>NC_052066.1:81568585-81885404 GCF_015852505.1 Tachyglossus aculeatus | reverse complement strand
AATTAAAGCTAGACGCAAATCATTAACAAAATAAATAGAATACTAAATCTGTACAAGTAAAATAAATAGAGTAATAAATCTGTACAAACATATATACAGGTGCTGTGGGGAGGGGAAGGAGGTTGGGCGGGAGGGATGGGGAGTAGGAGAGGAAAAAGAGGTCTCAGTCTGGGAAGGCCTCCCAGAGGAGGTGAGCTTTCAGTAGGGCTTTGAAGGGAGGAAGAAAGCTAGCTTGGCGGATGGGCGGAGGGAGGGCATTCCAGGCCAGGGGGAGGACGTGGGCCAGGGGTCGACGGTGGGACAGGTGAGAACGAGGAACAGTGAGGAGGTTAGTGGCAGAGGAGTGGAGGGTGTGGGCTGGGTTGTGGGTTCTAAGCCTGGCTTCGCCAGTCATCAGCTGTGTGACTTTGGGCTAGTCACTTAACTTCTCTGTGCCTCAGTTCCAGCGTGGCTCAATGGAAAGAGCACACGCTTGGGAGTCAGAGGTCATGAGTTTTTAGATTGTGAGCCCACTGTTGGGTAGGGACTGTCTCTATATGTTGCCAATTTGTACTTCCCAAGCGCTTAGTACAGTGCTCTGCACGTAGTAAGCGCTCAATAAATATGATTGATGATGATGATGATGAGTTCAAATCCCGACTCCACCACTTGTCAGCTATGTGACTTTGGGCAAGTCACTTAACTTCTCTGTGCCTCAGTTCCCCCATCTGTAAAATGGGGATTAAGACTGTGAGCCCCATGTGGGACAACATGATCATCTTGTATCCTCCCCAGCACTTAGAACAATGCTTTGCACATAGTAGGCACTTGACAAATGCCATCATTATTATTATTATTACCCCAGCTCTTAGAACAGGCTTGGCATGTAGTAAGCATTTAAAAAATACCATCATTGTTATTATTTTTATTCTCTATGTCTCAGTTACCTCATCTGTAAAATGGGGATTAAGAGTATGAACCTCATGTCTGACAACCTGATTACTTTATATCTATCGTAGTGCTTGGAACAGTGCTTTGCACATAGTAAGCACTTAACAAATACCATTATTATTATTATTATTATATATATTATATTATATATTATTATTATTATTATTATTATTATTATTATTATAATGGGTTGTAATTTCAGATGTACCAAAGCATCATGTCCCAGTATAAAGAACACAGGCCTGAGAGTCAGAGTACCTAGATTCTAATCTTGGCTCTGTCACCTATCTTCTGTGTGACCTTAGACAACTCACTTAACTTCTCTGTTCCTCAGTTTCCTCATCTGTAAAATGGGGATTCAATTCTTGTTCTCTTTCTTACTTAGATTGTGAGCCCATGTGAGACATGGACTGTGTCCCACCTAATTATCTTGAATCTACCCCAGCACTTAGTACCGTGCTTTGCACATAGTAAGGCCTTCCCAGACTGAGCCCCTTCCTTCCTCTACCCCTCCTCCCCCTCCCCATCTCCCCGTCTTACCTCCTTCCCCTCCCCAGAGCACCTGTATATATGTATATATGTTTGTACGTATTTATTACTCTATTTATTTATTTATTTATTTTATTTGTACATATTTATTCTATTTATTTTATTTTGTTAATATGTTTTGTTTTGTTGTCTGTCTCCCCCTTCTAGACTGTGAGCCCACTGTTGGGTAGGGACCGTCTCTATATGCTGCCAACTTGTACTTCCCAAGCGCTTAGTACAGTGCTCTGCACACAGTAAGCGCTCAATAAATACGATTGAATGAATGAATGAAATGAATGAACAAAAGCCATTATCATTAGTGGAATTGGTCACTGGAAAGAATTTAGACTTCAACATTGAACAAACACCCATTCTGTTTCTTTGTTTAATCACCAAAAGGCTTCTTAAAAAGTTTCATGTGACATGAAAATTGACTTAGCAAACTCTTCCTGAAGCCAAGCAATCTAAAATTTCATGCTATAATAAGGAGCCAAATAGATTTTTCAGGCTCTTTCCCTCAAGTGGGAGGTTCTTTTCAGCAGACTTGTTACAATGACTGAATTCTGTACTTTAAAATTAATCTTCCATCTACCCCTGTGACCTCAAATCAACAACAACAGCTTGGGGGGATTCTCTAGAGATCATTTACATTTCTTTTTCACCAACTCTTCATAAAACTTTCCCAAACTTTCAAGGGCAGAGTTATAAAAGCACGTCATGAAGGGTAGATCCCAGAAGGCCTAGAAGTAACTCCAATTCTATATGACTACAGGGCCTAGGACTTCAACATTTCTATTTCTAATTCTACATTCAATCTGAGAAACAACAGATCTAAAAGAAAATTCCATTTGCATAACCAAATCCCTCATTGTAATCGCTTTAGGATCTTGAGGACTTTCTCAAGCCAGCCAAATTAGTTCAAAATCTGCCAGGATTCTGCTGTGTTAATGGATTTAAATGCTCTTGTAATATCTGCAAATACAATTTGAAGGTCTCAGACTTGCTCTCTTTACTTCACTATATCTTTGAATGCAATAATGACTTCTTTGAAAGTAGGAGCCAAAGCCAATCTTTCCTATTTTAGGAAACAGTGTGGCCTAGTGGAAAGAGCATAGACCTGGGCATCAGAGGATCTGAGTTCTAATGTGGGCTCTGCCACTTATCTGCTTTGTGACCTTAGGCAAGTCATTTAATTTTTTCTGTTCCTCAATTTCCTCAATTGTAAAATAGGGATTCAAAGCCTGTTCTTCCTCTGACTTAGACAGTGAGCCCTATGAGGGACAGGGACTGTGTCTGACCTGAATGATTTGTACCTATCCCAGTCCTTAGAACAGTGCTTAACATATAGTAAGTGGTTAACAAATACACTAAAACTCAATAAATGCCATTGATTTATTGATTGATTAATGGAGAAATCTAGTCTTCAGCCATGCAGCAGTAGCCCACAATAGTAGCCATGAATTGTAGGATCCAGGATTATTCTCTAATTGTCTTGGTCAATAATCCAGAACAAAATGAAAGTAATTTTTTTTATTAACAGAAACCACTTGATTCTGTGGGTAAAGAGTAACTCAGTTCATAGTGATGTCAAAGAGTAGTGTTGCCCATTCCATCTTACCTTCCTTATCTTCTTCCCATCTAAACCCTGTCCTCCCTGTGACTTTCCCATTACTGTAAATGGCACCACCGTCCTTCCTCTCACAAGCCCCTAACTTTGGTGCTATCCTTGACTTCTCTCTCTCATTCAACCCACATATTCAATCCATCACTAAATTCTGTCAGTTTCACCTTGACAACATTGCTAAACTCCACCCTTTCCTCTCCATCCAAACTGCTATAATAATAATAATGGCATTTGTTAAGCACTCACACGGCACTGTTCTAAGCACTGAGGGGGATACAAGGTGATCAGGTTGTCCCACGTGAGGATCACAGTCTTCAACACCATTTTACAGATGAGGTAACTGAGGCTCAGAGAAGTGAAGGGACTAGCCCAAGGTCACACAGCAGACATGTGGCAGAGCTGGAATTCAAACCCATGATCTCTGACTCCAAAGCCTGGGCTTTTTCCAGTGAGCTGCCGCTGAGCTGCTTTTCTACTGCTGCTTATTTAAATACAATCACTCATTTTAGCCCACCTGGATTACTGCATTGACCTTCTTGCTGATTGCCCAGTCTCCTGTCTCTCCTCACTCGAGTCCATACTTCAGTTTGCTTCACGGATCATTTTTCTACAGAAACATTCAGGACATGTCACTCCTCTCCTCAAAAAACTCCAGTGGTTGCCCATCCACCTCTGTATGAAACAAAACTCCTCACCATTGGCTTTGAAGCAGTCCACCACCTTGTATCCTCCTACCTCACCTTGCTAGTCTCCTTCTACAACCCAGCCCTCACACTTCACTCCTCTAGTGCTAACCTTCTCATTGTGCCTTGGTCTCACCTGTCTCACTGCTGATCCCTGGCCCACAACCTGACTCTGGTCTTGAATGCCCTCCCTCTTCAAATCTGACAGACAATTATTCTCCCTTTCTTCAGAGATTTCTTGAAGGCACATCTTCTCCAAGAGGCCTTCCCAGACTAAGCACCCCCTTTTCCTCTTCTCCTACTCCCTTCTGTGTTGCACCAACGTGCTCCCGTTGTTCTTCCCCCCTCCCAGCCCCATAACACTTCTGTACATATCTGTAATTCATTATTTGTATTAATGCCTGTCTCCCCCCTGTAGACTGTAAGCTCATAGTGGGCAGAGAATGTGTCTGTTTATTGTTGTACCGTACTTTCCCAAGTACATTCATTCATTCATTCAATTATATTTATTGAGCCCTTACCGTGTGCAGAGCACTGTACTAAGCACTTGGGAAGTACAAGTTGGCAACATAATACATAGTGACATAATAACATATGTAATAACATAGTACAGTGCTCTGCACACAGTAAGTGCTCAATAAATATGATTGAATGAATGAATGTTGCCATTTATTAGTGAGGGTAAGGAATCAATGCTCCATAGATACAATTCCATCTACTTTTTAATAGCTGCCAACAAAATAATTTCAGTAGGCCTGCTTGACCTTGATCACCAACTTTAGAGAGGACAGCGGTAGTCCTTGTACTTTCTGAGTACCGACTTAGTTAATTCATTTAATTGTATTTATTGAGAGCTTACAGTGTGCAGAGCACTGTACTAAGCACTTAATGCACTGTACTAAGTGCTCAAGAAGTACAAAATGAACAAGTCACACATTCCCTGCCGAAAATGAACTTAAACGATTTCATCATCATTGAATCTAGAGTGTTTATTTCAGGGCTTGACTTTCATCTCCTGGGGACATCTAATAGATTTATGTATTATTAAAGTTTATGATATGACCTCCATTTTCCTGATATTTATAATTTTAGTTAAGAATTTCCACCTCTATTCTTTCCAAAAGTGAATAATAATATTAATAATAATGATAATAATAGTGTGTGTTAAACCCTAATTCCCAAGAACTGTACTTAGTTTGGTGTAGATTCAAGCTAATAAGGTCAGACACATTCTCTGGCCAAAATGGGGCTCACAGTCTAAAAGGGAGGGAGAACTGGTAATTAATCACATTTTACAGGTGAGAAAACTGAATCCCAGAGAAGTTAAATAAGTTGTCAAGATCACACAAGAGAATCATCTATGAGACCTGAGGGTGCTTGATGAGTCAATAAGAGAAAGGTGCTTAGATTTTTCAGTTTACACCTTTGATTGAATCAACCAATTAATCATTATAGTTTATTGAGTGCCTTCTGTGCACAGTGCCCCATATTAAACACTTGGGAGAATGCAATTGAGGTTAAAAAAAATATGGTTCCTGTCTCCAGTAGCTTATAATCTAACAGAATGGATGGGGAGAGACAAACTGTATGTAGCCCATGGGAGCCAGAGGGAAAGCCTGCTCCAACCCCACGGGGAGTCTATGAGCCTCTGCTGTAGAAGGGGAACATGTCTACCAACTCTATTATATTGTAATAATAATGATAATAATTATTATTATGGTTCTTGTTAAGCATTTACTATATGCCAACCACTGTTCTAAGTGCTGAGTCAAGCACAAGATAAACAGGATGGACACAGCCTCTGACCCACATGGGACTTACGGTCTAAAGGGGAGGGAAAATAGATACTTAATCATCATTTTACAGCAGAGGTAAGTGAGGCATAGAGAAGTGAAGTGACTTAACCAAGGTCACACATCAGACATGTGGCGGAGCCGGGACTAGAATCCAGGTCCTTCTGATACCCAGGCCCGTGCTCTTTCACTAAGCCACGCTGCTCCCAAGCACTTAGTACAGTGCTCTGCACACAGTAAACACCCAATAAATACAATTGATTGATTGATTGAAATATTGTCAGCCTGGGAGTGGAGTGTTAGCTCCAGCAGAGTGAGTCTTCTGAACTTCAAGATTGCCAGAAAAACCCTGGCTATGAAGGTTGTTGGATGGGGCACAAGGAGCCTGAAGCTCTGTTCCTCTTAACAATAATAATAATAATGATGGCATCTGTTAAGCACTTACTATGTGTGAAGCACTGTTCTAAGCACTGGGGGCATACAAGGTGATCAGGTTGTCCCACATGGGGCTCACAGTCTTAATCCCCATTTTACAGATGAGGGAACTGAGGCACAGAGAAGTTAAGTGACTTGCCCAAGTTCACACAGCAGACATGTGGAGGAGCTGGGATCAGAACCCATGACCTCTGACTCCCAAGCCTGTGCTCTTTTCACTGAGCCACGCTGCTTCTCTTGCCACAGTATCTGACTGGTCTTGTATTTATCGTCGTCTTTGTCCACCATTGTTTCTGCATTTTCATTGTTTCCCCTTTTCTTACAGGTCTATGACCAATGGCCTTATTGAAGCACTTACGACTGCTTGTACTTCCCAAGCGCTTAGTACAGTGCTCTGCACACAGTAAGCGCTCAGTAAATACGATTGATTGATTACGAAGGCCTCTCTCCACTCCCTCATTCTTAAACTGTGAACCCTCCAGTGGACAGGGACCATATCTAAATATCCTGCTTTCCCTGCTTCATCCAGGGCTTTGCACACAGTAGTTGTTTAACAAATACTATTATTGTTACTACTGCAACTGGCAATAGCAAGGTTAAGGTTATAGCAAGCCTTACCTCCTTCCCCTCCCCACAGCACCTGTATATATGTTTGTACAAATTTATTACTCTATTTTACTTGTACATATTTACTATTCTATTTATTTTATTTTGTTAATATGTTTTGTTTTGTTGTCTGTCTTTCCCTTCTAGACTGTGAGCCCACTGTTGGGTAGGGACTGTCTCTATATGTTGCCAACTTGTACTTCCCAAGCGCTTAGTACAGTGCTTTGCACACACTAAGCGCTCAATAAATACGACTGAATGAATGAATTAATGAATGAAGAATGATATGTGAATAAAGAAGTGAATGAATAAGTGAATAATTACACATCCTCAGAATGTTGAGGTAAATAACCGTGCTATTGCCATGAAACTGGTAGCCTGAATATTTTCAGTTTCCTCCACAGAAACAGTCAGTTATGTCACTGGTTATCCTTTCCAGTGAATGATGCTGTGCAGTGACAGTAACAATAATAATAATAATGATGATGGGATTTGTTAAGCGTTTACTATGTGTAAAGCAATGTTCTAAGTGCTGGGGAGGATACAAGGTGGTCGGGTTGTCCCACATGGGGATCACAGTCTTAATCCCCATTTTCCAGATGAGGTAACTGAGGCACAGAGAAGTTAAGTGACTTGCCCAAAGTCACACAGCTGACAAGTGGTGGAGCCGGAATTTGAACCCATAACCTCTGACTCCCAAGCCCGTGCTCTTTCCACTGAGCCATGCTGCAGTACCTTCCAAAAGCAAAGCTACAGATTATAGGATCAGTATGGTGTAATGGATAGAGTACGAACTTGGGAGTCAGAAAGTCATGTGTTCTAATCTTGCCTCTGCCACCTGTCTTCTGGGTGTTCTTGGGCAAGTCATTTCACTTCTTCGTGCCTTACTTACCTCATCTGTCACATGGAGATTGAGACTGTGTGTTCCACTTGGGACTGGGACTGTGTCCAACTTGATTTGCTTGTAACCACCCCAGTGCTTACTTACCAAGTAAGTGCTTAACAAATGCCAGAAATATTACATGGAGAAGAATCATCTTGAGTAGATTTACTCTTTATTTTTGGCCCTTTTTTAGGGGAGCAGCTTTGGTGTGGGCCGGAGGAGCCGGGAACAAAGTGACCAGTGAAGTGGTGATCCAGGGTCTCCAACAGATCCTTCAGCATCTGCCTCTTCACCTTATGCCTGTTTCTTCCTTTTCTGGTCATGCTGATGACAAGATATCTGTAAACTAAACAGAGCATTTGCAGTTCTAGCCGCAGCACAACTTTTTATTTGACCAGAAGCAGTGTGGCCTAGTAGAAAGACCATAGGCCTGGTTATCAGAGGACCTAGAATCTGATTCTAGCTCCATCACTTGTCTGTTGTGTAACCTTGGGCAAGTCACTTGACTCCTCTGTGCCTCAGTTACCTCAACTGTAAAATGGGGATTAATATTGTGAGCTCCATATAGAACAAGGACTATGTCCAACCTGATTAGCTTATATCTATCCCAGTGCTTAGTACAATGACTGGCACATAGTAAATACTTAGCAAATACCATAAAAAGCATGCGAGTGCTCAATAAACACTATCACTACTATTTAAACATTCTTCAGCAATAAGAATCAGCTTCAAGGCTCTTCATCAACTCGCCCCCTCCTACCTCACCTCCCTTCTACCCTTCTACAGCCCAGTCCACACCCTCCACTCCTCTGCCGCTCCTCACTGTCCCTCGTTCTCGCCTGTCCCACCGTCGACCCCCGGCCCACGTCCTCCCCTTAGCCTGGAATGCCCTCCCTCTGCCCATCTGCCAAGCTAGCTCTCTTCCTCCCTTCAAAGCCCTACTGAGGGCTCACCTCCTCCAGGAGGCCTTACCATACTGAGCCCCCTCCTTGCTCTCCCCCTCCTCCCCATCCCCCCCAGCCTTACCTCCTTCCCCTCCCCACAGCACCTGTATATATGTTTGTACATATGTAGTACTCTATTTATTTTACTTGTACATATTTATTACTCTATTTTACTTATACATATTTACTATTCTATTTATTTTATTTTGTTAATATGTTTTGTTTCGTTGTCTGTCTTCCCCTTCTAGACTGTGAGCCCACTGTTGGGTAGGGACCGTCTCTATATGTTGCCAATTTGTACTTCCCAAGTGCTTAGTACAGTGCCCTGCACACAGTAAGCGCTCAATAAATACAAATGAATGAATGAATGAATAATCCTGGCTCTGCTACTTGTATACTATGTGACCTTGGGCAAGCCACTTAACTTCTCTGTGCCTCAGTTCCCTTATCTGTAAAATGGGGATTAAGACTGTGAGCACTACGTGGGACAACCTGATCACCTTGTATCCCCCCAGTGCTTAGAACAGTGCTTCGCACATAGTAAGTGCTTAATAAATACCATTAGTAGTATTATTATTATTATCTGTAAAATGGAGATTAAATCCTACTTCCTCCTATTTAGACCGTAAGGCCCCCTGTAGCATAGGGACTGTGTTTAGTTTGACTAATTTAGAACAGTGCTTGGCACACAGTAATCGCTTAACAAGTAGCAGCGTGGCTCAGTGAGTAGCAGCATGGCTCAGTGGAAAGAGCACGGGCTTGGGAGTCAGAGGTCATGGGTTTGAATCCCAGCTCTGCCATATGTCTGTTGTGTGACCCTGGGCAAGTCACTTCACTTCTCTGAGCCTCAGTTACCTCATCTGTAAAATGGGGATTAAGACTGTGAGCCCCACGTGGGACAACCTGATCACCATGTAGCCCCCCAGCTCTTAGAACAGTGCTTTGCACAGAGTAAGTGCTTAACAAATGCCAACATTATTATTATTATTAAGTTCCTTAATTAATCAATTACCAGTTTTATTATCCTATCTGAATTGAGATAACTACATATTCAGAAAGATAATTAAACGGAAGAGTTTAGGGTCCAGGAACGTGAGCATTTCAGACTTTTTTTCTCCTGTACTAATCTTGAAGAGGCACAAGATCTCAGAGTAGGCCATAAAGTTTCTGGATCGAAGGGCCTAGGGCATCACATCCAAATTAATACATGAACATAACCCTGACATACTGCTTCTCCTGAAGGGAAGTCAATTTTTGAGTGTCCTTACACTAAATCTTTCTCTTTCCCTTGTCTCTGCATGGAAAACAAATAGCCCTGAATAATGTCTGGTCTTTGAGAGGCCCAAGCTTCTAAGGGTAAATACCTCTCCATTTCCTAAAACAAAGTCCTTCTCCCTTGGGATCATATTAATGGAAAACATTTGTCTCTACTAACTAGACTATAAATTCCTGGAGGGCAAGGGGTCATATGTTAGCATGGCTCAGTGGAAAGAGCCCAGGATGGGGAGCCCGAGGTCGTGGGTTCTTCTCTCAGCTCTGCCACTTGTCAGCTGTGTGATCTTGGGCAAGTCACTTAACTTCTCTGGGCCTCAGTTCCCTCATCTGTAAAATGGGGATGAAGACTGTGAGCCTCACGTGGGTTAACCTGATTACCTTGTATCTACCCCAGTGCTTAGAACAGTGCTAGGCACGTAGTAAGAGCTTAACAAATACCAACATTATTATTATTATTATCTTTTATCTCTTCTCATTATTATTATTACAAATAATAATAATTGTTAAGCACCTATTATGTGTCAGGTACTGTTCTATGTTCCCTCTCAGGATAGCACCTGGAGAGTTTCCAGTACTCTACCAGTCTTGGCTACGGAAGGGAGAGTCAAGCAGATGCATACCCATTCCATTTCTAGCTTGGGCAGTGGCTAGGGAGTGGAAGGCAAACTGCTACAAGTTAAAACTCACCTGTGCTGGGCAGCAGTGGCCTAGGAGAGAGTCAAGGCCAGAGACTCAGGTTTACTGCGCAGAAGAAGGCATTGATAAACCACTTTCATACTTTTACCAAGAAAACTCTATGGATATACCACCAGAATGATTGCATTCTGGAAGTGATGGGTCCACAGAGTTGCCATGGGTCGGAAATGACTCGACAGCATAAGACAAGACTGTTCTAAGTTAATGGTGTAGAGAAAGTTCCTGTCCTAAAGGGGCTCAAAGTCTTCTAAGTTGAGGAAACTGAGACACAGAGACGTTAAGTAACTTGCCAAGATCACAGAGCAGGCAAGAGGTGGAGCTGGGATTAGAACTAGGCCACACTGCTTCCGAAATGTGTGCTTCCCTAATGGTAATGGTTGAGGTAGTGGGAGTATTAATAGTATTGATTGATTATCTATTGGGTGTTATGTACTGCACTGTGTACTGTACTAAGTGCTACCATCCTGATCCAAACACATACTATTCTGCCTTGACCATTGCACTGGGTATCCTTCTTGCCTCTCTGCCTCCTGGATAGAGTAGAGGCTGTTGGATTTGGCAAGAAGAAGGTCATTGGTTTCATTAGAGAGGGCAGTTTCCGTGGAGTGAAGGGGCAGAAGTCAGACTGGAGGGTGTCAAGGAGAAAACTGGAGGAGAGGAAGTGGAAATAGTGGGTGTAGACAATTCACTTAAGGAGTTTGAAGAGGAACGGTAGAGGAAGATGGGGCGATAACTGAAGGGAGATGTGGGGTCAAGGGAAGGTTTTTTTTTTTTTAGGTTAGGGGACAAATGTGCATGTTTGAAAGCAGTGGGGAAGAAATGACTGGAAAGCAAACATTTGAAGATGGTGGTCAAGGAAGAAAGAAGGGAGGGGGTAAGTGTGTGGATAAGGTGTGAAGGGATGGGTCAGAGACACAAATAGAGGGGGTCAGTTTTAAGGGGAAGCAACTGATCTCCTCTTTAGATACTTCTGGGAAAAATGGGAGAGTTAAAGAGGGGTTCTCAGGAGGAAGGGACTGGAGAGGAGTGGGGATATTTAAGGGAGATCATGCGTGATAATTTTAATATAATTAATAAAGTTCATGGCCCAGTTATTAGGAGCAAGAGATGTTGGGGGAAGAGAAAAGGGGGGTTGAAGAGGGAGTTAAATGTCTGAAATAACTGGCATGGACAATGGGCACGGGAGTCAATAAGGATAGAGAAATAATGTTGCTAGGCAGAGGAGAGGGCAGAGGTGGTGAAGAGAAGCATTCCCCTTTGCCCAAGGAGTTTACCAGTATCAAGCTCTGCACCCGGTACGTGCTCAATCCCGGCAATAGATGACAGTGACAATGATGGTAAGTTTCAAGCATGGTGGAGTGCAGTAGAAATCATTTAGGTGGACTGATGTGAGTTCAACAGGTGAGTGGCCAGGCTGGGAGGATTAGTGAACTGCATAACTAAACATTGAGCTCGGGTTTGGTTCCTGTTTCTGCTCCTTTTCCCTGATACTTTGGAACAAAGCAAATCTATGTACTAGAAGAGTGGATTTATAGTGTGTTTCTTGATAGTGCCATTGGGAACTGGGTATTTCTGGGGATCAGCAATCATGCCCTTGAGGATGATTAGAGAAGGGCAGCTAATGTGCTGCTACACTGGGCAGGGATTGTCTCTACTTCTTGCTGAATTGTATTTCCCAAGCGTTTAGTACAGTGTTCTGCACAAAGTAAGGGCTCAATAAATACAATTAAATGAATTATAGGCATACTGGTGTCCACTTCCTTCTTTCATGAGTCAGTTGGGTGAATTGGAAACCAAGCATCTACTTGCATAGGTGTTTGGTTTCCAACATATATACATATAGCCATCTTCCATAGTCAAAGATGAGATCACTGATGATGAAGTTCACCACCAAGCCCGCATGTGAATGAAAAGGCCAATCCACTGAAAAGGTGGATCTTCTGTTCCGGCCACATTACCTTTATTTAGTGTAGTGCCTGGTGCTCTTTTATTTTTTCCACCTTGTCTCTCTTTAAGGTGGTTAAGAGGAAAGTATTTTATTTCAAAATTTCTTTTAGAGGATTTTTTTGAACGTTGTCTCCGATAAGAGCAGATTCAAGTTCTGTGTCTCTGGAAAGATTAATGTTTATGTTGTATTCTAGGACTCCCCACAGGACTACTGTCAAACCATTTGTAAATGGTTAAATGATTAACACGATGATGTGGACTTGAGGGCTATCCTGTCTGTGACCTCTTCCTCTATGCTCCAGATCTGAGAATAATCACGGCTAAATCATTTTTGTTACTGATGCACCAAGATCATTTATAATCTAATAGTCATCTCTAATCTAGCTCTTTGACTCTAAAATCCACAATAAAGCCTCTCAATTTATTTTCTATTGTTTATAATATAAGAAAAATAGGGTAAACCTGCAGCTCTTTCCCATATGATAGTTTATATATCTCATATCTGCCAGAAAGTTATATTCACTCCACCATCTACATTATCTTTAAAATGGCAAATGTATTCCCACCTCTGAATATTAAATTGAAAGTAAAAGAAGCATGGTTTAATAAAACCTTCCACATTGCATCTCCCCAAATGTATGTTCCACTTTTCGATTTGCAATTAGCTCAGTTGTGATCAACAACTCCCAGTGAACCAATTATTCTTCAGGTTTGCTAGAATAAGCAATGCTGGATAAGCAACAAAAAAACCCAGTAAAAATTTCAAGAGGAATGTGAAGTTCTGTTCTTTCAATGAACTCTATTATTGTGTGTTCTTTGTGCCCAGCGTACTGAACTGAGAATCTTGGAGAATTACATAGGAGAATAAAAGTTACAGTCATTCATTCATTCAATCATATTTATTGAGTGCTTACTGTGTGCAGAACACTGTACTAAGTGCTTGGGAAGTACAAGTTGGCAACATATAGAGATGGTCCCTATCCAACAGTGGGCTCACAGTCTAGAAGGGGGAGACAGAGAACAAAACAAAACATATTAACAAAATAAAATACATGGAATAAATATGTACAAATAAAATAAATAAATAAATAGAGTAATAAATGCATACAAACATATATACATATATATAGGTGCTGTGGGGAGGGGAAGGAGGTAAGGCAGGAGGTATGGAGAGGGGGAGGAAGGGGAGAGGAAGGAGGGGGCTCAGTCTGGGAAGGCCTCCTGGAGGCCTCAGTCCCTGCCCTCAAGAGGGTAACAATCAATACAATCAATTGATGGTATTTATTGAGCACTTTCTAGGTGCAGAGCACTGTTTTAAGAACTTACAGAAGTACATATAAAATATGTAGGCATGAGCACTGCCTTGAAAGAGCTTATTACCTAGGAAGAGAGACAGATACTAAAATGCATTACAAATAGGAAGAAGCAATGATGGTGTGATTACCCAAAACCTTGGGTGATGGGTAAAAGCTGAAGTGACAGTTGAGGGAGAGTTGAGTGGGGAAGGGTTAAATCCATCAGGGAAGGCCTCCAGGAGGAGCTGTGATTTCAGGAGGACTTTGAAGATGGGGAAAATTTAATGGGGTCCTCAAGAACAACCCAGTTGGCATAATCAGATGACAAAGATATAGAGCAGGAAGTTCAGCTAAATTCAGAAATAATGAAGTCCTGGAACTTAGTCTACTAGTATCAAAACTATGCTCACCTCTCTGTGCCTCAGTTTCCACATCTGTAAATTAGGGATTGAACACCCATTCTCCCCTTAGACTTGTGAGATTCATCAAGCATAAACTCTAAGTGTTGGGTTCCAGGTTATTCATCATCTGTCTCCTTCTTACCTCTACCCTCACTTTTCCTGTTCCACCCCAGTTTGCACTCTTTGCTCTGTCCAAGCTAATTTTAGCTCACTCTTGACTCTTTTCATTATTATTATTACTACTACTACTACTAATAATAATAGTGTTTTAAACACTTACAATGTTCCAAACACTGTAGTAAGCAGTCAGATAGATACAAGTTCAACAAGTCCCTTACAAGGCTCACCATCTAAGTTGGAGGGAGAATAGGTGTTGAATACCAATTTTGCAGTTACGGGAACTGAGGAACAAAGAAGCAAAGTGACCTGCCTAAGGTCACACAGCAGGCAACTTTCAGAGACAGGATTAGAATCCAGGTCCTCTGACTCCCAGATGCACGCTCTTTTCGCTAGGCTATGCTTATATCTACAACCCATCACTCCCACATTTCCCCTTGCACAGAATGCCTTCCTCTCTCAATTCTATCCAACCACATCCCTCCCTCCCTTCAAGGCCCACTTAAAAAAAAAAACTGCTCTTCTCAGAGAGATTCCTTGACTAATCTCTACCTTCCTGAGCAGGTAGGTCATCCCAACAGATATGCTTATATGTATTCCACTTATTTATTCATGCTTGCTTCCTGTTACTGCCACCAGTTATACCTATGGTTTCCCTTTTGTTCCGATTTTGGTATGCTTTCCGTGTCTGCCATTTTCCTGCTAGATTCTGAAGTCCTCTAGGGTGGGAACTACATGTACTTTTCCTGGGTGCTCCCAGGCATCTGGTACTGTGCTCTGCACACATGTGCTCAGTGAGAACTGATCATTGGTTAGAGGATATTGAAGACATTATATAAATTGAGATTTTTACCTTATCACGAGGCATCCATTTCTGGAGAACAGCCTGCAGGGAAATGTAGGCACTCATAGGCCGGTATGTATCTCTGGTGTGTCTTCTCCAGCAGTCAAAGTCTTCCATACCTAAATGACTTCCCAGAACACAGCTGGACTGTGCAAATGCTAATTGTTCATTGAGCCAAAAGAACATGAGTAATTATGTCATTACTATCCTATTACCATAATGAAGCACCATTGTGTCATTTCCCAAAGGGTATCTTTAGAAGCTAATTAGAGTGATCTTAATATTGGGGATTGGATAGAGGGGAGTAAACCACACAATGAGTGCTTGTATAAGTTAATTTGTTCTATGTGGCCTTGAAAATATACCTTTGTCAAATCAGTGATCCAAATCTAAATCATACACAGCTCACAAGGCACCCTGAAGGGTCTGATGACATATAACACTTGTTCATCTGAAAAGCCCTGGGGTCTGATTGCAGAAGGGAATAAATGCAGAGTGTTCATTCTCAGTACTGAGGTAATGTCGCACTCTTTAGAGGTGATTTAAGAACATTTCTACCTACCCCTTGCAGTCCTCTGTTGAGAAATTTCAATAATGTCCTTTCTACACCCAAATATCATCATCTTCATCAATGATATTTTTTGGTATTATTTACTATGTGTAGAGCCCTGTACTAAGTGCTTGCAAGAGTACAATGAACCAGAGTTAACAGACATGTTCCCTGCCCACAACAAGCTTACATATCAATGAAAATCCAGGCATATGGTACCCTTTGTCTTTCTCGTCCACTGCCTCTTTTCAAATAAGAACTTAAATTGGACCTCTGATTAGTCAGCATTGCCAAATTCTATTCCCTTCCCAAGGCTAGTAGAGAGTTAAAGTATCTGCCTGAAATATACCCATCTTAGAGGGAAAATGAAAGAGGGAACTGTAAATGAGTTTGAATATGGCGGGAACTCTTGCCTAAAACAGGAAATCACTCATTGCACCTGTGAAGACACAGACATGGGCAAATGAAAAGTGGCAAGATTGGCTACCCCAGGCATCGGTGATTGTGGGAGAGTAAGCAGGACACCTGCATCCTGCTCAACAGACTTTTACAACCTTGCAGCTTATTTGTGACTCAGACTCTTGGAAATAAACAGCTCACAAAACTCAAACAAAAGCCCTAAGGCAGCTGTACAAGCAGCAGGGAACAAGGTAGCTGGTAAAACAGCTGAAAGACAAAACTAAATCTCTCTTTGATTTCCGAAGTGTCAGAGGAAGGTTAATTTGATTCCAGAAATGTGCTTTGTCTCTCCAGGCAATCCACCATCAATGCCACACTCTCTTGGAAAGCTCCAGGGGTTTACATCATAGAGTTTCCTAGGCAGAATTGTTCCAGGGAGAAATAAATACACCGGCCCCACCTCTACCTTTTCTATCTCTAACACCCATATTTTGGACCAGGCTGGGATCTGATAAACTGAGGAAATAGTGTGGATATTACTTTCCTAGTGGGCTCTGTGATCTAATTTTACTTTACTCTTGACTCTAATACCACTAACCCTTTGCTCACACCTCTCTCCCTTTGCATCCCTTGTAAATCCATCAAGCCATATCTCTCTGCATTTTCCAAGCCCTCCAAAAAGCCACCTTTTCTTATTGCTACTTGCTTCTTCTCCAGGTCCACTGAGTCACATTTAGCCTCCCATGATAGTCCAATAGCCTCAATGGGCATCCATCCCTCCAAGCCCTCCAACAGTATTTATGAACAATGAGTGAAGCGTGGAGCGACACCGAACTGAATCAAACTGCTGGATTCTGTGGAGCCTCAGAGTTTGTGATTAAGGACAAATATTTGGACTATCTTTCTCTATTGATTCCTCAAAATGAGGTTTCCCATAACAAACTTTTTTAAAAATAGAGCTATTGCTTTGGAACACACTCTTTTCTACAATCTTTGTATCCTAGAATTTCAGTCCATGCATACGCTGCATTCCTTTCCACCTCAGTTTTAACTGTACCCAACCTGATAATTTTGTCTCTACCCCAGTTCGTAGTGCAATGCTTAGTACAAAATAAGGGCTTAACAAATACTACAATGATGATGTCAACCTGCTTGAAGGTTTTCTCACATAAAAACTCTTGAGAATCACCATATCCCATCAAATCTCACCACTCTCCTCCATCTAGACTCTGAACCAAAAAATTAAATAATAAAAATAATAATTCTCATGATAAATGTTAACTGCTTACTGTGCTTCAAACATTATCCTAAGCCTAAGCCTTGGGGTAGATGCAGGGAAAGGTGATATGAATGAGATTTGTTTTCATTGTTATCATTCATTCATTCAATCATATTTATTGAGCACTTACTGTGTGCAGAGCACTGTATTAAGTGCTTGGGAAGTACAAGTCGGCAAGAAATAGAGACAATCCCTGCCCAACATTGGGCTCACAGCCTAGAAGGGGGAAACAGACAACAAAACAAAACATGTAGACAGGTGTCAAAATCTTCAGAACAAATAGAATTATTAACAAAATAAATAAAATAGTAAATATAATAATAATAATATATGTACAAGTAAAATAAATAGAGTAATAAATCTGTACAAATATATACAAGTGCTGTAGGGAGGGGAAGAAGGAAGGCTGGGGGGATGGGGAGAAGGAGAGGAAAAAGGGGGCTCAGCCTGGGAAGGCCTTCTGGAGGAGGTGAGCTCTCAGTAGGGCTTTGAAGGGAGGAAGAGAGCTAGCTTGGCGGATGGGCAGAGGGAGGACATTCCAGTCCAGGGGAGGACATGGGCCAGGGGTTGATGGCAGGACAGGCAAGAATGAGGCACAGTGAGGAGGCTAGCTGTAGAGGAGCGGAGGGTATGGGCTGGGCTGGAGAAGGAGAGAAGGGAGGTGAGGTAGGAGAGGGCAAGGTGATGGAGAGCCTTGAAGCCAAGAGTGAGGATTTTTTTCTTGATTCCTAGGTTGACAGGCAATCACTGGAGATTTTTGAGGAGGGGAGTGACATGCCCAGACCGTTTCCTTACAAAGATAATCCGGGCAGCAGAGTGTAGTATAGACTGAAGCAAGGAGAGACAGGAGGATGGGAGATCAGAGAGGAGGCTGATGCAGTAATCCAGTAGGGATAGGATGAGAGCTTGAAGCAGCTAGGTAGTGGTTTGGATGGAGAGGAAAGGGAAGATGTTGGCAATGTTGTGGAGGTGAGACCGGCAGGTTTTGGTGATGGATTGAATATGTGGGTTGAATGAGAGAGTGGAGTCAAGGATGATATCAAGGTTATGGGCTTGTTAGACAGGAAGGATGGTGGTGCCATCTACAGTGATGAGAAAGTCAAGAAGAGGACAGGGTTTTGGAGGGAAGATAAGGAGCTGTGTTTTGGACATGTTAGGTTTGAGGTGATGAGAGGACATCCAAGTAGAGATATCTTGAAGGCAGGAGGAGATGCGAATCTGGAGAGAAGGAGAGAGATCAGGGGAGGAGATATAGATTTGGGTATCATTTACATAGAGATGGTAGTTGAAACTGTAGATGGTAATTGAAGATGTATTGCTTCACCTTCAAACCATTACTAAGGTCACATCTCTTCCAAGAGGCCTTCCCTGATTAAGCCCTCTTTTTTCTGGCTCCCTCTCCCCTCTGCATTGTCTATGCACTTCAATCTGTGTACTTATGTACATATCTTTGAATTATATGTCATTATACACTCTCCCACACTGGACTTTAAGTTTATTATCGACCGGGAAAGTGTCAGCTAATTCTGTTTTATTGTACTCTCCCAAGAGCTTAGTACAGTGCTCTGCACATAGTAAGCACTTAATAAATATGACTAATTGATTGATTGAAGTAAACCAGTTTTCTAAAAACAGGATACAGAGTAATTGAAACACTGAAGTAGATTAGGTGATGGTTGGACCCCAGTAGCATATAAATGAAAGGATTTAGATTAGTAAGAGTTGACCATCTCTACTTCAGAACATAAAGAGAACTGAACATAAAATTATTCACTAGTTTCTGCTAGGATGCTAAGCACCTGCAGATTAATTTGGAGGAATATTTCCTCCCATTAGATTTTAGTTTTTTCTCAATGAATTGACTTAATTGTGGTAATTGAGGATGAAGCACAGCTATCCCTGTTTATTGAACAAGACTCCCTGTGAGAACCAGATGAAATATCAATAAATCAGTTGTATATATTAATAATAATGAATAATAATGGTAATTGTTAAAGGTTTACTATGTGCCAAGCGTTGTTCCAATCACAGAGGTAGATACAAGGTAATCAGGTTGGACACAGTCCCTCCCACATGGGCCTCAAAGCCTTAATCCCCATTTTGTAGATGAGGTAAATGAGATACAGAGAAGTTAAGTGACTTGCCCAAAATCGCACAGCAGACAAGTGGCAGAGCCAGGATTAGAACTCACAGCCTCTGACTCCCAAGTCTGTACTCTGGTCACTAGGCCTTATTGAATACTTACTGTGTGCAGAGCACTGTATAAGCCTTTGGAAAAGTACAATGCAACATAATTGGTAGGCACATAGCTATGTTCTCTGCTCACAATGAGCTTACACTCTGGTGGAGAAGACAGGTATTAATATGAATAAATTATTGATAATAAATATTTTATAGCTATGTATACAAGTTCCTATGTATACAAGTGTATACAAACTCCTCACTCTCGGCTTCAAGGCTCTCCATCACCTTACCCCCTCCTACCTCACTTCCCTTCTTTCCTTCTACAGCCCAGCCTGAACCCTCTGCTCCTCTGCTGCTAACCTCCTCACTGTGCCTCATTTTCGCTTGTCCTGCTGTCGACCCCTGGCCCACGTCCTCCCCCTGGCCTGGAATACACTACCTCCGCACATCTGCCAAGCTAGCTCTCTTCTTCCCTTCAAAGCCCTACTGAGTGCTCACCTCCTCCAGGAGGCCTTCCCAGACTGAGCCCCCTCCTTCCTCTCCCCCTCCCCACCCCCTCACCCTACCTCCTTCCCCTCCCCACAGCAACTGTATTTATGTTTGTACAGATTTATTACTCTATTTTACTTGTACATATTTACTATTCTATTGATTTTATTTTGTTAATATGTTTTGTTTTGTTGTCTGTCTCCCCCTTCTGGACTGTGAGCCCATTGTTGGGTGGGGACCGTCTCTATACGTTGCCAACTTGTACTTTCCAAGCGCTTACTACAGTGCTCTGCACACAGTAAGTGCTCAATAAATACGATTGAATGAATGAATGAATGAATGAATGAATGAAGAAAGTGTCGTGGGGCTGAGGATGGGGCAAATATACCAAGCACCCAAAGGTTACAGATCCAAGTGCATAGACGATTCAGAAGGGAGAGGGAGCTGGGGAACAGAGAGCTTAATTGGGGACAGCCTCTAGAAGGATATGCCCTTAATAAGGCTTTGAAGGTGAAGAGAGTGGTGCTTTAGTGTATATGGAGGGATAAGGAATTCCAGACCAGAAGATGGATATGCGAATGGATTCAGCTTCAAGATAGGACAATTCTCTATTTGACCCCCTCCCACCTGGCTTCTGCCCCCTTCGCTCTAATGAAACTGCCCTCTCAGAAGTCACCAATGATCTCCTTCTTCCCAAATCCAACGGCCTCTACTCCATCCTAATCCTTCTTGACCTTTCAGATGTCTTCAACACAGTTGATGACCCCCTTCTCCTGGAAACATTATCCAACCTTGGATTCACTGTTACTGTCCTCTCCTGGTTCTCATTGTCCTCTCTCTGGCCACTCATTATCAGTCTCTTTTGCAGGCTTCTCCTCTGCCTCCCACCCTCTAACTTCTTACTGTGCCTCAACCTCATCTGTCTTGCTGCCAATCTCTCACCCATCGCCTACCTTTGGCCTGGAATACCCTCCCTCCTCAAATCTATCAATTACTCTCTACCCCTTCAAAACCTTTTTGAAGGCACATTTCCTCCAAAAGCTCTTCCCTGCCTTAGCCTTCCTTCCCTCTTCTCCGTCTCCCTTTTGTGTCTTCCTGACTTGCTCCCTTCATTCATCCCTCCTCCTAAGCACTTATGTGCATATCTGTAATTTATTTATTTATATTTATGTCTGTCTCCTTAAGGTTGAAGAGCTCAGTTCAAGGCTCAGTTCTGGGTCCTCTCTATTCTTCCTATACCACTCCCTTAGCGAGCGCATTCACTCCCATGGCTTCAACTACCACCTCTCTGTGGACGATTCCCAAATCTACCTTTTCAACCCTGATCTCTCTCCTTCTCTGCAGTTCACATTTCCTCTTGTCTTCAGGACATCTCCACTTGGATGTCCCAACAACACCTCAAACTTAACATGTCCAAAACCGAACTCATCTTCCCACCTAAACCCTATTTTCCCACTGACTTTCCCATCACTGTGACAGCACCAACATACTCACAACTTTGGCATTAGCCTTGACTAATCTTTTTCATTTAACCTACGTATTCAATCTTACACCTAATCCTGTTGGTTCACCCTTCACAACATCACTAAAATCTTCCCTTTCTTCCTCAGCCAAACTGCTACCATATTAATCCAAGCCCTTATTCTATCCCACCTTGATTACTTCATCAGACTCCTTGCTGACCTTCCTGCCTCCTGTCTCTCCCCACTTCAACCTCTGCTGCCCTGACTATTTTTCTTCAAAACCATTTCCATCTTTCCCCACTCCTCAAGAACCTCCAGTAGTTGCTCATCCACCTCCACATCAAACAGAAACTCCTTATCACCAGCTTTAAAGCACTCAATCATCTTGCCCCTCTTACCTTACTTTTCTGATTTCCTACTACAGCCCAGCCCACATACTTCACTCTAATGCCAACCTACTCACTGTACCTTGATCGTGTCTTTTTCACCACTGACCCCTCACCCATATCCTGCCTCTGGGCTGGAACTCCTTCCCTCTTCATATCTGATAGATGATCACTCTCCCCACCTTCAAAGCCTTTATTAAAAGCACATCTCCTTCAGGAGGCCTTTCCCAATTAAGTCCTCATTTACTCTTCTCCCATTCTCTTTTGCATATCCCTTTTTTGTCCCAACCTCATCCCCAGAGTACATTCATTCATTCATTCAATCATATTTATTGAGTGCTTACTGTGTGCAGAGCCCTGTACTAAGCACTTGGGAGAGGACAATACAGCAACAAACAGACACATTATCCCCGCTCAGTCTAGAGTGGGAGACAGTAATATAAATAAATTACAGATATGTACATAAGTACCATAGGGCTGGGAGAAGGAGTGAATGAAGGGAGCTAGTCAGGGCAACACAGAAGGGAGAGGTAGAAGAGGGAAGGAGGGCTTAGTCAGGGAAGGCCTTTTGGAGGAGATGTGCCTTCAATAAGGTTTTGAAGGGGTAGAGAGTAATTGATAGATTTGAGGAGGGAGGGTGTTCCAGGCCATAGTTAGGCCATGAGTGAGAGGTCAACAGCAAGATAGATGAGATTGAGGCACTGTAAGAAGGTTAGTATTAGAGGAATGAAGTGTGTGGGCTGGATTTCAGTAGGAGAGTGGTGAGGTGAGATAGGAGGGACAAGGTGATTGAGTGCTTTAATGCCAATGGTAAGGAGTTTTTGTTGGGTGCAGAGGTGGATGGGCAACCACTGGAGCTTCCTAAAGGGTGGGGAAACATGGCCTGAATATTTCTGTAGTAAAATGATTCAGGCAGCAGACACATATACATGTGCATAATGCATTTATTTATATTAATGCCTGTCTTCTCCATTAGACTTTTAGCTCCTTAAGAGCAGGGATTGTGTCTACTAACTCTTCCAAGTGTTTAGTACAGTGCTCTGAACCAAATAAGTGCTCAATAAATATGATTGATTGATGGATTAATTGGTAGATAAGACTGAGGCAAAGTGAGCAAGTTGACACTGGAAGAGGAAATACTACCTTAGTATCTAAGTAGCGGTCTCAACTCCTCACCCTGGGCTTCAAGGCTGTCCATCACCTCACCCCCTCCTACCTCACCTCCCTTCTCTCCTTCTACAGCCCAGCCCGCACCCTCCGCTCCTCTGCCGCTAATCTCCTCACCGTACCTCGTTCTTGCCTGTCCCGCCATCGACCCCCGGCCCACGTCATCCCCCGGGCCTGGAATGGCCTCCCTCTGCCCATCCGCCAAGCTAGCTCTCTTTTTCCCTTCAAGGCCCTTCTGAGAGCTCACCTCCTCCAGGAGGCCTTCCCAGACTGAGCCCCTTCCTTCCTCTCCCCCTCGTCTCCCTCTCCATCCCCTCATCTTACCTCCTTCTGTTCACCACAGCACCTGTATATATGTATATATGTTTGTATATATTTGTTACTCTATTTATTGATTGATTGATTTTACTTGTACATATCTATTCTATTTATTTTATTTTGTTAGTATGTTTGGTTTTGTTCTCTGTCTCCCCCTTTTAGACTGTGAGCCCACTGTTGGGTAGGGACTGTCTCTATATGTTGCCAACTTGTACTTCCCAAGCGCTTAATACAGTGCTCTGCACAAAGTAAGCGCTCAATAAATATGATTGATTGATTGATTGATTGATTAAGCTTGTCCATAAAAAAGATTAAACTTCAATTTAAAATAACAGTTGTAGCATGCTCATTGTTATCCCTAGGAAATGAGGGAGAGTAATACCTCTGGCAACTCTATTAGCATTTTCAAAATTACCAGGCGACTCCTCAATGAATATTTATTAAATACTTCTTGGGGCAACACATTGGAACTAGGCACTTAACAGAAAATATGGTCTCTTTTTTCAAAGGGCAGTTTTGCTTAGGCATTTGAAAATATGTAATTGCTTTGAAGGCCATACATTTCCTTTATCCACAATCTAGGATGTTCTCAGAAGAACTATCAACTCCAAAAAATTCTCTAATTTGTCTAGTTATTTTCCACTGCACAAAAATATTTATGTCTTGTGATTGTTTCTTATCTTTGAATTTTTTTTGTTTGTTTTTCATTGGATTTACAGTTTCAAAGTTCATCCTTTTGCAGAAGCTGGTTTGAAAATGACCAGATTAGATGCCTTTAATGGATTTAGCTAAATGGACAAATTGAGGGCTAGTTAACTTGAAATCTTGTATTTTGGGACTTCAGCTGACCAACTGGGAGAAGCAAGAGATTTTTCTTTGCTGGCTAAGAAGGACAGGGCTTGGGATAGTGTTTGTCTTTTTCTAGGCAACAGAAGGGACTATCATCCGGCATGGGCAGGAAAACCTGGCTGCAGTAAGAATTCAGTAAGAGACATTTCCACATAACAATAATAATAATAATAATATTTGTTAACCACTTTTTCTTTGAAAAGCACTGGAGCAGACACAAGGTGTTCGCATCAAGTTGGAAAGAATCCCTGTCCCACATGGAGCTCATAGTCTAAATCAGAGGGAGAGGGATTTAATCCCCATTTTACAGATGAGGTAACTGAGGCACAGAGAAGTGAAGGGGACTTACTCAAGGTCACTTACCAGAAAAGTGACAGAGCCAGGATTAGAACCCAGGTCCTCCAACTCCCAGACCTGTGCTCTTTCCACTAGTCCAGCTGCTTCCCATCACCATCACCACCTGGCTTTCGCCACCAT
Organism: Tachyglossus aculeatus; assembly: GCF_015852505.1. Taxonomy (NCBI): domain Eukaryota; kingdom Metazoa; phylum Chordata; class Mammalia; order Monotremata; family Tachyglossidae; genus Tachyglossus; species Tachyglossus aculeatus. The sequence continues at coordinate 81,860,842 of NC_052066.1, read as the reverse complement.
GACTGACATTTTCACACCCACCATCATTGACCAGAATTCTCCTGCCCAACCACAGGAGAGAGATAGAGGAGCTGAGTGGCTTAGTGGAAAGAGCACAGGCTTAGGAGTCAGAGGTCGAGGCTTCTAATCCCGGCTCCACCATTTATAAGCTGTGTGAATTTGGGCAAGTCACTTAACTTCTCTGGCCCTCAGTTACCTCATCTGTAAAATGGGGATTAAGACTGTGAGCCCCACGTGGGACAACCTGATTACCTTGTATCTACCCCAGCGCTTAGAACAGGGCTTGGCACATAGCAAGTGCTTAACAAATGCCATTATTATCATTATTATTATCATTATTTTGTGCCCCGGGAGATGATTGTCTCAGGAAATCTGACTTTGGAACAGAAACATCTAGGTTCAGCCCCGCAGGAAATCATGGTTTTTTTTACATCAAGAATGGGGAAAATATGGTCAAAAGTATAATTTTGAATTTGGAATAATGCAGTTGAAATTCCATAATCCCACGATCCTCTTTCTATTGGGCCATAAAAGAGAACCTCCATTATAAGACCCATAGAATAGGGACCCCTAAATTCTGGAAGCTTGGTCACGCTCTCAATTCTTGGATTTGGCCAAAATTCTTCACTCTCTAAACTCCTCAGCAGTGCCTCTAACTGCTAACTGCTTTCAATATTCCTGTTGAGCCTGTCCATCACTGAGGTGGTTGTTGGGTTAGAAATGTTTGCCGTTGATGGCTTAGCCCCAGTAGGCATTTCCCTGCTTCTCTGATTGTTTCACTTCCCCACTGTGATGAGGATTGGGTTAGACTTTGGGGGGCAAAGGAGGGAAAAAATTCATAATAGCCCAATGACGGACAACTAAAGTAAATGGCTTTTCTATTGCATCAGTTCAACAGTGTGGCCTACTGGAAAGAACACGAGCTTGAGAGTTAAGGGACCAAGATTCTAATGCCAACCCCATAATTTTTTTAATGGTATTTAAGAGCTATGTGATAGGCACTGTTCTAAAATCTGAGGTAGAGACAAGTTATTCAGATTGGACACAGTCCATATAATAATAATTATGGCATTTAGTAAGTGCTTACTATGTGCAAAGCACTGTTCTAAGCACTGGGGAGGTTACAATGTGATCAGGTTGTCCCACGGGGGGCTCACATTAATCCCCATTTTACAGATGAGGTAACTGAGGCACAGAGAATTGAAGTGACTTGCCCAAAGTCACACAGCTGACAATTGGCGGAGTCAGGATTTGAACCCATGATGTATGACTCCAAAGCCCGGGCTGTTTCCACTGAGCCATGCTGCTTCTCTAATATCCCACACAGAGGATATATACATCTTCTTGATATCCCATATAGAGCTCTCAGTTCTAATCCCCAGTTTACAGATGAGGTGACTGAAGTACAGAGAAGTTAAATGACTTGCTTAAGATCACACAACAGACAAGTGGGGGAGCCAGAATTAGAACTCAGGTCCTTCTAACTCCCAGGTCACACTGCTTCTTTTAGGCCACACTGCTTCTCATGCCTGCTGCCTGTCTTGAACAAATTTTATAACTTCTCTGAATCTCAGCTTCCTCTTCTGCAAAATGAGAATTCAATACCCGTTCTCCCTCTTACTTAAACTGTGAGCGCTACATGGGTCAAGAACTGTGTCCAACCTGAGTAGTTATTATGATAAAAGTAGCTAAATGTTGATGGCACTCTCCCATTAACCATGAGAGCTTCCTAGTGGTCAATCAATCAGTGGTATTTATTGATGCTTACTGGGTGCACAGCACTGTGATAAACATCTGGGAGAGTATAATACCATAGAGTCGGTAGACATGAACTGTGCCCTAAAAATTAGCCCTAGAGTAAAAGCACCAGATGCTAAGCCTCAGCCACCCAAGTTGTGTCTCTTCCCTCTCACAGGGGCTATGGGCATAATTAAGCATTCATTCATTCATTCGTATTTATTGAGCACTTACTGTGTGCAGAGCACTGTACTAAGTGCTTGGGAAGTACAAATCAATTAACCAGTTTATTTCTTCAACTATCATCTCTACGCTGATGACACCCAGATCTACATATCTGCCCCTGCTCTCTTCCCCTCTCTCCAGGCTCGCATCTCCTCCTGCCTTCAGGACATCTCCATCTGGATGTCTGCCTGCCACCTAAAACTCAACATGTTCAAGACTTAACTCCTTGTCTTCCCTCCCAAACCCTGCCCTCTCCCTGACTTTCCCATCTCTGTTGACGGCACTACCATCCTTCCCGTCTCACAAGCCCGCAACCTTGGTGTCATCCTCGACTCCGCTCTCTCATTCACCCCTCACATCCAAGCCGTCACCAAAACCTGCCGATCTCAGCTCCACAACATTGCCAAGATCCGCCCTTTCCTCTCCATCCAAATCACTACCCTGCTCGTTCAAGCTCTCATCCTATCCATTCTGGAGTTCTGTATCAACCTTCTCTCTGATCTCCCATCCTCCTGTCTCTCCCCACTTCAATCCATACTTCATGCTGCTGCCCGGATTGTCTTTGTCCAGAAACGCTCTGGGCACGTTACTCCCCTCCTCAAAAATCTCCAGTGGCTACCAATCAATCTGGGCATCAGGCACAAACTCCTCACCCTCGGCTTCAAGGCTGTCCATCACCTTGCCCCCTCCTACCTCACCTCCCTTCTCTCCTTCTACTGTCCACCCCGCACCCTCCGCTCCTCCACCACTAATCTCCTCACTGTACCTCGCTCTCGCCTGTCCCGCCATCGACCCCTGGCCCACGACATCCCCCGGGCCTGGAATGCCCTCCCTCTGCCCATCCGCCAAGCTAGCTCTCTTCATCCCTTCAAGGCCCTACTGAGAGCTCACCTCCTCCAGGAGGCCTTCCCAGACTGAGCCCCTTCCTTCCTCTCCCCCTCATTTCCCTCTCCATCCCCCTCATCTTACCTCCTTCCCTTCCCCCCAGCACCTGTATATATGTTTGTACATATTTATTACTCTATTTATTTATTTTATTTGTACATATCTATTCTATTTATTTTATTTTGTTAGTATGTTTGGTTTTGTTCTCTGTCTCCCCCTTTTAGACTGTGAACCCACTGTTGGGTAGGGACTGTCTTTATATGTTGCCAACTTGTACTTCCCAAGCGCTTAGTACAGTGCTCTGCACACAGTAAGCGCTCAATAAATATGATTGATGATGATGATGATATACACGTGCTGTGGGGAAGGAAAGGAGGTAAGATGGGGGGATGGAGAGGGGGATGAGGGGGAGAGGAAGGAAGGGGCTCAGTCTGGGAAGGCCTCCTGGAGGAGATGAGCTCTCAGTAGGGCCTTGAAGGGAGGAAGAAATAAATATGATTGAATGAATGAACTGTTGGATATGAAGAGGGAGAGTGCTCCAGACCAGAGGCAGGGTATGGGTAAGAGGTTGACGGCATGATGGGTGAGACTGAGGTACCGTGAGGAAGTTGGCATTAGAGGAGCAAAGTATGTGGGCTGGGTTGTAGTAGTGAAACAGTGAGGTAAGGAAGGAGGGGACAAGGTGACTGAGTGCTTGAAGCCAATGGTAAGGAGTGTCTAACAAACAAATACCGAAACGTGGCCAGCAGAAATAGCACGGACCTGGTAGTAAGAAGGACCTGGGTTCTAATCCCAGCTTTGCCACTTGTCTGCTATGTGACCTTGAGCAAGTCACTTAATTTCTCTGGGCCTCAGTTACCTCATCTGTAAAATGGGGATTGAGACTGTGAGCCCCACGTGGGAAAGGGACGGTGTCCAACCCAATTACCTTGTATTGACCCAGTACCTAGTACAGTGCCTGGCACATAGTAAGAATGCTTAACAAATGCCACAATTATCATTTTTATTAGTATCATTGTTATTATTATTATTATTATACGTATGATCTTAGGAGAAATCCAGACTTGCAGAATGCATTCAACTTTTGAGACCATGGAGCAAATTAAAAGCTTGCACAGTTACAAAATTACTAACTACCAATGAGTCCAAACAGAAATGAAACGATCCACCAATATGGACTCTACTAATAAATCTGAATCTGACACATAGCCATAGAATGGGGAGAGGAGAGGAAAGAAGGGATGAGTGACAGACAGGAGGACATGGCTTGGGTTAAGCATGGTTGACACTGGGAGGAATTGTTACAGGTCTTCTCAGGTGGCATTAGAGAGGGCACCATGGTTCCTGGAAAGTGTGGCACCTTTGGTACTCATGTGTCATGATGTTTCTGCAAGCATGGAAGTTTCTGGGCATTTGCAGGGATGACAAGTCTCAGCAACACATGGGACAGTTTCTTACCAGTGATGCACTGAACTTATATACTTCCATCCTGCTCTGGAGTAAAGACAGACCTGCTTTCCGTGTGTTGGGTAGGGTACAGAGCCCATTGTCTTCAAAGTCAGCTTCATCTGGGCCCCAGTTTCTGCCCTAAGTGCGGCTTTACCACATATCCTGATATTTTCAAACTATGAAAGGTGGGGAAGATGTGATCTTTTCCTGTCCCTAACTGTCACAGGGAGAAGGTGTTTATCTGGGGATTGGAAGGGGAGATGGTGCAGGTATGGGTCTTCTACATATACACGAGATGTGAAGAAGCAGTGTGACTAGAGGAAAGAACTCAGGCCTGGAAATCAGAGGACCTGAGTTCTAATCCCAGCTCCACCACAAATGTGCTGTGTGACCTTGGATAAATCATTTAACTTCTCTATGCCTCAGTTATTTCACCTGTAAAATGGGGATTAAGACTGTGAGCTCCATGTTGGACAGAAACTGTATCCATTTAATTATCTTGTGTCTACCCCACTGCTTAGTACAATGCCTGGGGGATAGTAAGAACTTTACAAATACCATAAAAAAACAAGGTTTAACTTGAACCAAATATTTTCCTTGACAAAATTTTGTCCCCAGGACAGGCATAAAAACATTGAAACTGGAACATCTAAAGATGCAATTCTGAGGCAGTAGTCTAAAGACAAACAAACCATGGGAATGCTATGTGAATCTGAAATAATGTGTTACAGAAAGCAGCAGTTTTAATTTCTTAAAAGTAAAATTCATCTGGGAGTTTTCTGTGAAATTCTACATTTCTTTATGGAAAAGAAAAAGTCACCTATGTAGTACATTTAGTTATTTATTGGGAATGAATGGACTCCTGGAGCAGTGGAACCACCCGAGGTTGTTTTTTGTTTTCCTCCATCCCCAAACCCTGTGCTATTAGTTTCTGATGAAATGTGCTCTGCTCTTCTTGCTATGAGGAAAGATGTGGGTGAGATTGAGGGTGGAGCGAGCTGTTTTCTGAAGTTCTTTGGCTAAGTTCTTTTTAGGGAATTATCCTGAAAAACCATCTCTTTGGGGAACAGCTGCTGGGATTATCACCAAGAAACAAGCCATTCCCTTCCTCTCTCTGTTTCATTGTAGCTGTAAAGATGATGAAATGCATTTTTGATGTGGTTCCATAACAGCACAAATTAAAAATTGTTCACACTTCAGGTTTCTGAAAAGGTAGCTCTGTTTTTCCTCCTGTCCAGAAATAACTAGCCATGGATATAATGAGAGAGCAAACTTTGTATGATACCAACCAAATCCTTTGTTTCCCAGCAGTTACTATTGGAGAAGCAGCATGGTGTAGGGATAGAGCATTTGGGAGCCAGAAGCTCATGGGTTCTAATCCTGGGTCAGTCATGTGTCTGTTATGTGACATTGGGCAAGCACCTTCACTTCTCTGTGCCTCAGTTACCTCATCTGTAAGATGGGGATAGCGATTGTGTCCAACCTGTTTTGCTTGTATCACCCCAGGGCTTAGAACAGTGTCCTGGCCCATTGTAGGCACTTAAAACACATACCATAATTGTTGTACCATGCTTTCTAAACAGGTGATTCATTATGGGTATAATGACTTTAGAAAGCTGCTCCCCACATTGTTTTCCCTCCACTTCTTTCTCCTTCCCCCATTTTCCGAGTGATCCTCTTGCTTCAGAACTTTTCTTCAATAGGAAACATAAAGCTACTGCTCTTTTTTCACAATTTCCTCTTCCTCTTTCTAAAGGACCATTGTCTCTTCTGCGTGTTGCACCAGCCACGCTGTGCGCTGTGTCAGGGGCTTTTCCTGTATCATCAAATCTGTGGTAATTAGAAATGACTGACTGAAATGAAAAAAAGAAAGGGGGAGTGGGCACTGGGGACTAAATTGAATTGAATGGATTGGACCTCATTCTGCAGTTGCCCCAAAATCTCTGATATGCCTGGTGCACTGCCTAAGCATCTCCGCTGCATTAACACAAAATCCTACAATTTTTATTTAGGAAATGGTCGTTTATTTCAAACCCAGAATAGAAAACGGCAGTTCTACTTTAAAGGCACTCTAAGCCTGCTGTGGTTTACAGCCCACTTGTGAGAAAAAAACATAGAAAAACACTTTAGCGTTTGTTCTCAGCCCATTCTCTCTGGCAATGTGCTTCGCTTAGCACCTGAAGGGGAAGGCATTATCTAAACCTCCCTAGAGAATCATGTTCTCTCTCAATCCCAGCCATTTTAGAAATGTATTGACGAGTGAAGAACAAAAAGCAGAGAGGAAATTGTGGTGTAGAAGAAAGAGCAAAATGACTGAGCCTGGGGAGCACCAGTCAAAACCCCATCAGTGAGCTTTACTTCTATTCTCTTTTGAGTAGGGCGTTGCTAATGGAAGACAGTGGTGGCAGTCTTGGCTTCTCCAGGAAATGGGGCCCTGAAATCCCATTTTCCAGTTGCCTGTAAAGGGTTTCTCCGATCTCCACTCTGCCGTCAATTTGCCCTTATTTGGAAATAATTAAATTCCCCGTCTGAATATCCAGGACAAATTTCAAAGGCACCCCATCTATGGACTTCCCTTCTTTTTTCTTTTCTCCATAGCCCCATTTATTTTCTGTGATCTGCCTCTTTGCTCCTTTCCCTTATCTCAAGTTCATGTTTCTCCCTCCAAGCAGATTTGTCCCTTTCCTCTTCCCCACCTCACCTTGCCATCTTTGTTTCTGAGCTCTCCTATCCCTCCCCTTCCAACTTTTCCCAGAAATGAACTCAAAAGTCCCTGCTTCTTGGTATTCAGTACCCTCTAAATCCAGGAAACATATACAATCATAATTTTTTTTATCTCGCACACTTTCTCTTCCTCCTCCTCCTATTGACCAAGCTCTATCTCAATTAGGACTCTTTTGTACATGAATGGTGGATCATCTTAAGATGTCATACCTATATATGGAAAGAGAGAAGATAAAATTGTGGAGAACAGGTATTCCTAGGATCCTGCTGATGACAGGAATTCGGTGGTAAGTTTTGACGTTTGGGGGTGCATTCCTGAGGAACATTCCCCTCTTGGAAGTATCTAGTGGGTTTTTTAGACACTGGAAGGAACACAGACCCACAAGAACCCTTTTCCCATTGGTATTTAAAATGTTCTTGGCTGAGAGATTTGCTGGGGGAATGCCAGAGTACCCCATGCTCCCCTTCAGATGCAGAATATGAAGGCCTTCCTTAAAGTAAGATGACTTGTCCCAAAGGGGGAAAAAACCCAAAAACATGATGGGAGTAGAAACACCAATTATTCTTCTAATCTGCCTGGGAGGAGACAGACTACCATGGGATGTGCAGTGTAATATGAGTCATACATGCAGTAATGCATCACTTGAGGGGGTCCACACTGATTACTTTTGGAAACACAATTTCCTGTCTGTTTTTCAGCTTCTCAATGAAATAAACCCTTCCTAAAATTGATCAGTAGGTCAATCAAGAAATCAATAGTATTTACTTAACACCCGCAATGTACAGCACACTGAACTGTGCTTTCTGGAGAACATATAAAATTATTGACTGTGAATGCTGTCCTGAAAGAACTTACTGTCTACTGAGGGAAACAGAACTAAAATACATTTCAGATAGGAGGAAGTTGTAGGAGGAAGTAGTAGATAGCAGAAACGAAAGATAGGAGCAGATAATAATACATTATTATTAGGCCACACTGCTTCTCTAAATGAAGATGAGAAAGTTTATAGGAAGAAGGATCCTTTTATTTTTTTTTCAAATCCTCTAAAGTATGACCACAGAAATTATATGTAGAACATTTATGCTGAACAGATTTTAGATATTGCACACTTTGGGTTTTTTTAATGAAGCATTTTATGGGAATAGTATCTTTATTTTCTACAACACTTTTTTAATTTTTCCAGAATGTTTTTACATCTGTCATTAAAGCAATTCTGTGAGATAAGAGGCAGAAGGGGACAGGGGGAGGAAGGGACAGGTATTGTCATCCCCATTTTACTAATGAAGCTCTGAGATAATGAGAGTTGAAAAACCTTGCCGAAGGTAACTCTGCAGATTAGTCATGTAATTTAGGAAGACACTAACTCTGCATACATTTTTTTTTTTAGAAATTCGGTTAAGTAACAATAAAGAAAACTGATCGTGTCCCCTGAATGATGATGATGGTATTTGCTAAGTGCTTACTATGTGCGAAACACTGTTCTAAGCTCTGGGGGGAATGCAAAGTGATCAGGTTGTCCCACGTGGGGCTCACAGTCTTGATCCACATTTTACAGATGGGATAACTGAGGCCCAGAGAAGTTAAATGGCTTGTCCAAGGTCACACAGCTGACAAGTGGCTGAGCAGGGATTCAAACCCATGACCTCTGACTCCCAAGCCCATGCTCTTTCCACTGAGCCATGCTGCTTCAGGTGTTTTGATAATTAGATGAACTTTTAAAATTTAAATTTGAGAACTTAATAGTCTATTAATAAGCTAAGGCAATTTATAAATGAAAAACAAATATAGCTGTTTGGTTTAATTGATTTAAAGTAAATTAATCCTGCTCGACCTTTCGTTGATAATAATTATGGTACCTGTTAAGTGAGTGTTTACTGTGTGCCAAGCACTGTACTAAGCGCTGGGGTAGACACAAGATTATCAGTTTGGACACGGTCCCTGAGCCACAAGGAGCTCTCAGTTTAAGTAGGAGGGAGGAGGATTGAATCCCCATTTTAAAGATGAGGAAACTGAGAAACAGAGAAGTTGTGACTTGTCCAAAGTCACACAGCAGTTAACTAGTAAAGCCAGGAATAAAACCCAGGTCTTCTGACTTCCATGCCCATACTCATTCCAATAAGCCATGCTGCATCCAATCCATCTTTGACTATATGAATCACCCTTTCCTGGAAAAGTTATCTAATCTTGGATTCATCAGCAGAGTTCTCTCCTACCTGCTTTTTCTCAGTCTCCTTCATTATCCTCTCTCTTCTCTCATCCCCCAGCTGTACATGTCCCTCAAAGCTCTATTTTGGGTCTACTTTTCTCACTTCATTTACATTTCCTTGGGGAGCTCATTCTCTCTCATAGCTTCAACTACTACCTCTACCCAAATGACTCCCAAATTCATTCATTCATTCAATTCATTCAATCGTATTTATTGAGCACTTACTGTGTGCAGAGCACTGTACTAAGCACTTGGGAAGTACAAGTCAGCAATATATGGAGACGGTCCCTACCCAACAACGGGCCCACAGTCTAGAAGGGAGAGATAGACAAGAAAATAAAACATGTAGACTGGTGTCAAAATCATCAGAACAAATAGAATTAAATCTACCTCACTAGCCCTGACCTCTCTTTTTCTCTACAGTCTCACGTCACTTGCTGCCTCCAATATATTTCCACATCTTCAATCAATTAATCAATCATATTTATTGAGCACTCACGGTATGCAGAGCACTTTACTAAGTACTTTGGAGAGCACAATATAATAGAGTTGGTAGACACATTCCCTGCCTATAAGGAGAGAAGCAACAAGGCTTATAGGAAAGGGCAAAGGCCTGGGAAAAAGCCAATTTTTGGGAGGGGATCTCGGGATAACTGTGTTAAAAGCGAGGTGCTCCTGGGTAAGGAATAAGAACATAAGCACTGCCATTACTGGGATAGCCCAGGATATTATGTGTTGAGTGCTTATAATAGTTGGTCCAGTCTAGTATTGGATCTCCATCAGAGGCAAGAGGATGTGGGAGGAAGTGTGTGATGGTTGGTTTCCTTGATCTATCTCCTACCATTAAAGATAGACCACCTATTTGTTCTGACTTAGCTGTCCACATGTTCTGTTTTGTTGTCTGTCTCCCCCGTCTAGACTGTGAGCCCGTTGTTGGGTAGGGACCGTCTCTACATGTTGCCAACTTGTACTTCCCAAGCGCTTAGTACAGTGTTCTGCACACAGTAAGCGCTCAATAAATACGACTGAATAAATGAATGAGTCAGAAGACCTGGGTTCTAATTCCGACTCTACCAACTGTTCGCTGTGTGACCTTGGGTGATTAGCTTTACTTCTCTGTGTCTCCATTACCCCTTTGGTAAAATGGGGATTCAATCCTCCTTGCTCCAACTTGGATTGTGATCTCCATGTGAGAGAGGAACTGTGTCCAACCTGATAAACTCACATCTCCACCAGCGCTTAAACCAGTGCCTGACGCATAGTAAGTGCTTAACAAATGCTATTAAAAAAAAGGAGCACATGGATGTGCCTGCCTCTTAAGCCAAATCAAATACGGAAATTCATTTCCCTTCTAAATACTCTCCTTTGCCGAACAATCCCATTACAGTTGGAAACACAGCCATTCTTCCTCTCTCTCTAAGACATAGTCTTGGCATTGCCCTTGATTCCTGCCTCTCTTTCAATTCTCACATTGAGTAACACTAAATCCTGCTCAGAATTTCCCAGATCCGTCCCTTCTTCTCTATCAAAACAGCCTCCACCCTGGTCCTGATGTTCACCATATCGTGGCTAGCCTACTATACCAATCTCTTCACTGATCTCCCTGCCTCTTGCCTCTCCAATCCACACTTACCTCTGCTTTTTGCATCTGCTTTGTAAAATATTGTTCACTCCTCAAAAGCCTTCAATGCTTAGTGATTCTTCTCCCTGTCAAAAAAGAGACTCCTTGCCATTATTTTTAATGTAATCAGCTGTTTCCCTTTAACTTATCCCCTCTCTACTCCAGCTGCCTCCCAGCTCACACTCAACATCCCTCCAAAGTTCACTATCTCATGCGGCTGCTTTTTTGACTCGCCCACCTCTGCTTCCTCTTACATACTGTTCCACCTGTCTGGAACTCCTGCCCCTTTCAAAGTTGTCCTCATCTTCAAAGTCCTTCTGAATTGTTATCTCCTCCAGGAATTTTTCCCTGGTTAATTATTTTTCTCCTCAGGCTACATATTCCAAACTATCATCTCAGAATTTTTGCTCTATGTCGGCATTTTTATACTCACAACATCCTGTTGCCTTTTGGTGCATTTCTATTGAAGTATTTTGCCGCTTAAATAGTCTTTCTCCTATCTGTAAACTCTTCTATGTCCCTCTTCCCTATTAATCTATCAGGCAGCCAGTCAGTTGGTAAATTGTATTTACTGAGCTCTTACTGTGTCCAGAGCACTGTGCTAAGTGCTTGAGAGAGTATAATATGATGACAGGTGCATTCCCTGCTCACAGCAAGCTTATCAATCAATCATATTAATTGAGCACTTACTATGCATGGAGCACTGCTCTAAGGGTTTGGAAGAGTGCAAAATAACAGCGCTGGTATATATGTTCCCTGCCCACAAGTAGCTTACAGTCTAGAGGAGGAGACAGACTTTTAAAAAATGTATTTATGTATTCATTCATTCATTCAGTTGCATTTATTGAGTGCTTATTGTGTGTAAAGCACTGTACTAAGCACTTGGAAAGTGCAATTTGGCAACAAATGGAGACAATCTCTAACCCAACAATGGGCTCACAGTCTAGAAGGGTGGACACAGATAACAAAACAAAACAAAATAGGTAGACAGGCATCAATAACATCAATATAAATTAATAGAATTATAGATATATATGCATCATTAATAAAATAAATGGAATAATAAATACATACATATATACACAAGTACTCTAGGGTGGGGAGGGGAGTAGAGCAGAGGAAGGGAGTCGGGGCGATGGGGAGGGAAAGAAGAGCAGAGGAAAAGGAGGACTTAGTCTGGGAAGGCCTCCTGGAGGAGGTGAGTTTTAAGTAGGGCTTTGAAGGGGGTAAGCATGCTAGTTTGTCGGTTTTGAGGAGGAAGGGCATTCCAGGACAGAGGTAAGACGTGGGCCAGGGTTTGATACAGATATGTGTACAGATGTATACAGATATGTACATAAGTACTGTGGGACTGAGGGTGGGGTGAATATCAAATGCTTAAAGGGTACAGATCCAAGTGGATAGGTGACACACGGAAGGAAGCAGAAGTAGGGGAAATGAGGGTTTAATAGGGGAAGGCTTCTTCAAGGAGATGCAATTTTAATAAGACCTTGAAGATGGGGAGAGCAATGGTCAGGTGAAACTCCTTTTAGGCAGGAATCCTGTTTCTTCAATCTATTGTACTCTTTCAAGCACTTGGTACAATGCTCTGTACACAATCTGTGCTCAAAAATACTATACCATTGCTAATAAAAACAAACTCTCATTGAATTCCCTTCAGCAATTCTTTGCCTTTAAGGAAGTTTTGAATTCTATTTAATCCCAATACCCACTAAAATGTTTTAATCATAGAAACTATCATATATTCTTCACTGTGTTTTGTTTTTCCATGCTTTATATCTACAATTTTTCAAAGATCATTAATGGATTTTTTTTCAGCCATATAATTTACTAAACTCAGTAGTTGCTCATAATGCTTTGCAAATAAAGCAGCTTTCAAAGGCCAAACCTGAATTTACTGTCTTGACATTATTGTGACTTTCCAATCTGGACCTGATGTTATTTTAACTATGTTCCAAAAAAAAAGGCTATGCAACAATCTATCCAGGATGGTTTGAGAAGCAGCATGGCCTACTGGCAAGAGCTCAAGACTGGAGACCTAACTTCAAATCCCTACTCTGCCACTTGTCTGCTGTGTGACTTTATGTCATTTAACTTCTCTGTCCTTTAGTTTCCTCGTCTGCAAAATGGGGATAAAATTCTTGTTCTCCCTCCATCTTATAGTGGTAATCCCATCAATCAATCAGTAAGTGGTATTTATTGAGAACTTACTGTGTGCAGAGCACTGAACTAAGGACATGGGTTCAAATCTCGGCTCCACCAATTGTCAGCTGTGTGACCTTGGGCAAGTCACTTAACTTCTCTGGGCCTCAGTTACCTCATCTGGAAAATGGTGATTAAAACTGTGAGCCCCACGTGGGACAACCTGATCACCTTGTAACCTCCCCAGCGCTTAGAACGGTGCTTTGCACATAGTAAGTGCTTAATGAATGCCATCATTATTATTATTATTATTACAATCTGACAATATTAACAGAGTTGGTAGACACGTTCTCTGCTCACAAGAAACAGGGACTATGCCTGATATGGTTGTATCATACCCACCTCAGCAGTTAATAATAATAATAATGATGGCATTTGTTAAGCACTTACTATGTGCAAAGAACTGTTCTATGCGCTGGGGGGGGATACAAGGTGATCAGGTTGTGCCACTTGGGGCTCACAGCCTTAATCCCCATTTTACAGATGAGGTAACTGAGGCACAGAGAAGTTAAGTGACTTTCCCAAAGTCGCACAGCTGACAAGTGGCAGAGCTGGGATTTGAACCCATGACCTCTGACTCCTAAACTGGTGCTCTTTCCACTGAGCCACGCTGCTTCTCTAAGTGCCTGCACTTAACAGTATTAGTTACATCAGCATTAGTAATAGCATTCATTCATTCAATCGTATTTATTGAGCACTTACTGTGTGCAGAGCACTGTACTAAGAGCATGGGAAGTACAAGTCGGCAAAATATAGAGACGGTCCCTATCCAATAACGGGCTCACAGTCTAGAAGGGGGAGACAGACAACAAAACAAAACATGTAGACAGGTGTCAAAACTTTCAGAATAAATAGAATTATAGCTATGTGTATATAATTAATAAAATGGAGTAGCAAATATGTCCAAGTAAAATAAATAATATCAGTAATAAGTAATACCAGTACTTGACTCCGTTTGCTTAACAAACACCACAGTCATTATTATTATTATTATTATGATCATCATCATCGGAGTGACAGAAGAATGATTAGATGATTTCTTGAACACTGGGATTCCCTGAGTCTCATCTAAGCCTTCTTGTCAGAGTCTAATTAAGCAAAGCCAGAAGAAACTACTTAACAATAGATGGCAGTGTTGGATAGAGAATGTATATTTTCACATTGTTTTATGAAGTCCCGATGAGGGGAATAGTGAGCAATTACTCCCTAAATACAGTGTTCCTCCCAGCACACTTTTGCAAATGCTATTATAAAGTAAATTGAACAATAAAGGACAAATGAATGCAGCCCAGAAGGCCAATTAAAATGCAATCAGCCACGGTAATCAGTACAGCTTAGATTACTGGGACTCTACATTGTTCTCCTTGCTTATAATCTGTTTGGGAGAAGAAACTTCTATCTGCTCGTCAAAATGGAGGCATTTGTGTTTGGAAACGAAATAGCTGACTAAGTGGCATCATGACTCCAAATCCTACTCTTGGTGTTCATTGCGGTTGATGGAAGTTTCACCAGCAGATGGAGTAGAGTTTAGTCATTACTCAGACAGAAGTGCATTAAAATGACTCGGATTGGAAATTGCTGAGTTTTTGCTGCTGACTTAAAAAATCAGGCCATAAAATGCATGGAGCAATTGGCAGCCATGAATCGCTTCTGGAGGAAGTGTGCCTTTAGGGGAATTTGGGTTGCAATTAAATGCTCATCTGAATGGAGAGCAGAGCCAATGGACTTGAGGTATATGCGATGCTCTCCCAGACAGAGGATTGGAATGTCAATTGGGTCTCTGAGAGGCCAGTGGACTCTTGGTCTGGGCAGGCCAAGTCTACATCGACATGGCCACCCTCCTGTCTGGGCTGGAGGGGAGAGAGGAAGGCAGGTAACATCCCCTTCCCTGTTGAAAGGGAGTTTGCTTTAGGGGCCCTCAGGGTGTTTCCCATCCACCTCCCCCATCAAACAAAAACTCTTCACCTTTGGCTTCAAAGCAGTCAGTCATGTTGCCCCCTCCTACCTCACCTTGCTACTCTCCTACTACAACCCAGCCAACACACTTCACTCGTCTAAAGTTAACCTTCTCACTGTTTCCCGATCCAATCTAATGCACCATGGACCCCTTATCCACATCTTGCCACTGGCCTGGAAAGCCCTCCCTCCTCAAATCTGACAGACAGTTACTCTCCCCGACTTCAAAGTGTTACTGAGGGAGCATCTCCTCCAAGAGGCCTTCCCTGATTAGGCCCTCCTCTCCTCTTCTCCCATTCCTTTCTGTATCACCCTGACTTGATCCCTTTATTCATAGCCCCCTTCCACCCCAACAGCACTTATGTACATATCTGTAATTTATTTATTTATTTATATTGATGTCTGTCTTCCCCTCTAGACTGTAAGCTCGTTGTGGTTAGGGAATGTGTTTGCTTATTGTTGTACTGTGCTTTTCCAAGCACATAGTACAGTGCTCTGCACACAGTAAGCTTTCAATAAATATGAATGAATGAATGAATGAATGAGTGAAATGAAATGCTCCAAAGGGCAAAATGAGGAGGGTCCCTGAAAGACTTTTCAAACAAAGCATTCCTCAACCAGTGACATTCAATCCCCACCATTCAAAATCGGCAGGCAGTTTTTTGTGTCTGTTTGTGTGTTGTTTGTTAAACACTTAATATGTGCCAGGCACTGTACTAAGCACTGGAGTAGATACAAGATAATCAGCCCCCTCCTTCCTCTCCCCCTCCTGCCCCTCTCCATCCCCCCGCCTTACCTCCTTCCCTTCCCCACAGCACCTGTATATATGTATACATGTTTGTACATATTCATTACTCTATTTATTTATTTTATTTGTACATATCTATTCTATTTATTTTATTTTGTTAATACGTTTTGTTTTGTTCTCTGTCTCCCCATTCTAGATTGTGAGCCCACTGTTGGGTAGGGACCATCTCTATATGTTGCCAACTTGTACTTCCCAAGCACTTAGTACAGTGCTCTGCACACAGTAAGCGCTCAATAAATATGATTGATTGATTGATTAGCTTGAACACAGTCCATGTCCCACATGGGGCCAACAGTCTTATTACACATTTTATAGATGCGGGAACTGAGGCACAGAGAAGTGAAGTGACTTGGCCAAGGTCACACAGAAGACAAGTGGTGGAGCCAGCATTAGAATCCAGGTCCTTCTGGCTCCCAGACCCATACTCTAGCCACTGAGCCATGCTCCTTCTCATAATTGTTATAGGTAAGATTTCAGAAGGTTTATTCCAATAGAAACCTTGTTCCAGGAAACTGCACACTTTGCCAGTGAGGATCACCCAATTAATGAATCAATCAATGGTATTTATTGAATGTTTTCTTGTGTGCAGAACACTGTACTAAACACTTGAGAGAATGCAATGCAGCAGAATTGGTAGACATGGTCCCTGACCACAGTGAACTTACAGACAGGAGGGGGAGACAGACATTAATATAAATAAATAATTTACAGATATGTACATAAGTTCCATGGGGTGAATACCAAATGCCCAATGGGTATACAGATCCAGTGGAAAGAACACGGGCTTGGGAGTCGGAGGTTGTGTGTTCTAATACCGGACCCACCACTTGTCAGCTGTGTGACTTTGGGCAAGTCACTTAACTTCTCTGGGCCTCAGGTACCTCAACTGTAAAATGGAGATTAAGACTGTGAGCCCACTTGGGACAACCTGATAACCTTATATCTATCCCAGCACTTAGAACAGTGCCTGGCACATAGTAAGTGCCTAACAAATACCATCATCAACAACATCAAGGGCATAGATGTTGCAGAAGGGAGAAGGAACTGGGGAAAAAGGACTTGATCAGAAAAGGCCTCTTGGAGAAAATATGGTAGCAAGATCTACCAATCAATCAATAGTCTTTATTGACTGCTCACTGTATGCAGATCACTATGCTAAGTACTTGGGAAAGTACAAAAGATTGGTAGAAATGATTCCTGACCTAAAGGAGCTTACAGTCTAGTGGATGAGTTTCCTATCTATGGAGGAGTTTACAATCTAGTAGGGAGTTACAATCAGAATACACAGGTGAAATTTATATATGGCTTAGTACAGTGCCTGGCACATAGTTAAGCGCTTAACAAATACCATCATTATTATTATATGGTTCTTGGTCCTCAGGGGGCTCCTGATCTAAGAATAAGGGAGAGTAGAAGATGGGTAAATAGACTGAGAAGAAAAGATGAAAGCTAGAAACATAAAAAGACAAGGCCAACAATGTATAAAACAGGAGGAAAGGGCATTTCAGCTAGAGGACCAGTGTTTCAGGCTTTTCACAAACTCTTTCCCATGGAAGAACCTTATTACCAGTATTTCCTTCAGTAATAGTGATGGTATTTAAAAAAAAAAAAAACAGTTACTATGGGAGTAGATTCAAGTTTGTTGAGATCAGGCAAAGTGTCTGATCCACAGAGGGCCCACAGCCTAAAGGGGGGAAAATTAAATATTTTATCCCCATTTTACATGAAGAAACTGAGGCCCAGAGAGGTTAAGTGATTTGTCTAAGGTTACACCCAGTTCTCCTGACTTCCAGTCCAAACTCTTTCCTTTAGCCCCTCTAATGCTCTTCCCCTTTTCAGGCTGAATATCCAAAGAAGGCTTCTGGCTACCTGTGTACCCTGTTATTAAGCCCCTATTATGTTATTTGTTGTGGTATTTATTAAGCACTTACTATGCGCCAGGCACTGAACTAAGCACTGGGGTAAATACAAGTGGTTAATAATAATAATAGCATTTATTAAGTGCTTACTATGTTCAAAGCACTGTTCTAAGTGCTGGGGAGGTTACAAGATGATCAGGTTGTCCCGTGTGGGGCTCACAGTCTTAATCCCCATTTTACAGATGAGGTAACTGAGGCACAGAGAAGTTAAGTGACTTGCCCAAAGTCACACAGCTGACAAGTAGCAGAGCCGGGATTTGAACCCATGACCTCTGACTCCAAGGCCCATGCTCTTTTCACTTTTCACTGAGCCACACTGCTCCATGAAGGATTAGTACCAGAAAGCACCATTGCCTAATGGATAGAGCACAGGCCTAGAAGTCAGAAGTAACTGGGTTCTAATCCAGCTCTGCCATTTATCTGTATGACCTTGGGCAAACCACATCACTTCTCCGTGCCTAAATTACCTCATCTGTAAAATGGGGATTAAGACTGTGAGCTTCATGTGGGACAGGGATTGTGTCCAACCTGATTAACTTTTATATTAGTACAGTGCTCTGCACACAGTAAGTGCTCAATAAATATGATTGAATGAATGGATATACTCCAGTGCTTAGTACAGTGCCTAGCGCTTAACAAATACCATTAAAAAATTATGAACTCAGACCCTATTATTTGGCAAAGATATTATTAGATATTATTATTATTCCACATTATTAGATAAGTGGATAAGATATTAGATATTAAGATATTAGATAAGTGGAACAGATGCTGCAGTTTCTCACTGCCTCATCCATTATCTAAGTGATTTAAATTACACTAGTAGTCGACCTAGTTATGAGAGGTCAGATACGGGGAAGAGGGAGGTGGGACATTTCAGTGATCTCAGCTTCGACCCCTCCTGCAGCATGTCCTCCCCCATGACAGCACCCCTCCCAAAGACCTCCTCTGCCTCCTCTCTGTCCCATGGACGGGTGGCAGCCCCGGAGGTCAGGGACCTTGGAGAGTAATGCTCTGAGTGGGCGCAATCTCTCCCGGTTCTGCCACTAGTCTGCTGTGTGACCTTGAACAAGTCACTTCATTTCTCTGTGCCTCAGTTACCTAATCTGTAAAATGGGGATGAAAACTGTAGCCCCATGTGGGACATGGACTGTGTCCAATCTAATGAAGCAGCATGGCTTAGTGGATAGAGCACAGCCTTGGGAGTCAGAAGATAATAATAATAATAATAATAATGATGGTATTTGTTAAGTGCTTACTATGTGCAAAGCACTGTTCTAAGCATTGGGGAGGTTACAAGGTGACCAGGTTGTCCCACCGGGGGCTCACAGTTTTAATCCCCATTTTCCAGATGAGGTAACTGAGACACAGAGAAGTTAAGTGACTTGCCCAAAGTCACGCAGCTGATAATTGGCGGAGTAGGGATTAGAACCCATGATCTCTGACTCCCAAGCCCGTGCTCTTTCCACTGGGCCATGCTGCTTCTCATGGGTTCTAATCCCAGCTCCCCATCTGTCGGCTGTGTGACCTTGGGCAAATCATTTCATGTCTCTGGACTTCATTTACTTCATCTGTAAATGGGCATCGGGATGGTGAGTCTCACATGGGACAGGGACTGTGTCCAACCCAATTTGCTTGTATCCGCCCCAGCAATTAGTACAGTGCCTGCCATATAGTAGCACTTAATGAATACCATAAAAAAAGAGAGGCACAACAGAGTTGCTTCTGTGTTTCCTCTGGCTTCTCTCTGTCCAG
Organism: Tachyglossus aculeatus; assembly: GCF_015852505.1. NCBI lineage: Eukaryota > Metazoa > Chordata > Mammalia > Monotremata > Tachyglossidae > Tachyglossus > Tachyglossus aculeatus. The sequence continues at coordinate 81,841,354 of NC_052066.1, read as the reverse complement.
GGTGGCAACGAAACACATGACCCTCCCCAAGGAGCCAGGACATAGCCTTGTGAGACTCATAGGGGTGACAACAGGAGATAGAAGGAATTACTCAGAGGGGTGTTATGAGGTTCATGGAAGCAAGTTTACATTTGCATTTAAAGCTAATGAAGTCCTCCAGAATTCTTGTGAGAAAAAAGGTTGTTCTAAATAAATAAAAATTCCTGACCTGAAATTTCTTCCCACAAGTGATAAGATATTTTTCTATACCTATTCCGTTTCTTCTCCTTGAGATGCTTGCAATGGGAGAGGAAAAGAGTTGTGTGAGTGGCAGATCTCGCCTGCAGGAACCAATCAGATGCCGAGGTACATGAGAATACCTCTTAAACAACGCTTTCAACCTGCGAAGGATGGTCTGATAAGGAGCTCAGGGATGTCTGTAATCCAGTCAAACACTGTGCATCTATATCGTGTACCCACAAGCAAACATGTACATTTATACTCATTAGATCCACAGACAGCCAGGTGATGGGTTGAATAACACATCAGAAAATAAAAATATGGAAGAACATGCTCTAGAGATCTGAATAGCTGAAAGACACAGAAAAAAAAAAAACACGTATATTTTCCACTTCTCTATTTCATTATGAAACTCCCTGCATTTATTAAGGCATAATCTTAGAGTGTTTTCAACATGCTGCTCTTTAACCTAACAAATGTAATCACTCAAGTCCTCAAATTTAAGCTGGAAGAGAAGGTCCTCACTTTATACTTAACCAAATATATCTATTACCACAGCCATTAGGATCAATTTGTCAGGAATGTGGGTTAAAACCCATTTGGAACTCACATCCTTCAGTGCTTGAATTTGATTTTCAAGAGAGCTGACCCACATGCTAGTCTGTCTAATGAATTGAAATAGGCTAATGGCCTTTGGGAAATTTGTGATGGTCTTTATTCCAGACGGTCTCAACCTTGTCAGGTTTTGCTGTTCTAAAAGGCATTTTTTTTTTCATCCCGAATGCAGCAACTCTTGCAGAGGCTCAGGTTTCAGTCCATCAAATGGGAACCTGATTACCCACCAAATAAAGCAACATCAAAAGGGATTTAAAAAAAAAAACTGAAGGAGAAGGAGCTGCATCTACTGGAAGCACAGATAGAGCAGCTAGGATTTTCTAGGTTACAGCGATTCATCAATTCATCAATTTATTTTATTTATTGAGCACTTACTGTGTGAATGACACTGTACTAAGCTTCGGAGAGTACAGTATAACACTATAACAGAGTTGGTAGACATGTTCCTTGCCCACACCAAGCCTACAGTCTAGAGAGATCTTGTGGATAAAGTGGATATTCATGCTTTCTCCCACCCTCTATCAAGGTCTCTAAAAATAAAGCCCATTTACAACATAAAGGTGTGGAGTGGAAATCCCTTAGAATTGTTAATGAGGAGCAGAGCCGGGCTCTTTCTGTGTTAATAATCCATCTCTGCCCTCCAAATTCAAGCTCCATCCTTCTAGGCTAAGCTGACATTCTTGTTGTTTATGGGGTTAATTAAGGCAAGACTTTTTTATGGTATTTATTAAGCACTCACTATGTGACAAGCACTGTTCTAAATGCTGGGATAGATACAGAGTAATCAGAGTGGATATAGTCGATGTCCCATAAGGGGCTCACAGTCTTAATCTTCATTTTACAGATAAGCAACTGAGGCACAGAGAAGTGAAGCGATTTGCCCAAGATCCAACAGCAGAAAAGTGGAGGAGTTGAGATTAGGAGCAGTGTGGCTCAGTGGAAAGAGCCCGGGCTTGGGAGTCAGAGGTCATGGGTTCTAATCCTGACTCCGCCACTTGTCTGCTGTGTGACTTTGGGCAAGTCACTTAACTTCTCTGTTCCTCAGTTACCTAATCTGTACAATGGGGATTAAGACTGAGAGTCCTAAATGGGACAACCTGATCACCGTGTATCCCCCCAGCGCTTAGAAGAATGCTCCACACATAGTAAGAGCTTAACAAATGCTATCATCATTATTATTATTATTATTATTATTATTATTAGAAGCCAAGTCTTCCTGACTCCCAAGCCCATGCTTTATCCACAAGGCCATGCTGCTTCTCTCCCAGGAGATTGGGGTCTTGGTCTTTTTCAAAGCACACCCACATCTGGCATGGGGAAGGAGAGAGAGATGCACTGTTTTCTATTACCAATAAAACCCTAGGTATGGATACAAAACCTTGGTACTATTGCAATCTGTTAACAGAGGGGAAAGAGATGTAACACCCCTCTTATCATTTAGAAATCCAGTGTGTCATTGTCATTTGGCAATGGTATTGTGTTGGAAAGCTCACTCCCAGCCCATCAATCCCCAAATTACAAGTCCTTTCCCTCTGCCTACTTTTCCTGGAGTATGGGTCAGGCCCACCAGTTCCAGAATCTGTTTAATCAAGGTATTAAACTAGAAAATAGCGTGGTGCAAGGGACAGAGCACGGGTCTGGGAATCAGAAGGTCATGGGTTTTAATCCCAGATCTGCCACTTGTCTGTTGTGTGACCTTGGACAATCACTTAACTTCTCTGGGCCTCAGATACCTCATCTGTGAAATGGGGATTGAGATGGTGAGCCCCATGTGGAACACGGACTGTGTCCAACCCAATTTACTTGAATCCTCCCCAGTGCGTAATAAGGTGCCTGGCACATAATGAACACTTAATACCGTTATTATTATTATTATTGTTATTACAGATGGAGTAGGACTAGATCTGGAAAATGAGGGCACTTCATCTTCCTCAAGACATGCTGGAATGTAGTCCTGAGCTCTGATTTTCTCCATCTGTGTCCGACCCCATCATCTTCTATTTACCTCAGCTCTTAGTACAATGCTTGGCACATAATAAGTGCTTAAATAATACCATTATTATTTTCATTATGATTCTCATCCAGCTTTCTCTAGGCACCCTGCCTCCAATCAGTTGATCAACCAATAGTGTATTGGGGAACTGTATTAAGTGCTTGGATGAGTAAAATAGGACACACTCTCTTTCTAAATGGACCTGTCTTTTGTATTTGAGAAAGATGCCAAATGGTTAAATTCATCTGTGGCTGTCTGAGTGTGACTGGAAAGGCCAATCTGGGGACCACAGCCCTGGACGCATTGTTCAGACAAAGGCTGATCTCCTTCTTGCCAATCCAGTGGCCTCTACTTCAACCTAATCCTCCTTTACCCTCAGCTGCATTCAGCACTGTGAACTACCCCCTTTTCCTGGAAAAATTATCCAACCTGGGTTTAATGACACTGTTTTCTCCTAGTTCCCCTTCTGTCTCTCTGGCTACTCCTTCTCAGTCTCTTCTGAAGGCTTCTTCTTTGCTTCCCATCCTCTAACTGTAAACTCTCTACCATGTGATTCCAGACTCTATGTTCCTCTTTATTTCCCACAGGGCCAGATTGGTTTTCCTTTCAGAACTTCCTCCAACTGACTCATTTCCTGATTTTCAATATTCTTCCCTTCTGTTGTAAGCCCCTTATTATAAACCACTTCCTTTCCTCTGTGGGCTTGTCTTCTCTGGGCCTCAATCAATCAATCATATTTATTTGTCACTTACTGCTCGCAGGACACTGTACTAAGCACTTGGGAGAGTACAACAGAAAAATACAACAGACACACTCCCTGCCCACAACAAGCTCACAGTCTAAAGGGGAACACAGATATTAATATAAAAATAAATTATGGATATCATCCCCGTACTGTAGGGGTTCCTCAACGGTCAGTTCTTGGTCTCCTTCTGTTCTCTATCTACACTCACTCCCTTGGTGAACGCATTCGCTCCCACAGCTTTAACTATCATCTCTACACTGATGACACCCAAATCTACATCTCTGCCCCTGCTCTCTCTCCCTCCCTTCAGGCTCGGGTCTCCTCCGGCCTTCAGGACATCTGCATCTGGATGTTTTAACAACAAGAAATATTGCAGTTCCTTTTTGAAAATTAATAAGATTTGAATTTTAACTATTGCTTGTAAAGAATTTTGAAATCCTGGGTTAAAGAAATAACTGTCTTGGGAAAAATCTCTGGCTTCGTAGGCTATAACATTCTTGTCAACACTTTATTGCATTCTAAGTAAGGAAAAAGTCAGGATCATTAATTTCCTGGCTGGTTTTGTTTTTCACCCAAGTAGTTAAAAAATGGTGAAGCTGTCTGTTGAAATTCATATTTTATGCCAACTGTATATTAAAGAAGAGAAAATGCACCTTACTGTATATACTTGCCCGTTGTTGGGTAGGGACTGTCTCTATATGTTGCTGATTTGTACTTCACAAGTGCTTAGTACAGTGCTTTGCACACAGTAAGTGTTCAATAAATACGATTAAATGAAATGAAAAAATCTAAAACTCAATATGTCCAAGACTGAACTCCTTATCTTCCCTCCCAAACCCTGCCCTCTCCCTGACTTTCACATCACTGTAGATGGCACTACCATCCTTCCCATCTCACAAGCCCACAACCTTGGTGTCATCCTCGACTCTACTCTCTCATTCACCCTTCACATCCAATCCGTCACCAAAACCTGCTGGTCTCACCTCTGCAACATTGCCAAGATCTGCCCTTTCCTCTCCATCCAAACGGCTACCTTGCTGGTTCAGTCTCTCATCCTATCACGACTGGATTACTGCATCAGCCTCCTTTTTGATCTCCCATCCTCCTTTCTCTCCCCACTTCAGTCCATACTTCACGCTGCTGCCCAGACCATCTCTGTGCAGAAACACTCTGAGCATGTTACTCCCCTCCTCAAAAATCTCCAGTGGCTACTAGTCAACCTACGCATTGAGCAAAAACTCCTCACTCTCGGCTTCAAGGCTCTCCATCACCTTGCCCTCTCCTACCTCATCTCTCTTCTCTCCTTCTACAGCCCAGCCCACACCCTCCACTCCTCTGCCGCTAACCTCCTCAGTGTACCTCATTCTCACCTGTCCCGCCATCGACCCCCGGCCCACATCCTCCCCTGGCCTGGAATGCCCTCCCTCCATACATCTGCCAAGCTAGCTCTCTTCCTCCCTTCAAAGCTCTGCTGAGAGCTCACCTCCTCCAGGAGGTCTTCCCAGACTGAGCCCCCTTTTTCCTCTCCTTCTCCCCATCCACCCCGCCCTACCTCCTCCCCCTCCCCACAGCACCTGTATATATGTTTATACAGATTTATTACTCTATTTATTTTACTTGTACATATTTACTATTCTATTTATTTTGTTAATGATGTGCATCTAGCTTTATTTCTATTTATTGTGATGACTTGACACCTGTCCACATGTTTTGTTTTGTAATCTGTCTCCCCCTTCTAGACTGTGAGCCTGTTGTTGGGTAGGGACCATCTCTATATGTTGCCAACTTGTACTCCCCAAGTGCTTAGTACAGTGCTCTGTAAGCACTCAATAAATACGATTGAATGAATGAATGAATGATATGTATATAAATGCTGTGGGTGTAAGGTGTGAGGGGGTGGTGAATAAAAGGAGCAAATCAGGTTGATGCAGAAGGGAGTACATAAAGAGGAAATGAGGGTTTAGCCGGGGAAGGCCTCCTGGAGGAGCTGTGTCTTCAATGACACTTTGAAGTGTGGGGAGAGTAATTGTCCATGGATTTGAGGAGGGAGGACACTGGGTGAAAGTTCAGTGGTGACCTAGAGGAAATTGAGGTACAACAAGTAGGTTGGCATTAGAGAAGCAAAGTGTGTGGGCTGGGTTGTAGTAGGAGAGAATTCTGGTGAGGTAGGAGGGGGCAAGGTGATTGAGTGCTTTAAAGCCGATGGTAAGGAGTTTCTATTTGATGCAGATGGTTAGGGCAACCATTGGAGGTTCCTGAGTAGTGGGGAAACATGAACTGATCATTTCTGTAGAAAAATGATCGGGGCAGCAGAGTGAAGTATGGGCTGGAGTGGGGAGAGACGGGAGGCAGGGAGGTCAGTAAGGAGGCTGATATAGTAATCAAGGCCTCCTGATTCTGTACTGTTTGCTATTCAGTGCTACCATTCCCTCACAGATTTTATACCACCCACTGTTTCCTTCTACCACATCATTCTCCTTCTTCTTCTCCCTAACCTTTCATCAACTCTTTCCCACTTCTCTCACTCAATGCATCTTGCTAAGCCTCTGATCCACTGATTCACTGATCAATTTTCACTAACCCTCTGATGCATTGTACTCACAGAAACCACTGGGGTTTGTGCCTGTGACTTCTATTTCCTACTTTCCTCCAATTTCCCTCTTTATTCTCTTTGTGGATAACCCTCACTTGTTACCGTCTCCTTTTGCTCTATCTCTACTCTTCAATGTCTTTCCATCTGCCACAGTTCTTCTGCCATACACCACCTATTTCTCTTCGTGCATCTCATCGATCATCTGCCTCCTGATTGTGTGCTGTCATTCCCACTGGCTATTTTCATTGCGTTGGGCCCGTCATTTTATCTAGGAAGCAGTGTGGCTAGTGAAAAACGCACAGTTCTGCAAGACAGAGGTTCTGGGTTCTATTGGTACCTCTGCCACTAGCTTAGAGAAGCAGCGTGGCTCAGTGGAAAGAGCACAGGCTTTGGAGTCAGAGGTCATGGGTTCAAATCCCAGAGCTGCCAACCGTCAGCTGTGTGACTTTGGGCAAGTCACTTCACTTCTCTGTGCCTCAGTTCCCTCATCTGGAAAATGGGGATTAAGACTGTGAGCCCCCCATGGGACAACCTGATCACCAGAGCTTAGAACAGTGCTTTGCACATAGTAAGCACTTAATAAATGCAATCATTATTGTTATTATTATTATTATTGCTGCATGACCTCAGGCAAGTCACTTGTGCACCAGGCCAGGTATAAAAGCTGCCACTGTGCCATCTCAGTCCCTCTTTCCCTATAGCCAAGCGGAACATCTGGTAATTGTAGCTTCACTTCCCCATGTGATCTTAGCCCACCCCCCCTCCTCTCATCCAATCATTCTCAAACTACCTGCTTTTGGCATGCTGCTGGAGAAAGAACAGCACCTGTAATTTGACTTCTATAACCTCAGCAAGGCTAGTGACAATGGTAGCCCTTACTGTAGCTACGGGTTTGCTAAGGTTTGCTAATCATGAGAATAGCAATAATAATAGTACTTGTTAAGCGCTTACTATGTGCCAAGCACTATTCTAAACACTGGGGCAGAGACAAATTAGTAAGGTTGAACACACTCTTAATCTCCACTCACACTCTTAATCCCCATGTTCCAAATGAGGTGACTAAGGCCCAGAGAAGTAAATTGATTTGCCCAAGGTTACACAGCAGACATATGGAGGAGCTGGGATTAGAACCCAGATCCTTCTGACTCACACGCCCGTGCTCTATCCACTAAACGATGCTGCTGCTCCTCCTGCCAAAGCTCCCTACTGACTTTTGTTTAGATTTTACGTGTTGTGTATTTTTACTTGTCCCTTAGGCTGTTTTAATAAATTATTGTTTCATTGCTCCCAAAGTGTCTGCCTCTAGCCCTCTCCTCCACCCTATATTCAAAAATTGTGAGCCCCCTAGAGAGACAGAGTACATACACTTTTCTGTGCCTCAGTTACCTCATCTGTAAAATGGGGATTGAGACTGTGAGCCCACATGGGACAGGGACTGTGTCCAACCCGATTTGCTTGTATCTATCCCAGTACTTAGTACAGTGCCTGGCACACAGTAAGTGTTCAACAAATACCATAATTATTACATAAAATTCCCTTAAAATACTCCTTCCCTTTGCTTTCTAAGTGCCCTGCACATAGAAAGCACTTGGAAAATACCATAATTGTTATATCAAATTCCCCCAATATATTTCTTCCCTTTGCTTTCTAAGTGCCCTGCACATAGAAAGTACTTAGCATATACCATAATTATTATATCAAATTCCCCCAATATATTCCTTCCCTTTGATTTCTAAGTGCCCTGCACACAGTAAGTGCTTAATGAATACTATTACTATTAACTTCTCTATGCCTCAGTTTCCTCAGCTGTAAAACGGGGATTAAATAAACCTGTTCTGCCTCCTACTTGGACTATGAGCTCTATGTGGGGCAGGGACTCTTTCCAATCTACTTACATTATACCTACCCCAGAGCTAAGTACACTGTGTGATACTTAATAAGTGCTGAACAAATACCACAGTTGTTATTAATATCATCCATCTGCTGCATCCCCCTTTTTACCACCTCCTTTTCAATTCACAGTAATATACTCTATGGTCTACTTTACTTCAGGTGTCTTCGTGACTCCAGGCTCCTCCTCCTCCTTTTACTGTCTATTGATCCTTTGCATATTCTGCTGCATCCACTCTGGGAATGTCCATATCCTTCCTCTCCAACCTATTTTTAAACCTACTACTAATAATAATGGTATTTGTTAAGCACTTACTATGTGCGGAACACTGTTCTAAGCACAGAGGGGGATACAAGGAGATCAGGTTGTCCCACGTGGGGCTCACACTCTTAATCCTCATTTTACAGATGAGGTAACTGAGGCACAGAGAAGTGAAGTGACTTGCCCAAGGTCACACAGCCGACAAGTGGCAGAGCCGGAATTAGAACCCATGACCCAGGCTCTTTCCATTGAGCCACGCTGCTTCTCTACTAGAACCTTCTTCACCTTTCCATCTGCCTTCTAAATCTGGGCAGTCTGTTTCCCCTCTGTATTAGTGGCAATTTCATCACATTTCTCTAAGCCTCATCCATTTAACCCTACTTCTCTCTAACTGACTTCAAAATGTCTTACTTTCCCCTATAGCAACTGCTATATGGGGAAGCAGCGTGGCTTAGTGGCAAGAACGCGGGCTTGGGAGTCAGAGGTCGTGGGTTCTAATCCTGGCTCCGCCACTTGTCAGCTGTGTGACTTTGGGCAAGTCACTTCACTTCTCTGTGCCTCAGTTACCTCATCTGTAAAATGGGGATGAAGACTGTGAGCCCCACATGGGACAACCTGATTACCTTGTATCTACCCCAGCGCTAAGAACAGTGCTGACACATAGTAAGTGCTTAACAAATACCAACAGTATTATTATACTTTTGCCAGCATCCAGTCTGTGAACTCTAGTCATTATGCAATCCATCAGTAGAAAGCAGCATGGTCTAGTGGAAAGAGCAAGGACCTGGGATTCAGAGGAACTGGGTTCTAATTCTGGTTCTAACAATTATCTGCTGTGTGACCTTTGGCAGTCACTTAAATTTATGTGCTTCAGTTTCCTCCCCACCCCCCGCCTTACCTCCTTCCCTTCCCCACAGCACCTGTATTTATGTATATATGTTTGTACATATTTATTACTATATTTATTTATTTATTTTATTTGTACGTATTTATTCTATTTATTTTATTTTGTTAATATGTTTTGTTTTGCTGTCTGTCTCCCGCTTCTAGGCTGTGAGCCTGCTGTTGGGTAGGGACCATCTCTATATGTTGCCAACTTGTACTTCCCAAGCACTTAGTACAGTGCTCTGCACACAGTAAGCGCTCAATAAATACGATTGAATGAATGGAATGATTGAGATTCATTGCCTATTATCCCTTCTACTTAGACTGTGAGCCCCATGTGGGACATCGCTTGTGTCCAACCTGATTAACTTGTATCTACCCCAGTGCTTAGAACAGCACTTGACACACAGTGAGCACTTAACAAAAACAATAATAATAATAATGAAATAGAATTTATTGAGCTGTTACTCTCTGCAGAGCGCTGTACCAAGTATTTAGGAGAGTACACTTTAGGAAAGAAGCACAGCCTAGTGGATAGAGCTAGGGCCTGGGAGCCAGAAGGACCTGGGTTCCAATCCTGGCTCCACCACTTGTCTGCTATTTGACCTTGGGCAAGTCGCTTAACTTCTCTGTGCCTCATTTACCTCATCTGTAAAATGGGGATTAAGAGTGTGAGCCCCATGTGGGACAGGGACTGTAGCCAAACTGATTAACTTGTATCTACCACAGCACTTAGAACAGTGCTTGACACATAGTAAGCACTGAAGAAACACAATCTCTGCACTTGAGGAGTTTACAACCTGGGCTCTTTCTTTCATTTAATCATTCATTCAATCATATTTATTGAGTGCTTAGTGTGTGCAGAGCACTGTACAAAGCGCTTGGAAATTACAATTAGGCAACAGAGACAATCCCTACCCAACAATGGGCTCACAGTCTAGAAGGGAGGAGACAGACAACAAAACCAAACAAAACAAGTAGACAGGCATCGATAGCATCAATATAAATAAATATAATTATAGATATATGCACCTCATTAATAAAATAAATAGAATAATAAATATGCACATATATATATATATATATATATATATATATATATATATATATATATATATATATATATACACAAATGCTGCGGGGCATGGAGGGGATTAGAGTAGAGGGAGGGAGTCGGACGATGGGGAGGGGAGGAGGAACAGAGGAAAAGGGGGCTCAGTCTGGAAGGGCTTCCTGGAAGAGGTGAGCCTTCAGTAAGGTTTTGAAGGGGGGAAGTGTGTTAGTTTGGCAGATTTGAAGAGGGAGGTCATTCCACATCCAGAGGTAGGATGTGGGCCAAGAGTTGACAGTGGGACAGGAGAGAACGCGACACAATGAGGAGGTTAGCGGCAGAGGAGCGGAGTGTGTGGACTGGGCTGTAGAAGAAGAGAAGGGAGATGAGGTAGAAGAGTGCAAGGTGATGGAGAGCTTTGAAGCCAATATTCTGGCCCATCTCCTCTTCTTGTCCTTCCTCCTATACTGTCACAAACCTACCACCACCTTAAATTTGTAATAATAATAATAATAGTAATTATGGTATTTGTTAAGCACTTACTATGTGCCAGACACTGTATTAAGTCCTGGGCTGGAAACAAGAAAATAGGGTTGGACACAGTACCTGCCCCACATAGGGCTCACAGTCTTAATCCCCCTTTCACAGATGAGGTAACTGAGGCCCAGAGAAGTGACTTGCCCAGGGTCACACAGAGGACAAGTGGCAGAGCAGGGTTTAGAACCCATGACCTTCTGACTTCCAGGGCCGTGCTCTATCCATTATGCCCATGGACACTCTGCCTCCAAAGTTTTAAATGTGCAGGGAATGTCTAAATTTGAACTGTGTTTGGTCTGTCGCTTCCCCACTGCCCTTCTCAGCTTGCCTCATCACCCCATTACAGTCTTTTGCCAAACTACCAGAAACAGAAACAGCAAGGCCAAGTAGCTAGAGACTGGACCTGGGAGCCAGAAGGATCTGGGTTTTAATCCCGGCTCGGCCACTTGTCTGCTTTGTGACCTTGGGCAAGTCACTGAACTTCTCTGTGACTCCTCTATTTTATCTGTAAAATGAGATTTAGACTGTGAGCCCCATGTGGGCCACGGAATATGTCCAATCTGATTAGCTTGTTTCTATCCAGGCACTTGCTACAGCACTTCAGCACCTAGTATAGTGCCTGGGACATAGTGAGCGCTTACCAAATACCATTCAAACAAACAAAAAACTCCAGCCCAAAACAGAAAGAAAAGGTCCTCCCATCTTCCTCCTTTTATTGTTTTGTGTTTCCTCTACCTCTCGAGCCTGTACTGTCTGGCCCGTTTTGTATTTTGGTGGTGTTTAGGATCTCATTTATTACACTTTTCCACTTAGCACACCTGCTCTCCAACCACATCCCTCCAACCTGCCAAAAGCACTCTACTACCAATGTCCATAATGCATATTGACTGTCACTGGTCTCCAATTTGTTGCCCTTCAAGCCCCACCTTTCCAACCCAGCTGTCCAAATCCTTATTAACTTCCCTTCCATTGGCTGTAAAACCTCTGACGTAAAACATCTCTGTTCCTCCATCCGTCTTGCTGACCATCTGCATCTAGATTACATGTTTCCAACCCTTTGTATTTTAACTGCATCCTGTCTGTGAATTGTCTATTAACCTGCTCCATCTGGACCAGCTCCCACCCCCACTGTAAAATCTACCTCCCTTCATTCATCTCATGGACCTTATGCCTCCTCATTCTGTACCTTCTGTTGTCCCTTTGTGTTTCACTGCATTCAGTCCAGTGAGTTTTCATTCATCTTCTCCATCTGGCCCAGCTCCTCTCCAATGCAGCAAAGCTATTTAAAAACCACTTCCCCACATGAATCTCCAAATCTCCCCTTCCTGCTTTTATACCACCCAGAAATCTGTTCTCAACTTCTTCCACCTAAGGCATCTCCTTTCTGAGCACTACCGTCTATTATAAACCTTTCTACTTCTCACTTCTTTTCAAGTGTCTCTTCAACCTTCTGCCTCTTACTTTGGCCATGGGTAATCTTTGATGATTTACCTGGGGTCATTTCTCTATTAAATATAATAAGTCCTCAGTAAGCCCCCATTTCCTCTTTGCCCTGTCCCTTCTGTGATGCCCTTGAACTTGGATTTCCATCCTTTATTCACCCCTCCCTTATCCCCACAGCACTCATGTACATATCCATATCTGACATTAATATTAATATCTTTTTCCCCCTTTAAATTGTACGCTGCTGTGGCCAGGGAACATGTCTATCAACTTTGTTATACTCTCCCAAGTGCTTAATACAGTACTCAGTATACAGTAAGAAGTGAGAAGCAGCATGGCATAGTGGATAGAGCATGGTCCTGGGAATCAGAAGGTCATGGGTTCTAATCCTGTCTCTGCCACTTGTTTGCTGTGTGATCTCAGGCAAGTCACTTCACTTCTCTGTGCCTCAGTTACTCATCTGTAAAATGGTGACTGAGACTGCAAGCTCTACATGGGACAGGGACTGTGTCCAACCCTAATTGCTTGCTTCCACCCCAGTGCTTAGTACAGTGCCTGGCACATAGTAGGTGCTTACCAAATACCTCATTATTATTACTAAGCACTCAATAAATAGGAAAGATTGACTGATTGATTAAATTTGCCATCTATTTAATCAATGTTTTGTTGATACCCCTCCACCCACAGAAAATTGTTTTCATTCTAACATCTGCCATTCCCGAGTTTCCATATTCAATGCCACCTGTAATCTCCTTGTGGCCTCCGCCTTTCCTTCCCCTTCTCTCCCTGCATCCCATGCCCTTTCCTTTGATTTCACTCCTGTTGGTTTGTTTCTTTGTTTGTTTTATGATATTTATTAAGTGCTTGCCACATGCCAGGCACTGTACTAAGCACTGGATGGATATAAGTATATCAGGGTGGACACAGTCCCTGTCTCACATTGGGCTCACAGCCTCAATCCCCATCTTACAGATGAGGTAACTGAGGCAAAGAGAAATGAAGTGACCCGCCCAAAGTCACACATCAGACTTGTGGCAGAGCTGGAATTAGTACCCACAACCTTCTAACTCCCCAGCCCTTGCTCTATCCACTACGCCATGCTGCTTCTTCATTGGGTAGTGTGCAGTAAACTACCTATGTTCTTCTATTCATTCATTCAATTGTATTTATTGAGCACTTACTGTGTACAGAGCACTGTACTAAATGCTTGGGAAGTACAAGTCGGCAACATATAGAGACAGTCCCTACCTAACAATGGGCTCACAGGCTAGAAGGGGGAGACAGACACCAAAACAAAACATGTAGGTAGGTGTCAAAACCATCACAATAAATAGAATTATAGCTAAGTGCACATCATTGACAAAATAAATAGAATAGCAAATATGTACAAGTAAAATAAATAGAGGAATAAATCTGTACAAATATATACAAGCGCTGTGGGGAGGGGAAGGAGGTAGGGCAGGGGGATGGGGAGGACGAGAGTGTTGTAGAGCGGGAGGGTAGATAAGGAGCTCTGTCTTGGACATATGCAGTTTTAGATAGCAGGCAGACATCCAGATGGAGATGTCCTGAAGGCAGGAGGAGATACAAGCCTGCCAAAGTGGTGGATATATGTATCTCATTCTATGTATCTCATTCACTCTCAGTAGGGGACAATTAGTACTGGTGTTTATGGCTGTTCAACCTCATAACTTTGAGCCTAGCCCTACATCATTGTTTTGTTTTCTAGGAGAGAAGGTCTACTGGTTCCTTTAATGAGAAGCAGCTTGGCTTAGGGAAAACAGCACGGGCTTTGGGAGTCAGAGGTTGTGGGTTCTAATCCCGACTCTGCCTTTCATCAGCTGTGTGACTTTGGGAAAGTCACTTAAGTTCTCTGTGCCTCAGTTACCTCATCTGTAAAATGTGGATTAAAACTATGAGCCCCACGTGGGACAATCTGATAGCCTTATATCTATCCCAGCGCTTAGGACAGTGCTTGGCACATAGTCAGCACTTAACAAATATTATAATTATTATTATTCAATTCTTCTGATGCCTCTCACCCTCTTCTCCCCAAAGCCCAAGTGGTGGTCAGGGGAGGGGTGTTGGGTCCTTCTTCTGCAGCCAGTTGAGAATTAGCCATCTACCTTTTGATCCCGGGGTGAGCAAGCATTTCTAGGAGAGGAAGTGGCAGCACTGAATAGAGCCCACTGATGAGGCCCTAATGGTTCTGGCTCCACAGTGAAAGCCACCTGCACTCTCTAGCCCAGAAGCTCCGGAAGCTTCTGTCTTGCTCCAGAAGCCAGAGGCACACCTCCACAACAGTTGGTTAGGGGGTGATGGCCATCTGTGGCTGTGGAATGGTTTATTTCCACATAACGTGCAGTGCACTCATCCAGCTTGTAAACACTTGTTGAGTTAAACACTCACATCCACTATCCCAACCAGTTGGAATTTCCTTGGGAAACTAGGAGTAAAATAATACTAACAACAACAATAACAATAATGGCATTTGTGAAGCACTTACTATCTGCCAAGCATTATACTAAGCACTGGGGTAGATACAAAATAATCAGGCCCCACAGTCTAAGTAGGAGGGAGAACAGGTATTGAAACCCCATTTTGCAGATGAGAGAGCTGAGCCTCAGTTAACTTCTCTGTGCCTCAGTTTCCTCATCTGTAAAATGGAGATTAAAGCCTACTCCCTCCCTGTGAGCCCCAGGTGGAACAGAGACTGTGTCCAACCTGATTATCTTGTATCTACCCCAGTGATTCATACAGTGCTTGGTTCCTGGTAAATGCTTAACAAGTACCATAATGATAATAATCATTATGATTACTGTCCATATGGTGTTTGTAGCAGCCCATAGTAGTGGGGAATACGGTAGTTCTAAATAAAGATGAAAGAAAATGGAGGCTCTGTCCTTTCGCTCCCTTTATTCATCCCCCCTCCCAGCCCCACATGTACTGGGCGACTGCGGCATGGGAGAGAGTTGAAGGCAGAGACTCAAGTTTACTGTGCGGAAGAAGGCAATGGTAAAAACCACTTCCATATTTTTACCAAGAAAACTCTTTGGATATACCACTAGAACAATTGCAGGTGGAAGTAGAACATTCTGGGAGAGATATGTCCATGGAGTCACTATGGGTTGAGATAACTCGATAGCATAAGACAAAACAAGAATATGGAATAAATTTCTGAAGGAGAATAATAAAAGTTAAGCAGGGAACCTTCCAGGAGGAAGCTGAGTCCTTATGGGCTTGGGTACAGTCGCCTACAGGTGTCATCTCTAGCCTACCAATCACAGATTACATATTATACTCCCAGGCCTCTTGTGACCCATGTTGGTCAGTTAGACCCAAGATGGGAAGCAGTGTGGCCTAATGGAAAGACCCCAGGCCAGGAATTCAGAAGACCTGAGTTCTAATCACAGCTCTGCCACTTGCCTGCTGTGTGATTTTATGCAAGTCACTTTAAACTCTCTGCACCTCACTTTTTAATTTGTAAAATGGAGATTTTATTTTTATTTTCCCTCCTAATCTGACTGCGAGTCTCCTGTGGAACAGGAAGGGTAGCTGATCTGATTATTTTGTATAATTATGGTACTTGTTAAGCACTTACAATGTGTTATGCTCTGTCCTAAGCCATGAGTAGATACAAGTTAAGCAGGTGGGACATCAACACAAGTGCTTAGTACAGTGCTTGACACATACTAGGTACTTAGCATGGTTCTAATCCCAGCTCCACCACTTGTCAGCCATGTGACTTTGGGCATGTCACTTAACTTCTCCGTGCCTCAGTTCCCTCAACTGTAAAATGGGGATTAAGATTGTGAGCCCCACGTGGGACAACCTGATCACCTTGTATCCCCACCAGCACTTAGAACAGTGCTTTGCACATAGTAAGCACTTAACAAATGCCATTATGATTATTATTATTATTATTATTAGCAAAGGCCTCAATAACTATAATAGGTTTAGAAGTACTGTTCATTTTCCTCCATAATGATGGAAGGTAACTAAAAATATAAGACTCACTGATTCTTTGGAGTATTCTTTTACCTTGTGTGTTCAGTTACTTAGAGAAATGTGCAGTGATACAGATGTCCTCAGTAGGGTTCAAGGGTTGAGCTTTGTAATGTATATTGAGCCCTTCCTATGTGCAGAGCACTGTACTAAGTGCTTGCTAGAGTACAATACAATAGAATTGGTAGGCTCCAAAGGTGTTTCCAGGATGGCTTGGGTGAAGCCTGCCTCTAACCATGCAATGAGAATGAATCACATCTGCCTCTATGAATTCCTAAGACATTATTCTGTGTGTGCTTCATTATGCTTGTCTAAAAAGCAAAAGCTTAGATCAAACTCTCCAACTCTATCCCTTTCTGTAGAGCACAGAATTTCCATTTACAAAACATTTCTAATTAAGTCAGTTCACTGCATGCTTATTCAATCGTATTTATTGAGCGCTTACTGTGTGCAGAGCACTGTACTAAGCACTTGGGAAGTACAAGTTGGCAACATATAGAGATGGTCCCTACCCAACAGTGGGCTCACAGTCTAGAAGCTTATATAACCACATCCCTTTTTAAAAGATATATGCCTATTAGTAATGAGCTAGCTCAAGGGGCCATTCACCAGCGTGGCCTAATGGAAAGAGCAAAGGCCTGAGAGGCAGAGGGCCTGGGCTCTAATCTCAGCTTCAACATTTATTTGCTCTGTGACATTGGCCAAGTCACTTAACTTCTCTGTGCCTCAGTTCCCTCATCTGCCAAATAGGGATTCAACCTGTTCTCCCTCCTACTTAGACTCTGAGACCCATGTGGGGTCCGATTCTCTTGCATCGACTGCAGTGCTTAGCACAGTTCTTGGCACATAGTAAGTGCTTAACAAATATTATTATTATTATTATTATTATTACTATTGCTGTTGTTGTTATATCTTTTTTTTTTTTTTTGCAGGTTGAGGGGTGTGAGCCAAGGGATGGGGAGGACTGGGTAGCTGTGAGTCCAGCTCACAGTGGTTGTCATGGTGATCTACTTTCTCTTTTGTTGGCTGCCCTGTGGAATACTGGCCTTAATTTCTACCTGTGGAAAACCAGATCTCATTACCCCATCCTCCAGCATATTCCCTTCGGTCTTGGAAAAAAAAAACAGTATGGTCCTTAACCCAGTCATCTACAGATTTCTGATTGTAGGGAAGAACATTTCTGTTCTTAATTAGCATGAGACAAGATGGCATTTCCAATTTCTAATTCCCCAGGTTAGATCATCCCTGGATCATCCCTCAGATTCCAGGCCCTGGGAATGATCAGGGTACCAGGATTGAAAGAATAAAAAGAAAACAACAACAAAAAATGAAACTCATAGGTAAATCTAGACATTAACAAGGATACCACCAAACAATGAAATTCAGACTATTGGAGAAAGTTCTGAGGAGAAATAATAAAGATTAAATGAGGAATCTGGCATGTTTATTAGAATAAAAGTCAATAATTCAAACATACCTAACCTTATGAAATGAGAGTGTTAACTACTCATGGCGAAGTCGCTTTAAAAAGGGCTCTTCACTAACACCTTCACCACCAAACAGCCTGCTTCATTTTATTCCGTTAAATTTAGAAGAAAGCACAATGAAAACATAGAAATAGGTTTATTCTACGTTTGTGGGAGTTTCAAGTGTTAGATGTGAAAATAATGTACCTCAGGGGACTACTTCAGATACATGCTAGTCTAAAGTTGTGAAAGAAGTGGATATAAGAAATGTTTTTGGTGAGTCCTAAGGAGGAAGGCCTCTCAATGTTGCACCTTGGAGAATTTCCAGTACTCCACAAGTCTCGGCTATGGGAGGGAGTGTCAAGCAGAGGCCTACCCATTCCATTCCTAGCTTGGGCAGTGGCTAGTGAGTGGAAGACAATCTGCTACAAGTCAAAACTCCCCCGTGCTGGGCAGCAGCTGCATGGGAGAGAGTCGAGGGGGGAGACCCATGTTTACTGCGCAGAAGGCGGCAATGGTAAACCACTTTGGTATTTTTAACCAAGAAAACTCTATGGGTACACTACCAGAATGATTGCAAATGGAGAGCGGGGAGTTCTGGGAGAGATGTGGGCATGGTGTCGCTATGGGTCAGAAACGACTCGACGACATAAGACAAGGAGGAAGGGAAAGGGGATAAAGAAGGGAGGAGGAAGGAAAAACACATGATTTAGCTCTTTCAGATCAGTAACGCTGACATGACTGACAGTGAATCAGTAGTAGCAGCATGGCTCAGTGGAAAGAGCCCGGGCTTTGGAGTTAGAGGTCGTGGGTTCGAATCCCAACTCCGCCACAATTCTGCTGTGTGACCTTGGGCAAGTCACTTAACTTCTCTGAGCCTATGTTACCTAATCTGTAAAAATGGGGATTAAAACTGTGAGGCCCAATTGGGACAACTTGATCACATTTTATCCCCCCCCCCCCCCAGGGCTTAGAACAGTGCTTTGCACATAGTAAGCACTTAACAAATGCCATCATTATTAGTAGTAGTAGTAGTAGTACAGTCCTGATCTGATTATCTAATAATAATAATAATTATGTTACTTGGTAAGCACTAATTACGTGCCAAGCACCGTTCTAAGTGTTGGGGGACATACAAGTTAATCAGGTTGGAGACTGTCCCTGTCCCACGTGGGGCTCACACTCTTAATCCCCATTTGACAGATGGGGGAACTGAGACCCAGAGAAATTAGGTGACTTGCCCAAAGTCACACAGCAGACAAGTGGCAGATCCAGGATTAGAACCCAGGTCCTTCTGACTCCCGGGCCCGTGATCTCTCCATCGACCCAAACAGAATTGGCTTCAGACATGAGGCTATCCTGAGGGGACCAAATGCTTGCAGTGCCTTCACATTCCAAGTGACATTGTTATGCATCAGGTATCCAGACTCTGTTGTCACATGGAAGTCAGCATAGACCTAGGACACTTTGCCAAGGGGTACCCGTTCACCCCATGCTCCTCGTGCATGTAGCAGAGTGATTGGCAGAGGGACTCTATGCCTGTGTGGCAGCCATCTAGAATAGGTCTCTGGTTCAAGCACCACCTTGAATGTCCCAAGCAGTGGCCATCTAAATTTACTTATGTATTTTATGATATTTGTTAAGAATTTGCAATGTACCAGGTACTGTACTAAGCACTGGGGTAGTTACAAGCTAATCAGGTTGGACACAGTCAATGTCTCACATGAGGCTCACAGTGTTAATCCCCATTTTACAGATGAGGTAACTGAGGCACGAAGAAGTGAAGTGAATTGCCCAGTGTCACAAAGCAGACAGGTGGTAGAGCTGGGATTAGAATCCACGTGCTTTGGGCTCCCATTCATTCATTCATTCAATAGTATTTATTGAGTGCTTACTGTGTGCAGAGCACTGTACTAAGCACTTGGGAAGTACAAGTTGGCAACATATAGAGACGGTCCCTACCCAACAGTGGGCTCACAGTCTAGAAGGAGGAGACAGACAAAAAACAAAACATATTAACAAAATAAAATAAATAGAATAAATATGTACAAATAAAATAAATAAATAGAGTAATAAATACGTACAAACATATATACATATATACAGGTGCTGTGGGGAAGGGAAGGAGGTAAGGCAGGGGGGGATGGAGAGGGGGACGGGGGGGAGAGCATTAAGCATTTACTATCCATTATTAAGCATTTACTATGTACCAGGTACTGTACTAAAGCACTGGGGTAGTTACAAGCTAATCAGGTTGGACACAGTCAATGTCTCACATGAGGCTCACAGTCTTAATCCTCATTTTACAGATGAGGTAACTGAGGCACAAAGAAGTGAAGTTAATTGCCCAGTGTCACAAAGCAGACAGGTGGTAGAGCTGGGATTAGAATCCACATGCTTTGAACTCCCAGGCCCGTGTTCTAACCACTAGTCCACACTGCTTCTCTTAGGAGGCCCGTCTGGAATGGCCTGGAAGCCCAAGGTCTCCAGTGCCATATTCTATCCCAAAATGACTGCTTCTCTCATCAACTGTCTGAAAGTGGGCCTGACCTTTTCCCCACTTCAAAGCCTTATTGAATGCATAACTCCTCCAAGAGACCTTTCATTCATTCATCCAATTGTATTTACTGAGTGCTTACTGTGTGCAGAGCACTGTACAGAGTGCTTGGAAAGTACAATTCTGCAACAAATAGAGACATTCCCTACCCAACAATAGTCTCACAGTCTAGAAGGGGGAAGACAGACAACAAAATAAAACAAAGCAAGTAAACAGGGATCAAGAGCATCAATATAAATACATTGAATTATAGATATATACACATCATTAATAAAATAAGTAGAATAATATGAACATATATACACAAGTGCTGTGGGGTGGTGTGGGGGGTAGAGCAGAGGGAGGGAATCGGGGTGATGGGGAGGGGAGGAAGAGCAGAGGAAAAGAGGGGCTCAGTCTGTAAGGGCTAAGCTTTTATTTTTCTTTAACTCTTTACTACCATTGCTCCAATTTGCTCCATTTATTCATTCATTCTCCCGGCCCCACAGCAGTTATGTTCATATCTGTAATTTATTTATTTATATTAATGCCTGTCTCCCCCTCTAGACTGTGCCCTTGTTGTGATCAGAGAATGTGTTTCTTATATTGTTATGTTGTAGTATATACAGCACTCTGCAGGTAGTAAGCAATGTAATTGATTGACTAACTGAATGCAGCACTTAGCACTTCGATGCAAAGAGTAAGGGCTTAATTAATGCCATTAATATTATATCACATTATTATATATTCCTTCAAAAACATTCTCTTGGTAGTAGCTTAAATCAAAAATATATTTAGTTTGAACAATATTATTGGGAAGATCTTTCATAGATGGTGAACTAGGCTCAGAATACTGACACCTAGCACTCCTAAGTGCCACGAAGGTGAGTCCCCCATAGGCTTAGAGAACTGGAAGAGAATCTCAAGAGGTCATCTGGTCGATCCCTTGCCTCCGAGCAAGCATCACTTAAACCATCTGGATTTCTACTTTATTAAGTCTTCCTAGGGTTGAAAATGCCATAAGAACCCTCTGAAGCCTCTCTCAAAGTAAAATAGCTTTGAGAGTGAAGGGATTTCTTCTATTGACTAATCAAGCTCTCTCTTGTCTTGCCTTATGCTGTCAAGTCATTTCCGACCCATAGTGACACCAAGGACACATCTCTCCCAGAACGCCCTGCTCTCTATCTGTAATCGTTCTGGTGGTGTATCCACAGAGTTTTCCTGGTGAAAATATGAAAGTGGTTTACTACTGTCATCTTCCGTGAAGTAAACTCGAGTCTCCACCCTTGACTCTCTCCCATAATGCTGCTACCCAGCATGGGTGAGTTTTGGCTTGTAGCAGGTTGCCTTCCACCCTAGCCACTGGCCCAGCTAGAAATGGAATGGGTTGGCCTTTGCTTGACTCTCCCTCCCGTAGCTGAGACTGGTAGAGTACTGGAAACTCTCCAGGTGTGACCCTGAGAGGAGACAAGCTCTCTCACTGCAGTGCAAATTCACTTCTCATTTATTCCTCTTAGAAAACATGTTGGGGCTTATTCAATAAAGTACATCTTCAAGCTTCAGCACGGTTTATACAATTCCTCTTGTTTGTGGTTTTTGCTTCCCCAGTAAAGAATGCTTTGCTTCCATAGTTCAATAAATCGATCAGTCAAGTTACTGAGCACTTACTCTGTGCAGAGCACCGTACTAAGTGCTTGGGAGAATACAGTATAATGGAATTAATAGAAACATTCCCTGCCCATAAGAAGCTTACAGTCTAGAAAGGGAGCTTGATGTTAATATAAATTAATGTTACAGATATGTACATAAGAGCTGTGGGTTTGAGGGAGGGTGAATAAAGACCACAAATCCGAGTCTAAAGGCAAAGCAGAAGGGACAGGGAGAAGAGGAAATAAGGGCTTAGTCACAGAAGGTATTTTGGAGGAGATACACTTTTAATACAACTTTGAAGTTGTGGCTAGTGATCATCTGTCTGATACGAAGAGGAGGATGTTATAGGCCAGAGGTAAGATGTGGGTGAGAGGATGGCGGTGAGATAGATGAGATAGAGGTACAGTTAGTAGTTTGGCATTAGAGGAGCAATGTGTGCAGGCTTGGTCATAATAGGAGAGCAGAAAGGTGAGGTAGGAGGGGTCAAGGTGACTGAGTGCTTTAAAGCCAATGGAAAGAAGTTTCTGTTTGACATGGAGATGGATGGGATACCACTGGAGGTTCTTGAGAAGTGGAGAAACATGAACTGAACATTTTTCTAGAAAGCAGAGTGAAGTATGGACTGGAGTGGGGAGAGACAGGAGGGAGGGAGGTCAGCGAGAAGGCTGATGCAGTAATGAAGGCAGGATTTGGATTAACATGGCAGCAGTATGGATGGAGAGGAAAGGGCGGATATTAGTGATATTTGGAAGGATGAACAGACAGGATTTGGTGACAGACTATTTGGGTTAAATAAGAGAGTTGAGTCAAGGATAGTGCCAAGCTTATAGATTTGTAGGGTAATAATAATGATGATAGTATTTGTTAAGTGCTTACTTTGTGACAAGCACTGTAATAAGCTCTGGGGTAGATACAAGCTAATCAGGTTGGAGACAGTCTCTGTCCCATATGGGGCTCACAGTCTTAATCCCCATTTTACAGGCAACTGAGGCCCAGAGAAGTTAAGCAATTAGCCCAAGGTCACGTAGCAGACTAGTGGCAGAGCCGGAATGAAAACCCAGGTCCTTTTGACTCCCAGGCCAGTGCTCTATCCAGTGATGGAAAAGTCAGAGGAGGACAGGTTTTGGTTCGAAGATAATAGTTCTACTTTGGACATGTTAAGTTTGAGGTGTCAGGGGATATCCAGATGTCCTGAAGGTGGGAGGAAATGCTAGACTGCAGAGAGGGAGAGAGATCACATCTGGAGATGTAGATTGGGGAGCCATCTGCATAGACATGGTAGTTGAAACATTGGAAGCTAATGACTTCTCTAAGGGAGTGGGTGTAGATGGAGAATAGAAGGGCTCACTGAACTGAGCTTTGAGGGCCTCCCACAGTTAGGGGGTGGGAGGCAGGGGAAAAGCCTGCAAAAGAGACTGAGAAGGAGAAGCCAAAGAGATAGGAAAAGAACCAGAACAGTGTCAGTGAAGCCAACTTTGGATAATGTTTCCAAGAGAAGGGGGTGGTCAACAGTGTTGAAAACAACTGAGAATTCGAGGGGGATCAGGATGGAGTAGGGGCAATTGGATTTGGCTAGAAGGAAATGATCAGTTGCCTTTGAGAGGACAGTTTCTCTGTAGTAAAGGGACCAGAAGTCAGATCGGAGGGGGTCAAGGAGAGAATTAGAGGAGAGGAAGTGAAGACAGTGAGTATAGACAACTTGTTATAACAGTTTGGAGAGAAATGGTAGGAGGGAGATGGGGCATTAACTGGAGGGAGCCATGAGACAAGGGAGGGTTTTTTTTTTTTTAGAATATGGGAGACGTGAGCATTTTTTAAAACAGTGTATAAAAAGTCACTGGAGAGTGATTGGTTGAATATGGCAGTCAGGAAGGGAAGAAAGGCCAGTGTAAGTGCTTTGATAAAGTATCAAAGGATGGGGTCAAAGGGGTACATGGAGGGGGTGGAGTTTGAGAGGAGGGAGGAGACCTCCTCTTGAGACAGAGGAGGGAGGAGATCTCTTGAGATGGATGAGGGAGGAGATCTCTTAAGATACTGCTGGGAAAGATGGAACAGTGGAAGAAGGGGCAGGAAGAGGGAGGGAGTGAATAGGACCTGGGGAGATTTTAGGGAGATCTTGGCTGACGTTTTCAATTTTCTCAATAAAAGATGTAGCCACATCATTAGGGGCAAGAGATGGTGGTTGATAATGATCAAGTTTATTTAGAAAGAGCTAACCTCTTCCTGGACATGCAGGATTGAAATTGTTGAAACATTGTACATCTCCTAATTAAAGGCAGCAGACTTTTAAGGTAGGTTCTCACTGGAGTTTGCTTTCAAACTGGCTTCCTGGCTTTGTTTATCTTTAAAACCTTTGGTCTGTGCCATTCTTCCTTAAATTAACTCAATGAAGTCTCAGGCAGAAGTGTTGCAAAATAACAAAAGATGGGATACCTTTCTCAAGTGAATAGTAGACATATTTGGGTTGGCTGGGTGAAATGTCAAAACCATAATCAGAATTGGCAACCAAAAAAAGAAATACTTAAAGAAAATAAATAGTAATTTAGGACTGAATAATGATAAAAAAAATTGACATTTCCCCCCTTAAATCACATCATCAACCTTAGGGTGTGGACCACACAATAATAAAAATCATCATTATGGTATTTTTTAAGGACTTTCTATGTGCCAAACACTTTACTAAGCACTGAAGTAGATACAAGATAGGTTGGACACAGTCCCTGTCCCAATTGGGGCTCACATTCTAAGTAGACAGGGAGTAGGATTTAATCTCCATTTAACTGATGAGGAAACTGAGGCACAGAGAAATGATTTGCCCAAGTTCTTTCCACTAGACCATGCTGCTCTTCAAGTTATTAGAACCTTGCTGACCTCCCAACTTTCTTCTTCTCCCCACTGTAGTCCATACTTCATTCTGCTGCCCAGATCATCTTTCTACAGAAATGTTCAGGACCTGTCATCCCCTTCTTCAAAAATCTCTAGTGTTTGCCTATCCTCCTCCATATCATACAAAAACTCCTCACCATTGGTTTTAAAGCTCTCTATCAACTTGCTCTCTCCTACCTCACCTCGCTTCTCTCCTTCTACATCCCAGCCCCCATACTTCACTCCTCTGAGGCTAACCTTCCCCCCTTTTGAAGGCTTATTGAGGGCATAACTCCTCCAAGAGGTCTTCCCAGACTAAGCCCCACTTTTCCTCATCTGCCACTCCCTTCTGCGTTGCCCTGACTTGCTCCCTTTGCTCTTCCTCTCCTCCCCCCATCCCCACAGCACTTATGTATAAATCTTTAATTTTATTAATTTATATTGATGTCTGTCTCCCCTGCCCCCTTCCAGACTGTAAGCCCATTGTGGGCAGGGATTGTCTCTCTTTACTCCTGAATTGTACTTTCCAAGTACTTAGTACATTGCTTTGCACATAGTAAGCACTAAATAAATATGATTGAATGAATGAATGAATGAACATCAAATGTCAGCAGTATGCTTAGCAGAGTACACAGAATTAGTTTCTGCTGATCCCAGGCGGATTTGGGATTTATGCTTGACAAACAGGACTCAAGAAGAGATTGGGAATCCCTTCAGATGGAAGGTGGGTAGTAACAGGCTTCTGACCCCAGAACAACAGCTGTCTACAACTAGAGGTCATTTGGAATCCTAAATGTCACAAGTGATTTTATCATCTTTCTTCCAAGGAGTTTAAAGCCCTGGACAGAGAAATCCCCAAACTTCGTTCTACTGGATCAGGTTTCTGGCAAGTATTAGTAAACTTAGCCTGCTCAAGATTACGTAGCAATGTCTCTCTAGTCTGTAAGCTCCTTGTGGGAAGGGAACATATCAACCAGCACTGTTTCCAGCACTTAGAACAGTGCTTTGCACTTAGTAAGTGCTTAATTAAATGCCATCATTATTATTATTACTCTAAAAAGTGCTCAGCACAGTAATCTGCATACACTAAACTCAATAAATAATATTGATTGATTGATTCATGTCTCTATGCTTAGTTACCCAAGCATAATTCTTCACCTGACCATCTTTTACAGTTGAAAGGTGAGTGCTTTTAACATTTCCTATGGTCATATAGCTACATCCAATGAAGAAAAGAACCGAGGTTCACTATTTTGACGTTAAAGTTTCTTCCAGAGCAGGACTGTGCATCATAACCGTGCATGGAGATATAACCAATTATTCAGCAATGGAGCTGGAGAATATTTAATTTATCTTTCTCAATTCAGTGACCTAACCATTTGAAGGTACTGATCAAATTTCAGAGTGAATAAATTGCCATGCAGTACAATCTCAAACTGTGCTATTTTTTTCTTACTCTGATAGAACTAAGGTGTTCCACAGCTTGATTTTCCATTATTTTGCTTTTAATTGGTAGCTTGGGACTGCTAGAGCAGCTATCATGTGGTTAAATTACTTCCTGAACAGGATATCATTTCAGTGACACCAATTGCTAATCAACCCTGATTATATTTAATAGCAGACATTAAATTGGGCCCAGTGAGTGGTATGAATTAAAACAAGCCAACCAACAGAGCCTGCCTGGATAAAAGAAACAATAAGGTAGATCTAGTGCTACTAAAGGGGGATGTTAGAAACTTGATCATATAAGGCATACGTTGTTTAATCTACTACTTTGCTTGTCTGATATTTGTAATCAAACAAGACTATAAGATTTCATAGTAAATATATGAGCTATATCCAGAAGGAAGTTCATCCACAGCAATTTAAAATTATTATAACTATATCATTTAAGGCACATCTCCTCCAAGAGGCCTTCTCTAAGCCCTCTTTTCCTTTTCTTCAACTCCCTTCTGCATCGCCCTGACTCGCTCCCTTTATTCATGCTCCCACCCAGACTCACAACGCTTATGTATGTATCTGTAATTTATTTATTTACATTAATTTCTGTTTCCTCCTCGAGACTGTAAGCTCATTGTGTCTGTTATGTTGTTGTATTGTTCTCTCGGAAGCTCTTTGTACAGTTTTACAGTTCTCTTTTTACAGTTTAAAGGTGAGTGCTTTTAACATTTCCTATGGTCACCTAGCTATGACTATAGCTATCTATAATTCCATTTATTTATATTGATACCTGTTTACTTGATGTCTATCTCCCAGCCTTGTAGACGGTAAGGCCAGTGTGGGCAGGGATTGTTTCTCTGTATTGCTGAATTGTACTTTCCAAGTGCTCTGCACAGTAAGCACTCAATAAATATGATTGAATGAATGAATGAATGAACATAACCAAATGGGAATAGTTAACCCCTTCCAACAACTCTCCACATTCATGAATGAGGCAGATTGGAAAGATACAGAGTACAAGCTCCAGGAAAGAGGGGTAGAAAGAGGAGGGACAGGGGAAAGTGGTTTCCACAGCTTCCAAGGAGCCTTTGTGGTGTTCTCAGAAGCAGTGACAGAAAAGTGAATTCTCCTTTCCCAAGAGAGCACCCCAAGAGACTGGTGTCTCAGTCACTGAGAAAGCAGCATCCCACATTCCATTCCATGCTCTGCACACAGTAAGTGCTCAGTAAATATAATCAACTGACTGCTCTGCACACAGTAAGTGCTCAATTGATTGATTGATTGATTGATTGGGCAATTCTGAATCTAGATCCCAGTGCTTCTCAGGACTCCAACACCTAGAGAAAACTTGAGATCTAGGGGAGGCCCTTAATGCCTATTTACTTGTTTTTCTGTGTATACATCTATAATCTTATTTATTTATATTGATGCCTGTTTACTTGTTTTGATGTCTGTCTCCCCACCTTCTAGACTGTAAGGCCAGTGTGGGCAGGGATTGTCTCTCTATTGCTGAATTGTACTTTCCAAGTACTTAGTATAATGCTCTGAACAAAGTGAGTGCTCAATAAATATGATTGAATGAATGACTGAATGAACATAACCAAATCTTCATAATAATGATAACAGTACTGATTATGACATTTATATAGATAGCCATCCTTTTTATTTGAAGAAAAGATTAATGATGGTTGAAGTTCTATGAGTGTGTGTGAGGCTGAAAAGGTCAAAGAAGGATCTACAGTCCTGATCACATTAGGGACACACAAAGGTTGTCCCTTGTGTGTAATTGTACTTAATGTTTGCAATGCTGGCACTGCTTTCTCTTTTTCCTCCTAATTTGTCTTTACATAGTAAATATTTGCTCAAAGAGAGCTAGCAATTCCCTTCCCAATGCCAGTGCATCATGCATGTCTATCCTCAGCAACTGACTCTCGGTTTTCAGCTGGGATGTGGCACTGACACTTATTAGGTGACACACAATGGGCTAAGAGCTGGGATAGATATACGATGATCAGATTGGACATAATTCTTGAATCACACAGCGCTCACAATCTAAGAGGTATAAAGGGCAGGAATCTTCCCCCAGATTAGCGATGAGGAAAGTGAAAAATAGACCTAATAGACACAGTAAATGCTCAATTAATGGTGACTTGCCCAAGATCAAATTACGGGCCAGTGGCAGAAGAGGGACTTAGACCCATTCGTTCATTCATTCAATCATATTTATTGAGTGCTTACTGTGTGCAGAGCACTGTACTAAGCGCTTGGGAAGTACAAGTTGACAACACATAGAGATGGTCCCTACCCAACAACGGGCTTACAGTCTAGAAGGGGGAGACAGATGACAGAACAAAACATGTAGACAGGTGTCAAAATTGTCAGAACAAATAGAATTATAGCTATATGCACAACATTAACAAAATAAATAGAATAGTAAATATGTACAAGCAAAATAGAGTAATAAATCTGTACAAATGTATACAAGTGCTGTGGGGAGGGGAAGGAGGTAGGGAGGGGGGATGGGGAGGAGGAGAGGAAAAATGGGGCTCAGTCTGGGAAGGCCTCCTGGAGGAGGTGAGCTTTCAGTAGGGCAGGTACTGACTCCAGGTGTTGACTCCCCATTCCATGCTCTTTCCACTAGGTCATGAGGTTTCCCCTTAGCCCCAGTGGAGATTTCTGGGCAATGGTGGCATTTGAGTACAAATTGCTTACTCAGTCATGTCGAGTGTATTGAGGCCCCTTCTGGGGAAAATAGTAGAGTTGAATAAATGGCCAGAATATTCCCAAACCATACAACTTTGGAGTCAATTGATGTCAATCAATTGAACAGTCAATTAATGGTATTAATTGAGCATTTACTGTGTGCAGAGTACTGTAAAGTCGTTGCGGGCAGGGAATGTGTCAGCTTATTGTTGTGTTGTACTTTCCCAAGGGCTTAGTACAATGTCTTGCACACAGGAAGTGCTCAATAAATACGACTGAACTAAGTAATATATGCTTGGGAGAAGACAACAGAGTTGATAGACACATTCCCTAACTACAATGGGCTTTAAATCTAGAGGGGGAGACAGACATGAATATAAATAAATACATAAATAAATCATGGATATGGGGGATAGCTGTAATACAGATGTGAAGGCTGTTGGCAGACTACCCAGCCTTCACTAAATAAGCCCTCATTTCCTCTTTTCCCACTCTCTTCTGCATCACCCTGATTTGCTCCCTTTATTCACCGCTCAGTTCCACAGCATTTACATACATATCTGTTATTTATTTATATTCATGTCTGTCTTCCCCTCTAGACTGTGAACTCATTGTGGGCAGGGAGTGTGTCTATCAACTGTCTTATAGCGTACTCTCCCAAGCACTTAGTACAGTTCTCGCACACAGTAAGTGCTCAAAAATGCCATTGATTTATTAATTGATTGATTGATACCTTGCAGCGTGGAGTGATTGGGGAGTTTGCAAGATTTGGAAATGACTTGCGGCCTAGGAAGCCAAGACCTCCAATGTATTGGAAATAACCGGCCAAATGCGAACTAGGGCTCATTCCTAATATCCACAATAACTTAGAGGTAGATTGTTATACGACACAAATTCTGCCCAGATTCTCGGTTTACACTGACCTCACGTATTTCTGAAAGCTTCTGAAAGCTTGGTTTAATTGTGTAAGATTGAAAAACAGGGCAAGAGCATCAGAGCATCTATTCAAATAATGCAGTGAATTCTAATTTGACAAAAGGGAAAGCCAAAGCAGGAGGAATCTTGCCATCAGGTAAGTACACATCCCGACTTTCTGTTTAAAGAATATGTTTCTATTAGCAATTCATAGGACGTACTTTTTTATCTTCCACTGTTATTAAGCCAACAAGCCTCCATGGACTAATTAATGTGGTTGATGGAGGCATTGATCTGGGTGAATGAAAACTTTGTCTTTGATTATTAGATTGCTGCCACAATGCTTCACTTCATCCGCAGAGAATGGCTTTCCCCAGCTTCTTTCAGTGTACCAGAAATCACTATGGTGGAGTACAGAAGCAAGAATAATTTCCATTTTACTTCCAAAGAATATTGACACAGAGTGATGTAATGATCACTCAGGATAGCACTTACACCTCTAGACTGTAAGCTCCTTGAGGGCAGGGATAATGTCCACCAAATCCATAGATTTGTATTCTCCCAAACACTTAGTACAGTGCTCCACCCACAGTAAGTGTTCAATAAATACCAATGATCAACTACACCTGGAAACAGCAAAGAAATATAAAAGGAAGTTCCTAAGAAAGGAAGCCATCCATTTGTTTGAGTGACAAGTTTAACCATTCCTGAGAAGCAGCATGACCTAGTGGAAAGGACCTGAGAGTCAGGACCTGGATTCTAATTCCACCACAAGTTCTAGCTTTCCGTATGACCTTGGCTGAGTAATTTAACTTATCTTTACATTACTTTCCTCATCTGTAAAATGGGGATTGAATGCCCATTCTCCCTTCCCTTTAGACTGGGTGTCCTATGTGGGACAGGGACTGGGTCTGATCTGCTTATCTTGATTGTGGAGCTGACGGACGACTAAGCAGGTTCTGAGCTGACACTGTTATGGGTGGCTGTGATGACCAATAATAATAATAATAATAACCATGGTATTTGTTAAGTGCTTACTATGTGTCATGCACTGTTCTAAGTGCTGGGGTAGATACAGGGTAATCAGGTTTTCCCACATGGGGCTCACACTTTTAATCCCCATTTTGCAGATGAGGTAACTGAGGCTCTGAGATGTTAAGTGACTTTCCCAAGGTCACACAACAGACAAGTGGCAGAGGTGGGATTGTAACCTACGTCCTTTGACTCCCAAGCCCGTGCTCGTTTCACTAAGCCATGCTGTTTCTCAATTACCCTGCTCTCCCACACTTCAGAGAGGTAAGAGAATGCCTGCCTTGGGAGAGTATAGTATAACAGAGTTGGTAGACATGATCTCTGCCCACAACAAATTACAGTCTAGAAGAAAATGAATTTTAGGAATTTACAAAATCTGAGGGATTTTACAATTCTGGTCTGATTTTTTTATCTGAAACATAGAAAGTGAAATCAGCTTGTTTTGGGCAGATTAACTGTGTAACAGCATGGGTTTAGAAGGGATGATTTGTTAAACCTGAAATGCTCCTAGCCTCCTGGGTCCTAGTAGTTTTCATATTCACATCATCATAGCAGAGTCAACCGGCCATCATAACGGTAAGGAAAACAACTAAAGTAATTGCCCTTGGCCCCAGAGCCAGGCCTATGGTGAAAACCCACACACCTAGTCCTCTCTGGGGAGGGGTGGTGTTCTGGAAAATTCAAAAACAAGGCAACAATGTAGACAAAGGTGTGAGCCTGGAGGGTACATGGTGTGGAGAAAAGGTTTAGTCTTTAAACCAGGCAAACTTTGCTCCCTTCCTTTAGGGTATGCTCCTTCGATATTTCACATGATATACAACATGGCCTAGTGGAAGGAGCAGGGGCCTGGGAGTACCTGTGTTGATGATGATGATATTGGTATTTGTTAAACACTTAGTTGTTAAGTGCTTACTATATGCCAAGCACTGTTCTAAGCCCTGGGGGAGTTACAAGGTAATCAGGTTTTCCCACTTAGAACTCACAGTCTTAATCCTCATTTTACTGAGGCACAAAGAAATCCCAGCTTTACCAATTGGTCTGCCAATCGTTTGCTCTGTGATCTTAGGCAAGTCACTTCACTTCTCTGTGCCTCTGTGTCCTCAACTGTAAAATAGAGATTAAATAACTGTTCTACCTCCCACTTAGACTGTGAGCCACATATGGGACAGCAACGGTGACTGATTTAATTAATTTTTATCTACCCCAGCACTTAGAACAGCCTTTGACACATAGTAAGGGCTTCCCAAATACCATAAAAAAATATGTTGGAACCTATTTTAAAACCAATGGCTTCCCATCCCATCAGATTGCTCCAAAGGCCAGACTTAGAATGTGACTCACCCAGGTCATGAATTGAATGAGTTCTCCCGTGTTCCCGTGGGTTTACTTTAGTCAGGCTCGCTAATCTCCATATAACCTGAATGAATTAGATTAGTCACTTTAGCTGGATTGCAGAAACACTTAATTTTGCTACTCTGGAGACACCAGTCCTAGACATACCCGAAATAAGATTCAGGTTGAATAGATAAGTCAGAGTGGGGTGTCAATTTTGGTTGCCAAAGTAAAGAATCTAGTTTGAGAATAGAGGTATAGTCCTCCTGGAAATGCATTTTTAACTAGAAGAAAATTTTCTTCTTATTCTGTTTTAATAGCATTCATTCAAGCGCTCAATTATTGAGTGCTTACTGTGTGCAGAGCACTGTATTAAGCGCTTGGGAAGTACAAGTTGGCAACATAATTTAATGTTCATATCAAACAGTCAATCACTTTGTCTCATTTATTGAGTGCTAACTGTGTGCAGAGCACTATACTAAGCCCTTGGGAGAGTACAGTATAAAAGAGTTGGTAGATATGTTCCGTGCCCACAGTGAGCCTACAGTCTAGAGGGATAGACAAAAATTGATACGAATAAAGAAATTATGGATATGTACATAAGTGTGGTGGGGTTGAACGTGGGGTAAGTAAAGGGTGCCAAACCAAATTCAAGGGTGATGCAGAAGGGAGTGGGAGAAAAGGAAATGAGGGCATAGTCTGGGAATGACTCTTGGGGAAGATGTGCATTAAATATAGGCTTTGAAGGTGGTAAGTGTGTTGGCCTGTCAAATATGAAAGAGAGTGTTCTGGGCTAGAAGCAGGATGTGGCTCAGTGTGGCTCAGTGGAAAGAGCCCGGGCTTGGGAGTCAGAGGTCGTGAGTTCTAATCCCAGCTCCGCCACTTGTCAGCTTTGTGTCCTTGGGCAAGTCACTTAACTTCTCTGTGCCTCAGTTCCCTCATCTGTAAAATGGGGATTAAGACTGTGAGCCCCACGTGGGACAACCTGATCACCTTATATTCCCCCAGTGCTTAGAACAGTGCTTCACACATAGTAAGCACTTAACAAATACCATCATTATTATTATCATTATGTGTACAAGGGGTTGACAGTGAGAGGGAAGATGAGGAGGGACAGTGAATAGACTGGTATTGAAGGAATGAAGTGTACGGGCTGGGTTGTAGTAGGAAAAGAGGTAAATAAGGAGGAAGCCAAGGTGATTGACTGTTTTAGAACCAATGGTAAGGTGTTTCCTTTCAATGTGGAGGTAGATGGGCAACCAATAGAGGTTCTTTAGGAGTGGAGAAACATGGACTGAACGTTGTTTATTGGAAGATGATAAGAGGTAGCAGGGTGAAGTATGGACTGAAGTGGGAAGAGACAATCACTTCACAAGTGATTGTCCATATGAGAAATATGGTACATTAAACTTCATCCAATTTGAGATCCTCTAGAGAGATCATAATTTCCTAGATTTCATTTTCAGTCCCTCTTTAATAGTAATAACAATAATGTGATATACTTTGGGATGCTCACTATTCCAATAGACTGTGTATATTGTCTGTAGTTAAACTATATGATGGACATCTGGTTAAACATGGTCAACTAGCTTCCTCATTAACACTGTGGGAGTGGGGGAGGAAATGAAACAAAACAACACAGTAAATAGATTGAAACTGGCTCAGACCTACCCATGCATCAATCAGTCAATAACTTTATAGTAATAATTGTGGTTATTGTTAGGTGCTTACTATGTGCCAGGCACTGTACTAAGCCCTAGGGTTGATACAAACTAATTAGGTTGGACACAATCCGTATCTCACAGTTTTAATCCCCATTTTACAGATGAGATAACTGAGGCACAGAGAAGTGAACTGACTTGCCCAACATCACAAGGCTGACAAGTGGTGGAGGTGGGATTAGAATCCTTCTGATTGATTGATTGATTCATTCATTCAGTTGTATTTACTGAGCACTTACCGTGTGCAGAACACTGTACTAAGCACTTGGAAAGTCCAATTCAGCAATAGAGACAATTTCTGCCTTATAGGGACCCCAGACTTACATTCTAGATTCCCAGGCCTGAGCTCTATCCACTAGGCAGCTTCTTTCCCATGGGAATGGTCTCCTGGAGTATTCTCGTGTGACTGGGTTAAGAACCAGCTGTGCCTCAGATTGACTGGCTCTGCTTCCACTACCCCTTGGCTTCAGTGACTCCAGGCAACTTCCTTCTTCTAGACTGTGAACCCATTGTTATGTAGGGCTCTATAACTTGGCCATACCCTCGACCTCATCATGTCCTATCGCTGCACTGTGTCCACTCTCACCAACTCTGAAATCCCTCTCTCTGATCATAATCTTCTCACCTGCCTCCTCACTCACACTCCTTTCCCCTGTAAATCCATATTACTCCCTCACAGAGATCTCCGCTCTCTTGACCCCATCCACCTTTCTGAGCTCCTCACACCCCACCTCACCTCCCTCTCCTCTCTGCCCAGTCTTGATGATCAGATTACTGCTCTCAACTCTACACTTTCTACTCAGCTAGACTCACTCGCTCCCATTTCCCTTCGCCGCTCTCGTACCACTAACCCACAGCCCTGGATCACTGCCACTGTCTGCCTCCTTTGCTCTTATGCTTGAGCTGCCGAACGCTGCTGGTGAAAGTCTAAACACCATGCCAACCTTGTTCACTTCAAGTTTATCCTTTCCTGCCTTAACTCAGCCCTCTCCTCTGCCAGACAAAACTATTTCTCCTCCCTTATTGACACCCATGCCCATCATCCCTGCCAGCTCTTCCGTACATTCAACTCCCTTCTCAAGCCCCCGGTTCCTCCCCCTTCTCCTTCCCTCACCCCCAACAATCTGGCCTCCTACTTCATTAACAAAATTAAATCCATCAGGTCCGACCTCCCTAAAGTCACTCCCTGCCCCCTTCTCCAACCCCCCGGCACTCAACACTCTCTGCTACTCTCCCATCCTTCCCAGCAGTATCCTTAGAGGAGCTCTCCTCCCTCCTCTCAAGTGCTACTCCGGCCACCTGTGCTTCTGACCCCATTCCCTCTCATCTCATGAAATCTCTTGCTCCATCCCTTCTCCCCTCCTTAACTTCCATCTTCAACCACTCACTCTCCACTGGTTCCTTCCCCTCTGCCTTCAAACATGCCCATGTCTCTCCCATCCTAAAAAAACCCTCTCTTGACCCCACCTCACCTTCTAGTTATCGCCCCATCTCCCTCCTACCATTCCTTTCCAAACTCCTTGAATGAGTTGTCTACACACGCTGCCTTGAATTCGTCAACACCAACTCTCTCCTCGACCCCCTCAGGTCTGGCTTTCGTCCCCTACATTCCACGGAAACTGCCCTCTCAAAGGTCACCAATGACCTCCTGCTTGCCAAATCCAACGGCTCGTACTCTATCCTAATCCTCCTCGACCTCTCAGCTGCCTTCGACACTGTGGACCACCCCCTTCTCCTCAACATGCTATCCGACCTTGCCTTCACAAACTCTGTCCTCTCCTGGTTCTCCTCTTATCTCTCCGGTCATTCATTCTCAGTCTCTTTTGCAGGCTCCTCCTCCCCCTCCCATCCCCTTACTATGGGGGTTCCCCAGGGTTCAGTGCTTGGTCCCCTTCTGTTCTCTATCTACACTCACTCCCTTTGTGGCCTCATTCGCTCCCACGGCTTCAACTATCATCTCTATGCTGATGACACCCAGATCTACATCTCTGCCCCTGCTCTCTCCCCCTCTCTCCAGGCTCGCATCTCCTACTGCCTTCAGGACATCTCCATCTGGATGTCTGCTCACTACCTAAAACTCGACATGTCCAAGACTGAACTCCTTGTCTTCCCTCCCAAACCCTGCCGTCTCCCTGACTTTCCCATCTCTGTTGAAGGCACTACCATCCTTCCCGTCTCACAAGCCCGCAAACTTGGTGTCATTATTGACTCCGCTCTCTCATTCATCCCTCACATCCAAGCCGTCACCAAAACCTGCCGGTCTCAGCTCCGCAACATTGCCAAGATCCGCCCTTTCCTCTCCATCCAAACCGCTACCCTTCTCGTTCAAGCTCTCATCCTATCCCGTCTGGACTACTGTATCAGCCTTCTCTCTGATCTCCCATCCTCATGTCTCTCCCCACTTCAATCCATACTTCATGCTGCTGCCCGGATTGTCTTTGTCCAGAAACTGTCTGGGCATGTTACTCCCCTCCTCAAAAATCTCCAGTGGCTACCAATCAATCTGCGCATCAGGCAGAAACTCCTCACCCTGGGCTTCAAGGCTCTCCATCACCTCCCCCACTCCTATCTCACCTCCCTTCTCTCCTTCTACAGCCCACCCCGCACCCTATGCTCCTCTGCCACTAATCTCCTCACCGTACCTCGTTCTCGCCTGTCCCGCCATCGACCCCCGGCCCACGTCATCCCCTGGGCCTGGAATGCCCTCCCTCTGCCCATCCGCCAAGCTAGCTCTCTTCCTCCCTTCAAGGACCTACTGAGAGCTCACCTCCTCCAGGAGGCCTTCCCAGACTGATCCCCTTCCTTCCTCTCCCCCTTGTCCCCCTCTCCATCCCCCCCATCTTACCTCCTTCCCTTCCCCACAGCACCTGTATATATGTATGTATATTTATTTATTTTACTTGTACATATCTATTCTATTTATTTTATTTTGTTAGTGTGTTTGGTTTTGTTCTCTGTCTCCC
This sequence comes from Tachyglossus aculeatus, assembly GCF_015852505.1. Taxonomy (NCBI): domain Eukaryota; kingdom Metazoa; phylum Chordata; class Mammalia; order Monotremata; family Tachyglossidae; genus Tachyglossus; species Tachyglossus aculeatus. The sequence continues at coordinate 81,804,493 of NC_052066.1, read as the reverse complement.
CCTTCTAGACTGTGAGCCTGCTGTTGGGTAGTTGCTGACTTGTACTTCCCAAGCGCTTAGTACAGTGCTCTGCACACAGTAAGCACTCAATAAATACGATTGATTGATTGATTGATGTAGGGACCATCTCTATATGTTGCCGATTGGTACTTCCCAAGTGCTTAGTACAGAGCTCTGCACACAGTTAGCTCTCAATAAATGCGATTGAATGAATGAATGAATGCTTCACTCCTCAGCTCTCAGCAGATCCCTGTTTCTTGGTGTGGCTCTAAATTGCTCACGCTCCCTATCACCAGCCTAGATGTGCAGCTCACTATATGCTCTAATGTCACTTTCTCCCTGCTTTCCCTCCTTCCTCTTTTTTTTTACTTTCCTTTCCACATCCTGCTGACCCACATTCTCCATTTTCCAATGAGTGAAGAGTTTGCAAATATCCATGTCACAGTGATAAAACTTGGAGTGCAACAGAATTTAGAAAATGATTGCTCTGTAACTTCCTACTGGCTGGAGGAAATTTAACACATCTGAACATTTCTAGCAATTTTGCTAAACTCAGGAAGGTCTAAAGAACATATCTGCACATGGCAAGATGCATATGAGAAGGGAAACTTTCAAAGGAGCATGTGTTTTGGACAATTTCACTAGAAATCTGACATCTGACGCTAGATGTCATTGTAACCATAGTGGTTGGGAGCTGTCTAGACACATCCAAGTCTACGCTTGGACCTCTGAGCAGCGGTCTGATTGTCACAGAGCACTTTACTCATCTGGCTCTGGCCAAAGGGAGAATGCTCAGGGCAATCATCAGGGACTTTCAGCATTCTCTGGCTGTTCCTGCCAACACTGTGACACCCAAGACCAAATGAATGGAAGTAGTTATTGCAAAAGTATCATTATTATTATTATAATTATTATTGTACTTGTTAAGCACTTCATTCATTCATTCATTCAATTGTACTTATTGAGCACTTACTGTGTGCAGAGCACTGTACTAAGCGCTTGGGAAGTACAAGTTGGCAACATTATAGAGACGGTCCCTACCCAACAGCGGGCTCACAGTCTAGAAGGGGGAGACAGACAACAAAACAAAACATATTAACAAAATAAAATAAATAGAATAAATATGTACAAAATAAATAAATAAATAGATTAATAAATACGTACAAACATCTATACATATATACAGGTGGCGTGGGGAGGGGAAGTGCCAGGCACTGTATTAAGCCCTGGGGTAGATACAAGTGAATCAGGTTGGACACAGTCCCCGACCCACAAAGGACTCACAGTCTTAATCCCCATTTTACAGATGAGGTAACTGAGGCACAGAGAAGTGAAGTGACTTACCCAAGGTCACACAGCAGACCTGTGGCAGAGTGAGGATTAGAACACAGGTCCTTCTGACTCTCAGGCCCATGCTCCATCCACTGAGACACGCTGCTTTTCTAGGTGCTCAGACTCAATTTCTAACCTTTCTTTACTGAATGGAAGTGTTGTCTAGTGGAAAGAACATGATCGGGGAGTCAGGGGATCTAGGTTCTAATCCTAGATCTGCCATGCTAGATCTGTCCCTCTGGCTGACCTTTGCAAGTCACTTAGCTTCTCTGTGCCTCTGTTTCCTCATCTGTAAAATAGAAATTCAATATCATTCTCCCTTCAATTTAGACTGTGAGCCCCATGTGGGACAGAGACTGTTCCTGATCTGATTCTATCATATCTTAGAATATGTGCATAGTACTGCCCTTGTCTTCCCTCCCAAACCCTGCCCTCTCCCTGACTTTTCCGTCACTGTAGACGGCACTACCATCCTTCCAGTCTCACAAGTCCGCAATCTTGGTGTCTTCCTCGACTCCGCTCTCTCATTCACCCCTCACATCCAATCCACCACCAAAACCTGCCAGTCTCACCTCCGCAACATCACCAAGATCCACTCTTTCCTCTCCATTCAAACCGTTACCCTGCTCATTCAATCTCTCATCCTATCCCGACTGGATTATTGCATCAGCCTCCTCTCTAATCTCTCATCCTCTTATCTCTCCCCACTTCAGTCTATACTTCATGCTGCTGCCTCGATCATCTTTGTGCAGAAACGCTCTGGGCATGTTACTCCCTTCCTCAAAAATCTTCAGTGGTTACCAGTCAACCTAGGCATTAAGCAAAAACTCCTTACTCTTGGCTTCAAGGCTGTCCATCACCTCGCTCCCTCCTACCTCACCTCCTTTCTCTCTTTCTCCAGCCCAGCCCGCACCCTCCTCTCCTCTGCCGCTAACCTCCTCACTGTGCCTTGTTCTTGCCTGTCCCGCCGTCGACCCCCGGCCCACGTTCCCCCACATTCCCCGGCCTGGAATGCCCTCCCTCCACGCATCCGCCAAGCTAGCTCTCTTCCTCCCTTCAAAGCCCTACTGAGAGCTCAGCTCCTCCAGGAGGCCTTCCCAGACTGAACCCCCTTTTTCCTCTCCTCATCCCCACCCCCCCGCCCTACCTCCTTCCCTTCCCCACAGCACCTGTATATATGTTTGTACAGACTTATTACTCTATTTTACTTGTACATATTTACTATTCTATTTATTTTGTTAATGATGTGCATCTAGCTTTATTTCTATTTATTCTGATGACTTGACACCTGTCCACATGCTTTGTTTTGTTGTCTCTCTCCCCCTTCTAGACTGTGAGCCCATTGTTGGGTAGGAACCGTCTCTATAGGTTGCCAACTTGTACTTCCCAAGCGCTTAGTACAGTGCTCTGCACACAGTAAGTGCTCAATAAATACGATTGAATGAATGTATGAATGAATGTCAGAATAAGCCCTTAAATGCCATAGTAATAATTATTATTATAGTATAATAGATTGGTAGACACAATTCCTGCCCTCAAGAAGCTTGCGGTCTCATGATGAGTTTACAGCCTGTTGTCATCCCTTGTCTTAAATTGAAGTGGCTAACATTAGTTCCCTGAAAAAATTCAGAAATCTATTAACTGCTTAATTTTTTCCAACTACAAGCCTGCCTTCCACAAGGTAACACTTGACTGCCCAATTTCAATAAATGGAAGCATAAGCAGAGTGCCAAAACACACCTTAAATATCCAGAAAATACCAGTTTCTACAACTGGAATAAACTTCTGTTACTGCTTTTATCCTCCACTCAACTCTCTCATTCAACCCATATATTGGATCTGTCACCAAATCCTGTCCATTCAACCTTCAGGGAATGGCTAAAATCTGCCCTTTCCTTTCCATCTAAATTGCTATTGTGTTAATCCAAGTCCTTATCTTATCCTGTCTTGATTACGGAATCAACTTTCTTGCTGACCTCCCAGCCCCCTGTCTCTCCCGACTCCAGTCCATACTTCACTCTGGTGCCTGGATCATTTTTCTACAAAACCTTTCGGTGCATGTTCAGTTCTCTTTAAGAACCTACAGTGGTTGCCCATCCACCTCCACATAAAACACAAACACCATACCACTAGCTTTAAAGCACTCAATCACCTTGCCCCCTCCTACTGTATCTCACTGCTCTCCCACTACAACCCAGTCTGCACACATTGCTCCTCTAATGCCAACCTACTCACTGTACCTCCATCTCAACTATTTCACCACTGACCCCTTGCTCATGTTCTACTTCTGGTCACCATCTCCCTCCTCCTCATATTTGACAGACCATCACGCTCCCCATCTTCATAACATTATTAAAAGCACTTCACCTTCAAGAGCCCTGCTTTGATTAAACCCTCATTTTCTCTTCTCCCACCCTTTTATACGTTGCCCTTAAACTTGGATATGTCCCCTTTATTCACCCCACAGAACTTATGTACATAGCGGAGAAGCAGCATGGCTCAGTGGAAAGAGCACAGGCTTGGGAGTCAGAGGTCATGGGTTCTAATCCCAGCTCTGCTACTTAGCTGTGTGACTTTGGGCAAGTCACTTAACTTCTCTGGGCCTCAGGTACCTCATCTGTAAAATGGGGATTAAGACTGTGAGCCCCACATGGGACAACCTGATTATCTTGTATCTCCCCCAGCGCTTAGAACAGTGCTTGGCACATAGTAAGTGCTTAACAAATACCAAAATTATTATTATTATTTTATCTGCTATTTATTTATATTAATGTCTGTCTGCCTGTCTCGACTGTAAACTCAGTGGGCAGGGAACATATCTACCTGCTCTGTTATATTGTATTCTCCAAAGTGCTTAGTACAGTGATCTGCATACAGTAAGCACTCAGTAAATATGATTGATTGATTGATTGATTGATTGTTCCAATGGTGGAGTATCATTAGCTCAAAAATATATTTGTAGATACGGTTTTGTGCTTTTGTATCCGAGGACTTCTAACTCTCTCAGTATCATAATATTTCCCTGCCCCCTTGTGGACTATCATAGATACATAAATACACAGATGGTTAAATTTAAAAAGCAACTTGATTCCACCTAAAAATGGTCTCTCCAAAAATAAAAATAAGTTACAAGCATTAGGGTTCTATCGGGATTATGTTGTTCAAACGAGGCTTGCATACCCCAAAACTTTGAATGAAATGGTGAAACTCTAAGGAATTCTGAAGTAAGGCTTTCATCTGAATGCCAAACTAAGTCCTAGCTGTTCCTAGGCGTTTAGTTTTGATGTAATTTTGAGTGCTAAAAGCCTCTGTAACCTCAATTGTGTTGCATCAGCAAGGTATATTCACCTTATCCCTCTGACTTCTCTGCCACCCAGACTCACTGAGAACAGGGTCACCCCTTTCTGGGCAGAGATCTGTTAGGGATCTGACTCATGATGTGGTAAGATGGCAGTGGGTGAGATCGTTATTTCTTTTCCATCGCTCATTTCTCTGGGTGTTGCCTCTTTGGTCTTTGCCTAAGTAGGTCACTGAGTGATGGGAAGGAGATCTAAAATGACCCAATTCTCCCACTCATCTTTCTGCCCTTAGTGTCACAGTTCCTGATGAAGTCACTGATTTTCTCCCCTGTTTCTCAATTGTCTAACAGGCCAAATCGTCTCCTGCAACTCTTCCACTTTGGGAGTGATAACTTTTCTGAAACTATTTTCCTTCCCAGGAAGTGGTGTCAATTTTATCTCTTTGGTGCAGGGAAGATTTTCAGGTGTCTTAATAACCAAATTATTACTGAGTGCTTATCATGTGCAGGGACCTGTACTCTGCATTTGGGAGTGTACAATATAGCAGAGTTTGTAGACAGATTCCTTGCCCACAACAAGTGGATGAAAATGTCTTTCCAATATTTTGAAAGGGATAGATTTGGCCAGGAAATCTTTACCACTGAAACAAACGTTTTCTTTTAGAAACAAATGGGTAGGTGGTATTTATTGTACACTTACTATTTGTCAAGCACTGAACTAAGCACTGGGATATACACAAGATAATCAGGTTGGACATTATCTCTGCCTTACATGGAGCTCACAGTCTAAGTAGGAAAGAGAATAGGTATTATTGAATCCTTATTTTACAGATGAGGAAAATGAGGCAGAGATAAATTAATGACTTGACAAAGGTCATGCAGCAGGTAAGTGGAAAAGGAAGGATAAGAACCCAGGTCTTCTGACACCCATGTCTGTGCTCTTGAGAAATAATGTCTACATAAAATGCATGTTTACTGAAAATATCCAATTAAAAAACAGTTTTCAGCATAGCTGTTGCTATTTTAGCTCTGCCAAGTCATTGTATGGATGTTACAGCGCAACACATGCTTTTATTCTGTCTTTTGGGTAGAATGCTACTGAAAACTTAGGGAATATGCTTCCACAATGCCTGTCTTCCTGGAAACAACATGATCAATCAATCAATCGCATTTATTGAGCGCTTGCTGTGTGCAGAGCACTGTACTAAGCGCTTGGGAAGTACAAATTGGCAACATATAGAGACAGTCCCTACCCAACAGTGGGCTCACAGTCTAAAAGGGGGAGACAAAACCAAACATACTAACAAAATAAAATAAATAGAATAGATATGTACAAGTAAAATAAATAAATAGAGTAATAAATATGTACAAACATATACATATATACAGGTACTGTGGGGAAGGAACATGATGTGAAGTCGGGAAAGATGTTTTGCATATGCATGTCAAGTCAGATTCAGCATGAGTAACACCATGAAAGTTGTTGTGAATGCAAGATGCTTCAGGAACGCAAGTCCGGAATTACAGCAGACCTACAGTTCTCTGCACATCAGCATTATTCCTGTTTAGCCAACATAAATGCCGATTCCACCTTTTAACTGGCTTATAAACTTGGGTAAGTCTAATATCAATAAAATTAATAATATTTGTTAAGCACCTCCTATGTGCCAAACACTATACCAATAACTGCTGTAGATGCATATTAGTTTCATCGGACACTGTCCCTGCCCAACACGGTGGTCATAATCTAAGGGAGAGGGAGAACAGGAATTTCATTTCCATTTTGCAGATGAGGAAACTGAGGAAGACAGAAGTTAAATGATATGCTCGAGGTCACAGGCAGTTGGCAGAGTGGTATTAGAACTCAGGTCTGAGAGGCAGCATGGCCTAGTAGAAGGAGCATGAGTCTGGGAGTCAGAAGAACTGGGTTCTAATCCCAGCTCCACCACTCGCCTGCTGTGTGTCCTTGGATAAGTCACTTAACTTCTCTGTGCCTTAGTTACCTCATCTGCAAAATAGGGATTAAGACTGTGAGCCCCATGCAGGATATGGGCTATGTCCAACCTGATTAGTTTGAATCTACCCCAGCATTTAGCACAGTTCCCAACACATAGTAATTGTTTGACAAATATCATTAAGAAAAACAAAAACAAAAACCAAAGTCCTCTGTTGGCCGTGCTGCTTCCTGCCTATCTTCTCTGTGTCTTAATTTCCTCATATGTAAAATGGGAATTATCCATTCTTCCCCCTCTTTGAACTAAGAGCCTCAAGTGGTACAAGGACTGTCTGATATGCTTATATAGCATAATAATCAATGATATTTAGTCACTGCTTACTGTGTGTAGAGCACAGTAATAAGCACTTGGAGAATATAACAGAGTTGGTAGACACATTCCCTGCCCATAAGGAGCTTAATAAATACCACAACTATTGTTAAATATGTTTATACCAATATGCAATTACTGTGTGTAGAGCACAGTAATAAGCACTTGGAGAATACAGTATAACAGAGTTGGTAGAGACATTCCCTGCCCATAAGGAGCTTAATAAATACCACAGCTATTGTTAAATACTTTATACTAATATGCAATCTGCTGACATCCCAGTGTTGGAGAAACAAAAAGCAGCAACAGGAGAAGCAGTGTGGTCTAGTGGACAGAGCATGGGCCTGGGAGCTGGAAGAACCTGAGTTCTAATCCCAGCTCTGCCAATTGTCTGCTATGTGACTTTGGGCAAGTCACTTCACTTCTCCATGCCTCATTACCGCATTTTTAAAATGGGGATTAAAATTGTGAACATATGGGACAGGGACTATGTCCAACCTGATTAGTTTGTATCTATCCCAGTGCTTAGAAAGGTGCCTGGCACATAGTAAGTGCTTAACAAACACCATTAGAAAGGAACATAAAATGGGAGTATCTACCTGACTGACAGATAAATTTTCAGACTTTCCAGTTCTCATTCCTTTCTGTCAATCATATTTATTGAGTGTTTACCATATGCAGAGTACTGTACTAAGCACTTGGGAGAATACAATATTCATTCATTCATTCAATCGTATTTATTGAGCACTTACTGTGTGCAGAGCACTGTACTAAGCGCTTGGGAAGTACAAGTTGGCAACATATAGAGATGGTCCCTATCCAACAACGGGCTCACAGTCTAGAAGGGGGAGACAGACAACAAAACAAAACACGTGTACAGGTGTCAAGTCATCAGAATAAAGTCAGGGAGATGGACAAAGGAGTGGGAGGAGAGATGGGGGGCTTAGTCTGGGAAGGCTTCTTGGAGGAGATGGGCCTTCAGTAAGGCTTTAAAGCAGGAAGAGAGTCATTGTCTGTTGTATTTGAGGAGGAGGGGCTGACCAGGCCTGAGGCAAGATGAGGGCCAGGGGTCCACGGCAAGATGGAAGCCCGGTGAGAAGGTTGGCATTAGAGGAGCCAAGTGGGCAGGATGGGCGGTAGTTGAGGTGAGTTAGGAGATGGCGAGGGGATGGAGTGTTTTAAAGCTAATGGTGAGGAATTTTTGTTTGATGCGGAGGTGGGTGGGCAACCCCTGGAGGTTCTTGAGGAGTGGGGAAACCTGGCCTGGGCGTTTTTGTAGAAAAATGATCCAGGCAGCCGAGTGAAGTCCGGACTGGAGTGGGGAGAGACAGGAGATCGGGAGATGAGGAGGATGCAGTCATCCAGGCGGGTCAGGATGAGTGATTGCTCAGCACCTAGTAGGTGCCCAGAAAGCTTTTGTGCACATGATCGGTACTCAGTAGAGTGCTCTGCACGGATAAAATGGCCCCATTCAATGCAGTGCAGATGGAATCCACCCCCTGCACAGCGCTCTGCACAGGGTGAGGGCCCAGAATCACTCTGCATCAATGAAGAGGCCGCTTTCAATGTATTGCGGACAGAATCCTCCCCTTGCACGGCTCTCTGCACAGGGTGAGGGTCCAGGACCGCCCTGCACGGATGAAGGGGCCCCGTTCAATGCAGTGCAGACAGAGTCCATCCCCTGCACAGTGTTCTGCACAGGGTGAGGGCCCAGGAGCGCTCTGCACAGATAAAGGGGCCTTGTACAATGCACTGCAGTTGGAATCCACCCCCTGCATAGCGCTCTGCACAAGGTGAGGGCCCAGGAGCACTCTGCACAGATAAAGGGGCCCTGTTCAATTCATTGCACACAGAGTCTGCCCCCTGCAAAGTGCTCTGCACAGGGTGAGGGCCCAGAATTGCTGTGCATGATAAAGGGGCCCTGTTCAATGCATTGCAGATGGAATCTGCCCCGTGCACAGTGCTCTGCACAGGGTGAGGGCCCAGGACTGCTCTGCATGGATAAAGGGGCCTGGTTCAATGCAGTGCAGAGTCCGCCCCCTGCACATCACTCTGCACAGGGTGAGGACCCAGAAGTGCTGTGCACAGATAAAGGGGCCCTGTTCAATGCACTGCGCACAGAGTCCACCCCCTGCACAGCACTCTGCACAAGGTGAGGGCCCGGAAGCGCTGTGTATGGATAAAGGGGCCCTGTTCAATGCATTGCACACAGAGTCCACCCCCTGCACAGTGCTCTGCACAGGGTGAGTGCCCAGAAGCGCTCTGCACGGGGGATAAAGGGGCCCTGTTCAATGCATTGTGCACAGAGTCCGCCCCAATATACATTTCCCTTCTCTTCTGTTGCCTTACAGAATCCCTAGTGATTCCCAGAGTTCAGACCAGCTGGCAGAGAGAGACAAGATAGAGAAGATCCCTAAGCACCTCCAGGCAGTAGCTGTCAATCAAGTGAACTCCCTTACCATTATTTCATTCATCTATTCATCCATTCAATAGTATTTATTGAGCACTTACTGTGTACAGAGCACTGCATTAAACACTTGGAAAGTACAATTCAGCAACAGAGGCATTACCTGTCCACAATGGTCTCACAGTCTAGAAGGGGGGAGACAGGCATCAAAACAAATAAACAGGTATTAATACCATCAATATAATAAATAGAATGGTAGATATATACACATCATTCATATAAATAAATAGAATTATAAATATGTACATCTATATACACAAGTGCTGTGGGGGGAGTAGAGAAAAGGAGCAAGTTGGGGCAATGAGGAGGGGAGGGGAGCAGAGGAAAAGAGGTGTTTAGTTTGGGAAGGCCTCCTGGAGGAGGTGAGCTTTCCCTTGAAATGAAGCAAGGTCTATAAAGACACAAACATTCAAATTTGGAAACCTCTCCTTCAAGCTACTACCAAGGGCAGGACATTTTAAAGCCACATCTTGGGGAAGTTATCATTACTTCAAGATTTTCCTAATACTTCTGAATCCCAATCTTTCCATGGCAGCAAAGCTATTGAAAATCTTGAATGCGGCAGTATTTTCTGTCTTGCTTACAGATAGGTGAAAATGTGACAAGGATCATTTCACCTTGCATTATTAAGCAAACAATGAAAGTTTCAAATGCAACATTCATGAATTGACACTGATAGAGGAATTCAAAGAGCATGTTCTTAGAATGTTCTGATCTTTTTGGAAATTTTGGTGAAAATAAGAGAACCTTTTTCATAACTTTATTATTAATAGTAGTAATAATAATAGTTGTAGTATTTGTTCAGTACTTTGTGCCAATCACTGCATTAAGTTCTGGGGTATATAAAAGATAATCAGGTTGAACACAATCCCTGTCCCATATGGACAAAGTCCCATATGTTTGACTTTGGGCAAGTCACTTAATTTCTCTGGGCCTCAGTTACCTCATCTGTAAAATGGGGATTAAGACTGTGAGCCCCCCATGGGACAACCTGATCACCTTGTACCTCCCCAGCGCTTAGAACAGTGCTCTGCACATAGTAAGTGCTTACTAAATGCCATCATTAATTAATTAATGAATGGGGCTCATGGTCTAAGCAACTTGTGCTTCCATTCAAAGACAGCTTAGAGCAGGAAATAACTACGACTGCAAAGGTTGCTCGGGGTTCAGAATGTTCTCTTCAAGCTCCTGAGAACTAGGAAACAGGTGCAACCAGACTGAATGCATTTTCTGGATGCTATTTTAAGTGCTTTTCTATGTAGACAAAGCTCCTTGACACCAAGACTCTGAGTCACCTTCAGTTTTCCAGAGAGTACAGAACACTAGAATGTTTCATGAAGTAAGCAGCTTTGAACCTTACTATCTGTCTAGCAGGTTTTCTTTAAAAGCAGCAGGTTCATATATATTCTGGCAGAGACTTTAACTCCTTAATCGCTCATGAACTCTTTTGTTAATGATGTACATATATCTTTAATTCTATTTGTGCTGATGATTTTGACACCTATCTACATGTTTTGTTTTGTTGTCTGTCTCCCCGTTCTAGACTGTGAGCCCGTTGGTGGGTAGGGACCATCTCTATATGTTGCTGACTTGTACTTCCCAAGCACTTAGTTCAGTGCTCTGCACACAGTAAACACTCAATAAATACGATTGAATGAATGAATGAACTAGCTGAAAAATGCTTAAAGACGGCAAAAACAAGCTTCAACAAGGACTATTTGTTAAGTGTTTACCATGTGCAAAGCACTGTTCTAAGCACTGGGGAGGCTACAAGATGATCAGGTTGTCCCACGGGGGGTTCACAGTTTTAATCCCCATTTTCCAGATGAGGTAACTGAAGCACAGAGAAGTTAAGTGACTTGCCCTAAGTCACACAGCTGACAATTGGCAGAGCCAGGATTGAGTCATTGCTTGATTTCCTTTTGGGGGAGTCATGGATACACCCAAGTCACATATTCTTACATAGCTTTTATTTGAAGACCCACATTGTGTGGGGATCTAGACTTCCCCCTTCTAGACTGTGAGCTCACTGTTGGGTAGGGTCTGTCTCTATATGTTGCCAACATGTACTTTCCAAGTGCTTAGTACAGTGCTCTGCACACAATAAGCGCTCAATAAATACGATTGAATGAATGAATGAATGAATGAATGAATGATCTGGTGGTGATAATTCCCTGGGGGATGGGAGGGTGAGGAGGTGTACTTGGGTGATTGAAAAGGCCCCACGTGGGAACTTCAGTCCCAAATGCATTGTGCAAACAGAAAAATTATTATTTTGTTTAGTTGCCATATGACTTGTCAAGATCACACAACAGACATGTGGCAGAGGTGGGATTAGAACCCATGACCTTCTGACTCCCAGGCCTGGGCTCTAGCCACTGAAGCATGCTGTTTCTCCATGACAATTTCAAATGATGATGATGATGGCATTTGTTAAGCACTTACTATGTGCACAGCACTGTTCTAAGCGCCGGGGAGGTTACAAGGTGATTGGGTTGGGCTCACAGTCTTAATCCCCATTTTACAGATGAGGTAACTGAGGCCCAGAGAAGTGAAGTGACTTGCCCAAAATCACACAGCTATCGGCGGAGTCAGGATTTGAACCCATGACCTCTGATTCCAAAGTCCGTGCTCTTTCCACTGAGCCACGCTGCTTCTCAAATGTGAATAGCACTCATAATTTTCCAAAGCGTTTTCATATTACTTCTCATTTTTATCATGAAAACAACCTTGTGAGGTAGACATCATTATCCCATTTTTCAGATGATGAGAATAATTCCGAGAAAGTGTAAGTGGCTTGTCTGAGGTCATACAGCAGAACAGTGGAAAAGTTTGAAGTTTAGAAGTTAAAATTTAGTGTCCTCTGATTCACCAAAGTCACATGCTTTCCACTAGGAACAATGGAATTGATTGAGCAACCATGAAGTGCAACCAACTGTATTTCAAGAACTTGGGAGGGTAAGGTGGGAAAAGCAACAGAAGCCTGAAACACATTTTGTGTTTATAAGGAGCTAACAGGGAAGACTGACATGATTTTTCAAAATAAGAGGAATGAATGACTATACAATTGATTACACACAGACAGAAACCTATGAAGCAGCTTGGCCTCGTGGAAAGAGCATGGGCCTGGGAATCAGAGGATGCAGGTTCTAATCCCCTGCTCTGCCACTTAATAATAATAATGATGGCATTTATTAAGCACTTACTATGTGCAAAGCACTGTTCTAAGCGCTGGGGAGGTTACAAGGTAATCGGGTTGTCCCATGAGAGGCTCACAGTTTTCATACCCATTTTACAGATGAGGGAACTAAGGCACAGAGAAGTTAAGTGCTTGCCCAAAGTCACACAGCTGACAAGTGGTGGAGCCGGGATTTGAACACATGACCTCTGACTCCAAAGCCTGGGCTCTTACCACTGAGCCACGCTGCTGGAGAATTAACTTAACTTCTCTGTACCTCAGTTTCCTTATCTGTAAAATGGGGTTTCTTAAACCTGTTCTCGTCCCTACTTAAACTGAAGGCTCTCTGTGGTACAGGGACTGTGTCAAACCTGAATTTTCTTGTAGTTACCCTAGTACTAAGTACAGTGCTTGACACAAAGTAAAAACACTTAACAAATACCACAATTATTAATCAACATTAGATATGCCTTGATATGCAGGGAATTTTTTAGAGAAATCCCCACAGATGAGGTGAAATCAAATATCACCTACACCTGACAGCTAAGGTTTATTGACAACTTGCTGGGAGTCAGAAGACACACACTCTAATCCTAGCTCCGACCCATACCTGCTGTGTGACCTTAGGCAAGTCACTTAACTTCTCTGTGCCTCAGTCCCCTCATCTACTTGGTGAACTTGGTGAACTCTTGGTGAACTCATTTGCTCCCACGGCTTCAACTGTCATCTCTACACTGATGACACCCCAATCTACATCTCTGCCCCTGCTCTCTCTCCCCTCCTCCAGGCTTGGGTCTCCCCCTGCCTTCAGGATATCTCCATCTGGATGTCTGCCCACCATCTAAAACTCAATATGATCAAGACTGAGCTCCTTATCTTCCCTTCCAAACCCTGCCCTCTCCCTGACTTTCCCATCACTGTAGATGGCACTACCATCCTGTCCATCTCACAAGCCCGCAGCCTTGGTGTCATCCTCAACTCCGCTCTTTCATTCACCCCACACATCAAGTCTGTCACTAAAACCTGCCCGTCTCACCTCCGCATCGCCAAGATCCTCCCTTTCCTCTCCATCCAAACTGCTCCCTTGCTGGTTCAATCTCTCATCCTATCCCGACTGGATTACTGCATCAACCTCCTCTCTGATCTCCCATACTCCTGTCTCTCCCTGCTTCAGTCTATACTTCACTCTGCTGCCCAGATTATCTTTCTACAGAAACAATCTGGGCATGTCACTCCCCTCCTCAAAAATCTCCAGTGGTTGCCTGTCAACCTACGAATCAAGCAAAAACTCCTCACTCTCGGCTTCAAGGCTCTCCATCACCTCGCCCCCTCCTACCTCACCTCCCAGCTCTACAGCCCAGCCCACACCCTCCACTCCTCTGCCACTAACCTCCTTGCTGTGCCTCGTTCTCACCTGTTCCGCCATCAACCCCTGGCCCACATCCTTCCCCTGGCCTGGAATGCCCTCCCTCTACACATCCGCCAAACTAGCTCTCTTCCTCCCTTCAAAACCCTACTGAGAGCTCACCTCCTTCAAGAGGCCTTTCCAGACTAAGCCCCCTTTTTCCTTTCCGCCTCCCCCACTAGCCCTAACCCCTTCCCCTCCCCACAACATTTGTATATATTTGTACAGATTTATTACTCTATTTTTCTTGTACATATTTGCTACTCACTTTATTTTGTTAATGATGTGCATATAGCTGTAATTCTATTTATTCTGACAGTTTTGACACCTGTCTACATGTTTTGTTTTGTTTTCTGTCTCCCCCTTCTAGACTGTGAGCCCGTTGTTGGGTAGGGACCGTCTCTAGATGTTTCCGACTTGTACTTCCCAATTGCTTAGTACAGTGCACACTCAATAAATACGATCGACTGACTACTTGGTACAGTGCTTGGCCTGGCTACTTCTCCCAGCTCTGCCACTTGTTTGCTGTGTGACCCCGGGCAAGTCACTTCACTTGTTTGTGCCTCAATTACTTCATCTCTAAAATGAGGGTTAAGACTGTGAGCCTTATGTGGGACAGTGCTTTGTCCAACCTGATTACCTCGTATCTACCCCAGCGCTTAGAACAGTGCTTGACTGCGTCCAACCTGATTCGCTTGTATCTACCCCAGCGCTTGCCTGGCACATAGTAAGCACTGAAAAACTACAATAAAAACAATCATGAGTTCCCACTGATGCAAAGGGAAAAGGGAAGACGATGAGCTCAGTGACTTCAAAAAGATGATTCGTACAGCAGGGTGTGTCATAAATTGGAAGGGGAGTCTAGTGAATAATAAAGATGGTATTTGTTAAGGGCTTAGTATGTGCCAAGCATTGTTCTAAGAACTGAAGAGCCTGACACAATAAACTAGCAATGCTATGACAAGAGATTGCATTGGGGTGGAGCAGCATGGGTGGAGAGGAATGGGTGGCTTCAGGAACACTCTACCTCTCTTTCCATTGACTGGTAATCAGTCAGCCAGTCAATCATATTTATTGAGCCCTTACTGTGTGCAGAGCACTGTACTAAGCGCTTGGGAGAGTACAATGCAACAATAAACAGACACATTCCCTGCCCACAATGAGTTTACAGTCTACAGTGCAAGTGATATGCATGTGTGTCCATTGACTGACCTTTTAAAGCCTGCATGTAGCCAGCAATCAATGTTGAAGGGAATGAAAAGTGAACAGAGATTCTAAAAAGTGTAAAAGTTACTTTCACTGAAAAGCGTGCATGACTCAGTCAAATATAATTGATATGTCCTAAGAAGATTAATTTTATTGCTATGTTTGTTAGCTAATCATAGGAAGTTCAGTTGCCCAGGGGTTAAATTTACTCCCTAGTAATCCTAGCCCTTTGGGTGGAGCAATAAACTATTTCAGATCATAAAGGCACTGTGTAGTACATCACTGGCAGCCTGTAATCTACTAAACATTGGCCTATTGGAAAGAGCCCAGGTTTGGGAGTCAGGGGAACTGGGTTCTAATGATAGGTCTGCCGCTTGTCGGATGTGTGATCTTGGGCAAGTCACTTAAGTTCTCTGTGCCTCAGAGTTACCTCATCTGGAAAATGGGGATTAAATCCTACTAACCTAAAGTGTGAGCCCTATGTGGGACAGGGACTGTGTCCAACCCGATTAACTTGTATCTACCCTAGTTCTAAGAGCAGTGTTTGCCACATAGTAAGAGCTTAAGAAGTACCATCATCATCATCATCATCATCATCATCATCGTTATTATTCTAAGTACTCTACAGCCCCCTAGTGACCTAAAATAATAATGCATTTACAGAATTGTCTAACTTGCTACGAAGAGGAGAATTAGACAGGTTATTAGCAACGAAAGGGACTGTTGACCAACCAATTAATCAATTAATTAATTAAACCAATTAATCGTATTTGTTGAGTACTTACTGTGTGCAGAGCACTGTATTAAGTGCTGGAGAGAGTGCAGTACAACAATAAACAGACGCATTCCTTCTGGCTGGATCTCATCCCAAACATGCCCCAAAGAGGAGATTATATTCAGATTTCAGAGTCCTAGAAAGAGGATTGCATACCCCGCTCTGAAATGCCATTCTATGTCACAGCCTGTATTGTCAAGAAACGTTCATGTATATCTAATATAAATTCCTTAGGCTGCAGACTAAACATACATTTATCTTGTTCTGTCAGTGCAGATCAAGAACAATGAGTCACCATTCCCTGTGACTGAACCCCTTCATACATTTGAAGGGTGTTATTTTAAATTTATCCAAGTTTCTCTTCTCCAGAACCTTTTAATTTATTAAGCCCTCAGAGCTTTCTTTAAGATCTTCACAATTCCTCTTTTTAACAAAACCTTGGACTTTACTGAACAGGAGTTGCTCAGTGCTGAATAGAATGGCAGTGAGAACACTGAATTTCTGCATTAATGCTGGTTTTCTTAACTACAGGGTTTTATGGGTACCTAGCAGTTGGCTGGGGCCCCTAGGCCCCCCAGCTCTTTTTCAATTCCTGTCCTTCTCTATTTTACATTTATAGGCAGTCAATTAGGCCTTTCAGAACAGGGAAAATCTCTTCTGATTTGTGCAGAATTCCCAAATCAAAAATCTTAGCCTGAAGTTGTAATACATTCCCTCTACCGGCTCTGTTAAAGTGGATGGGATGACCCAAAGCATTTTTAAAAAGTGAAAATATAACTGCTTCATGGTACCTTCTATAGAAACAGAACAACCCCCCCCCCAAAAAAAAAAAAAACCCAGACTTTGAATTGTAAATATTTTTGCCTGAGATGATTATCCCTGGCAGAAATGTCTTGTTTTCCAGCAGGGACCATGTCAGTTAATTCTGTTGTATTATACTCTCCCAAGAGCTTAGTACTTCATTCATTCAATCAATCATTTATTGAGTGCTTACTGTGTGCAGAGCACTGTACTAAGCACTTGGGAGAGTACAATACAACAATAAAGAGACCCAATCCCTGCCCACAACAAGCTTACAGTCTAGAAGGGGGGAGCCAGACAATAATATAGATAAATAAATTACAGATATGTACATAGGTGTTGTGGGGCTAGGAGAGGGGAGCAACAGAGGGAGGAAGTAAGGGAGGCAGAAAGGAGTGGGAGAAGAGGAAAGGGGCTTAGTCAGAGATGGTGTCTTGAAGAAGTTGTGCCTTCAATAAGGCTTTGAAAAGGGAGAGAATAATTGCCTGTCAGATTTGAGGAGGGAGGGCATTCCAGGCCAAAGACAGTATGTGGGTGAGGGGTCTATAGCAAGATTAGTGAGATCGAGGCACAGAGAGAAGGTTAGCACTAGAGGAGCCAAGTGTGTGGGTTGGGTTGTAGAAGGGGAATAGTGTGATGAGGTAGGAGGGGGCAAGGTGTAGGAGGGCTTACACCCTCCTACAGTGGTGAGGAGATTCAAGGATAGCACCAGGGTTACAGGCTTATGAGACAGGATGGATGGGAGATTCAAGGGGATGACAGGTTTGGGTAGAGAAGCAGCATGGTTCAGTGGGAAAAGCTCAGACTTTGGAGTCAGAGGTCATGGGTTCAAATCCCAGCTCCGCCAATTATCAGCTGTGTGACTTTGGTCAAGTCACTTCACTTCTCTGTGCCTCAGTTACCTCATCTGTAAAATGGGGATTAAGACTGTGAGCCCCATGAGGGACAACCTGATCACCTTGTAACCTCCCCAGCCCTTAGAACAGTGCTTTGCACATAGTAAGTGCTTAATAAATGTCATCATTATTATTATTATAAGGAGTTCTGTTTTGGACATGCTAACCAACCTCTTCACACAGTAGGTGTTCAATAAATGTCAATAGCATTTATTGAGCACTCACGAAGTGTTTAGGAGAATACTACATAATATAACAGAGATGAAAGACACATTCCCTGCCCACAATGAGCTTACAGTCTAGAGAGGGGAGACATTCATTCATTCAATCGTATTTATTGAGCACTTACTGTTTGCAGAGCACCGTACTAAGCACTTGGGAAGTACAAATTGGTAACATATAGAGACGGTCCCTACCCAACAACGGGCTCACAATCTAGAAGGGGGGCTCACAGATATAAATATAAATAAATTATAAATATGTACATGAGTGATGCGGGGCTGAGGTAAATAAAGGGAGCAAATCAGGGTGATGCAGAAAGGAATGGGAGAAGAGGGAATGAAGGGTTAGTCAGGGAAGGTCTTCTGGGGAGAAGTGCCTTCAATAAGGCTCTGAAGGTGGAGAGAGTAATTGTCTGCCAGATATGAAGAGAAAGGGTGTTCCCGGCTAGAAGCAGGATGTGGGTGAGGGATTGGCAGCCAGACAGATGAGATGGGAGCATAGTGAGTTGGGTCACATTAGAGGCCAGAAGTGTGCGGGCAGAGTTGCAGTGGGAAAGCAGCGATGTGAGGTAGGAGGGGAAGGGGATTGAATGCTTCAATGTCGATGGTAAGGAGGTTCTGCTTAATGCAGAGGTGGATAGGCAACCACTGAAGGTTCTTGAGGAGTGGAGAGAAATGGACTGGATGTTTTTGTAGAAAAATGATCTGGGCAGCAGACTGAAGTATGGACTGAATTGGGGAGAGACAGCAGGCAGGGAGGTCAGCAAGGAGGCTGCTACAGTGATCAGGGACCATGGGGAAAAAAGCAGTAGCAGAAGGCCAAGCTTGGTGGTTAGCTAACAACGCATAAAACGACAAACAATGGCTTTCTAAACTTGCTCCAAGGCAAAATTTTAAATCAGAGGCTCTTTTCCTGGCCATAGAAACTTCATTAGAATGTTTTTCTTTGTTTCTTGGCAATGCTTTATGAGAGAACATAGAGTGGCACTTTTAGGCTTTTGATGCATTCTATCCAGAAGTGTCTGCTCCAGTGACAATGAGGTTTCATATTTCAACTGGCAAGATGGAAAAGAGTCTGTTAAAAGGGATAGCAGAAAATGAGTAGGAAAACCAATTAAAGGCCTGTGAGAGCCCTAGCTTCTTCATTTCCTGAATTTTCATGCCTAAATTATAATAGCATGCTTAATTTCCTTATTGATTTTAATGGAAATAACAGGGCTGAAGAGAGGAGATGGGACTGCTTCAGTGTCTGGCAGAGGCTTTGCAATACAGACTTCAACATGCTAAGCACACTCTCTATATGGAGTACCTCTTCAGCACATATTGATTTATGCACCCTACTGATTAAGCCAGTACCTATTCCTTTATCCATCTTTTCAATTTGGGGCTGATTTCCTCATTAGACTGTAAAACTTCATGAGGGAAGGGATTGTCTTTCGCCTCTATTGTAGACCCAGAGAGTGTGGTACAGTGAGGAGGAGGATGTTGGGATGGAAGGGCAGACCAGGACAATGCCTGAGAGCTGTAGCTGAGCTCTAAACTTGCGGCCTCATGTGGTTTCTCTCCCCATCCACCACCCTATCCTTGGCAGAGTGGAGAAATGGCTGAGAAGGAGAAGGAAAGGATGTCTAACGTCCATCTATACCAATGGAACAAAGAGAGGTTAAGTGATTTACCTAAGGTCAACAGCAGGCCAGTGGAAGAGCCAGATTAGAACCTTTGAGGCCTAATAGTAATTGTGGTATTCATTCATTCAATCATATTTATTGAGTGCTTACTGTGTGCAAAGCACTGTACTAAGTTCTTGGGAGGGTACAACAATAAGCAGACACATTCCCTACCCACAAGGAGCTTACAGTATAGAGTCGGGGGGCAGGGGCGGTATTTGTTAAACTCAGTAAGTTTGTTCTGTTCCTTACTGTTGACTTACTAGTAAGTCAATTTTAAAACACGTGAGTTCTTTGCCTAGTAATGGTTTAGAGTAGCATAGGGAGAGCTGAAGAGCATAGCTGGATAGGGATAAATAGGGTTGGCTCTCTCCTTTCCCCTCATCATTTTGTTGGAGTGGGACTGAGCATGGTCCCAGAGAAGTGTCTGGCTCTCAGCAGGTAGTGTTGGCTTCTAAAAGCACTTTTACTTTTTCTGAATAATAATAATTGTGGCATTCATTAAAATCTACTATGTGCCAAGCAGTGGGATAGGTACAGGGTAATCAGATTGGAAAGACTCCAATCTCAAGTGCAGCTCGCAATCTGGGTGTCACTGAAAATCTAATCTCTATGTCTCCAAATTCATAATACATTACTCTGGACATGGCTCTCGATGAATGTTATTAATGATTATGATACAGAGTAGGCGGGGAAGTGTCTTGCTCTCACCCGGTCTCCATGACTCTTCTTCTCTCCTCTCTCCTCTCTTCTTCATTCATTCAATCATATTTATTGAGCACTTACTGTGTGCAGAGCACTGTACTAAGTGCTTGGAAAGTACAATTTGGCAACAGATAGAGACAATCCCTATCCAACAACGGACTCACAGTCTAGAAGGGGGAGACAGACAACAAAACAAGTAGACAGGCATCAATAGGAGCAATATAGATAGAATTATAAATATAGACACATCATTAATAAAATAAATAGAATAATGAATATGTACATATATATACAAGTGCTGTGGGGCAAGGAGGGGGGTAGAGCAGAGGGAGGGAGTAGGGGCGATGGGGAGGGGAGGAGGAGCGGAGGAAAAAGGGGGATTAGTCTGGGAAGGCCTCCTGGAGGAGGTGAGCTTTCAGTAGGGCTTTGAAGGGAGGAAGAGAGCTTGTTTGGCGAATGTGAGGAGGGAAGGCATCATCTTTCTTGAACCCTCCCGTTCCCTCCAATTTCTCTCGCCTGCCCTCCAACTCTCTGTCTCTCTCCTTCTGCCTTCCTCATTCGTATGAATTGGCCTTGTGTGTGGATGCTAGTGTTTGTGTGAGTGTTCAGCAACATCTGTAAGTTGTATCTGGGTTTGCCTTTGTTTGGAAGGTTCTTGTGTGTCAGCATGTCCACATGTCTCCCCATATAGACTGCAAATTTATTGTTGGCAGGGTATTTGTCTACCAACTCAGTTATAATGTACTCTCCCAAGAGCTTAGTGCGGTGTTCTGAACATAGTAAGTGCTCAATAAATACAACTGATTAATTGACTGATGTGCCAAGCATTGTACTAGACACTGGGGTAGATACAAGATGATCTGATTGCACATGAGGATCACAGTCTGAATAGAAGGAAACAGGTATTGATTCTCCATTTTGCAGGTGAAGGAACTGAGGCATAGAGAAGTTAAATGATTTGCCCAAGGTCACATGGCAGGAAAGTGGCAGAACAGATATTAGAACCCAGGTCCTTTGACTCCCAAGACCAGGCTCTTCCCACTGGGGCATATTGCTTTTTTATGGTAATTCTTAAGCACTTGCTATATGCCAGGCACTGTACTAAGCGCTGGGGTAAATACAAGCTAATCAGGTTGGACACAGTCCTTATCCCACATGGGGCTCACAATCTTAATAATAATAATAATTTTGGTATTTGTTAAGCACTTACTATGTGCCAAGCACTGTTCTAAGTGCTGGGGGAGATACAAGGTAATCAGGTTGTCCCACGTGGGGCTCAAAGTCTTAATCCCCATTTTCCAGATGAGGTGACTGAGGCACAGGCACAGAGAAGTTAAGTGACTTGTCCAAAGCCACACAGCTGATAAGTGACAGAGCCGGGGTTGGAACCTGTGACCTCTGACTCCCAAGCCTGCGTTCTTTCCACTGAGCCACGCTGCTTCTCCCATTTAATCCCCATTAATCCCCATTTTACAGATGAGGAAACAGAGGCACAGAGAAGTGAAATGACTTGCCCAGGGTCACACAGCTGACAAGTGGTGGAGCCTGAACTAGAACCCAGGTCTTTCTGATTCCCAGCCCCCTGCTCTATCCAACTGGCCACACTGCTGCTTCCCATGGGTGGACACCTACGCCGTCTTCCCCTTTTTTGGTATCTTCCCCATGGCATAGTTGTTCCTCCTTCTCTCCAGTTATCTTTCTGAAGTAAAGTTTCTTTGGCTGCTACAATCTCATTATGATATTTAGATATAACCTAGGCAGAGTCGCACATGCCAGCTCCCCAGGATGCTCTAAGATCATTTGCCAGTTCACAACTTCAACACCATCTGTTCCTGAAGATCTGAATGCCTTTTATTTCTTCTGTGACCCAAAATACCGTGGCTTCTGTCAGGGGGTTGGCATATGGTGGAATCCCATAAAAATGACAATCCACATGTCTGGTAAACCATTCTGACCTTCAATCTCATGATCAGCCCTCTGAAAAAGCATTCAAAGCAATAAAAATAGGTGGCAGGGTGCTCTTCTCTCTCAAGAGAGGGAGCAAAGAAGGAACAAATTGTAAAGTTGGAGGACTTTTGTTTGATCATCAACTATATTGTCCTGTTGTAATCGTAGTGCTTGGTAAGTGCTTATTATATGTCAAGCACTATACCAAGCACTGGGGAAGATACAAGATGATCAGGTCTCACATGGGGCTCACAATCTAAGTAGAAGCGAGAACAGGTATTGAATTCCCCACTCTGATGATGAGGGAACTGAGGCAAAAAGAAGTTAAGTGAACTTCCCAAGATCACACAGCAGACAAGTGGCAGAGCTGGGAGTAAAACCCAGGACCTCTGACTCCAAGGCCTGTGCTCTTTCCAATAGGCCACACTGCTTACTATTGTGTGGCTATTTGCCTGGTTCTATACCAGGCAGTCTCATTTTCAGCTATTTTTCCACCTGTCCTGTACATATAACAATAATAATAATAACAATAATAATAATATTCATTGAATTGTATTTATTGAGCACTTACTGTGTGCAGAGCACCATACTAAGCACTTGGGAAGCACAAGTTGGCAACATATAGGGACAGTCCCTACCCAACAACGGGCTCACAATCTAAAATAATAATAATAATAATAATAATGGTATTTGTTTAGCGTTTACTACGTGCAAAGCACTGTTCTAAGCGCTGGGGAGGCTACAAGGTGATCAGGTTGTCCCACGGGAGGTTCACAGTTTTAATTCCCATTTTACAGATGAGGTAACTGAGGCACAGAGAAGTTAAGTGACTTGCCCAAAGTCACACAGCTTACAGTTGGAGGAACCGGAATTTGAACCCATGACCTCTGACTCCAAAGCCTGGGCTCTTTCCACTGAACCACACTGCTTCTGTGTACAGAGCACTGAAACATGTCTTCCAACTCTTATGTTAAACGTTCCCAAGCACTTAGTACAGTTTCTCTGCACACAATAAGCGCTCAATAAATACCATTAATTGACTTGCACACAGAAGCTCAACACTGGCATCAACCCAAATTTTATACAACACAGATATTCATTCATTCCATCGCATTTATAAGGAGGAGAATAATAATAATAATAATGTTATTTGTTAAGCATTTACTACATGCCAGGCACTATACTAAGTGCTGGGGTGGATCCAAACAAATCAGATTGGATACAGTCCCTAACCCATGTGGGGTCCACAATCTCAATCCCCATTTTATAGATGAGGTAACTAAGGCCCAGAGACGTGACGTGCCTTGCCCAAGGTCACAGAGCAGACAAGTGGCAGAGCCAGAATTAGAACCCATGACCTTCTGACTCCCAGTACCAAGCTCTACTCACTATGCGCTGCTATTTCTTAGATGCGCTACTGGATCCCTTTCTGTCTGGTACTTTTGACATTCAGCACTGCCTCCTCATGGCACTGCCCCTGTCGGCAAGTTCTGTGTCTCAGAAGCAGGTGTAGAGTGGCTCAGGAGTCATCATCATCATCAATCGTATTTATTGAGCGCTTACTATGTGCAGAGCACTTTATTAAGCGCTTGGGAAGTACAAATTGGCAACATATAGAGACAGTCCCTACCCAACAGTGGGCTCACAGTCTAAAAGGGGCTCACAGTCTAAAAGGGCTCACAGTCTAAAAGTGTGAAAGAGTCCCTGGAGAGAGAGGCTTTTGGGTCAGGTGACTCTCGGCATTGGTCTACTAACGGGCACATCTGAGATGATTAGGCTATCCTGTGTAATTGGCACAATGCCTGGGACATCTCCCGGTCTTCTAGTCCAGTATTTGCATTGGCCACTGGAAAATCCCATCTTCCTGCCTCTGGGCAGGATTGTACCATTTTCATAAATATGTGCTATTTGTTAAGCGCTTACTGTGTGCCAATCAATCAATCAATCAAAAGTAATTATTGAGCGCTTACTGTGTGCAGAGCACTGTACTAAGCGCTTGGGAAGTACAGACATCAGGGGTTCGAATCCCGCTCCACCGCTTGTCAGCTGTGTGACCTTGGGCAAGTCACTTCACTTCTCTGGGCCTCAGTTCCATCTGTAAAATGGGGATGAAGACTGTGAGCCCCACGGGGGGCAACCTGATCACCTTGTAACCCCCCCCAGCGCTTAGAACAGTGCTTTGCACATAGTAAGCGCTTAATAAATGCCATCATCATTATTATTATTACAAGTTGGCAATATAGTAAGCTTCATACATAGTAAGCGGGGGCGCGCTCCATCATCATCATCAATCGTATTTATTGAGCGCTATGTGCAGAGCACTGTACTAAGCGCTTGGGAAGTACAAATTGGCAACATAAGTACAAATTGGCAACATAATTGGCTCCAGGCACTGTACTAAACACTGTAGTGGATACAAGCAAATAGGATTGGACACAGTCCCTTTCCCACATGGGACTCACAGTTTTAATCCCCATTTTACAGATGAGGAAACTGAGGCACACAGAAGTTAAGTGTTGCCCAAGGTCACATAACAGACAAGAGGAGGAGTTGGGATTAGGACCCCGGTTCTTTGAATCCCAGGCCTGAGCTCTTTTCACTAGGCTATGCTGCTTCTCTTTAGGTAATGGAACTTCATTGTTCGTGATCCAAAATATACAAATGCCCATTTCTTCCAAACTTTAAATAGTATTGTCTTTATTTAGGATTTTTTTATGGTGTTTGTTACATGCTTACTATATGTTTGGCACTGTACTAAGCACTGGAATGGATACAAGCTAGCTGAGTGGGACACAGTCCCACATGGGACTCACAATCTTAATCCCCATTTTACAGGTGAGGTAACTGAGGCCCAGAGAAGTGAAGTGACTTGCCCAAGGTTACAGAGCAGATAAGTGGCAAAACCAGGACTAGAGCCCAGGGTTTTTTCTACTCTCAATCTCCAGAGAAGAAGACTCCTTGACCTGCTTTGGATAACCCAGACTAGTAATAATAATAATAATAATAATAATAATGGCATTTATTAAGCACTTACTATGTGCAAAGCACTGTTCTAAGCGCTGGGGAAGATACAAGGTGATCAGGTTGTCCCACGGGGGGCTCACAGTCTTCATCCCCATTTTCCAGATGAGGTAACTGAGGCCCAGAGAAGTGAAGTGACTTGCCCAAAGTCACACAGCTGACAGTTGGCGGAGCTGGGATTTGAACCCATGACCTCTGACTCCAAAGCCCGGGCTCTTTCCACTGAGCCACGCTGCAATCCCTAGTATGGATGGGATGGCAGACTCCTCTTTCTCTGCTCTTCTTGCTACCTTCCTCTAGGCTTCCAATAACCATGCCTGTAGAAAGCGCAACAAACACTAATTTCCAATTTCAAAATTTCTGAATTTTGATCATGGAAGCTTCCCCAAAACACTTCAGACTGGTGATCTGCCTACAGGAGACAAAGGAGGAGGAACCCATGAGCCTTGTTATACAGACTTGGGAACAAATATGAAAGAAACCTTGGCTTCTGTGGGGATGTCTGAGAAATATGGCTAAAATAAAAATCTGTTTCTAGCATCCTAAATAAAGAACATACTATTTGAGGTTTAGAAGGGAGGGAGACACATATCTTGGACTACCAACAGTGAAGTTCTGTAATGCAATCAGTCTGCTAACAGGGAACGAAGCACAGGCTGTCTGGGATTCAGTCACCAGGATCGTCAGATTACCTCTACTCTCCCTGTTCAACAACAATGAAGTTCTATAATGCAGTCAGCATGTTAACAGGGAACAAAGCACTCACTGTCTGCGATTCAGTCACCGGGATGGTCAGAGCACCTCTACTCTCCCAGTTCAAAAATAGTGAAGTTCTAGAACCTGTATATATGTTTGTACATATTTATTACTCCATTTATTTATTTATTTTACTTGTACATATCTATTCTATTTATCTTATTTTGTTAGTATGTTTGGTTTTGTTCTCTGTCTCCCCCTTTTAGACTGTGAGCCCACTGTTGGGTAGGGACTGTCTCTATATGTTGCCAATTTGTACTTCCCAAGCGCTTAGTACAGTGCTCTGCACATAGTAAGCGCTCAATAAATATGATTGATGATGATGATAGAACCTAGTCAGTCTCCTAGCATCAAAATCATGCTCACCTTAACACCGCTCTGCGGAGTGAAACGTGTGAGGAGAAGAAAGAACTGCAGGATACCCAAATAGCTGCGGTATGGACAGCTGAAATTGGGGAATCTAAAACAGGGAAGGCAGAGGACGGGTTTTACAGACACAGGTAAAACCAAGCCTCAGACGATACTGCATCCGCAGAGAAGCAGCGTGGCTCAGTGGAAAGAGCACGGGCTTTGGAGCCAGAGGTCATGGGTTCAAATCCCGGCTCCGCCAATTGTCAGCTGTGTGACTTTGGGCAAGTCACTTAACTTTCCTGTGCCTCAGTTACCTCATTTGTAAAATGGGGATTAAGACTGTGAGCCCCTCGTGGGACAACCTGATCACCTTGTAACCTCCTCAGCGCTTAAAACAATGCTTTGCACATAGTAAGCGCTTAATAAATGCCATTATTACTATATTATTTTCCTGGCTGAAAACTGGGAGTCAGTTTCTAAGTACAAAACTGCGTGGCTGGCAGCCCCCATCAGGAAGGGAATGGCTTTCTTGGCACAAAAGCCTCCATGAGGGACTAGAGGTAAGCAGGTATAATACAAAGCAATGCCAGGTGTAGACATTGGGCTCAACAGCATAAAAGGGCAACCTTTTTGTTTGCCTGCAGGGGCCAGGACTGTGGGTCCCACATTGGCCTGTTCAGCTACATGCACACAAAGTAGCGGCGTAGTCAGTGGACAAAACACGGGGCTGGGAATCATAGGACTTGAGTTCTATTCTCAGCTCTGCCACTTTTCGGCTGTGTGACCCTGGGCAAGTCACTTGACTTCTCTGGCAGTTCCCTCACCTACACAGAATAGGGATTCAATACCTTTTCTCTGTCCTACTTAGACTGTGAGCCCCATATGGGACCTGATTATCTCATATCTATCCCAGTGCTTAGTACAGTGCTCGGCACATGGTAAGTGCTTAAACACCACAGTTATGTTTATAAGGTGAAATTTGCCATCAGGGGTGCCATCTTTGCATATGAAGGATGAGTATAGATTTGATAAGTTTTAGACTGTGAGCCCACTGTTGGGTAGGGACTGTCTCTATATGCTGCCAACTTGTACTTCCCAAGCTCTTAGTACAGTGCTCTGCACACAGTAAGCGCTCAATAAATACGATTGATTGATAAGTGAAAAAAAACAGCTGAAGGAACATCATTTTCTCAGAGTCCTACTTGAGAGTGTCCTGATTCCTTGGTGCACAAATCTACTCTGAAATGGAATTGTGATTCAACTTTAGCAGTGTCAACTGTGTAAAACCCTGTATTAAACAACTGCAACACAGAATAGAAGCAAATGATGTTTCCTCCCTCCCTCGTCCTGACTGCAGAACTTCCAACCAAATGGGGAAATAATCAATCAACCATATTCAGAAGCAGTGTGGCTCAGTGGAAAGAGAATGGTCTTTGGAGTCAGAGGTCATGGGTTCAAATCCCAGCTCCATCAATTGTCAGCTGTGTGACTTTGGGCAAGTCACTTAACTTCTCTGTGCCTCAGTTACCTCATCTGTAAAATGGGGATTAAAGACTGTGAGCCCCCCGTGGGACAACCTGATCATCTTGTAACCTCCCCAGCACTTAGAACAGTGCTTTGCACATAGGAAGCACTTAATAAATGCCATCATTATTATTATTATCATTTATTGAGCACTTACTGTGTTCAGAACACTGTACTAAGCACTTGAGAGAGTACAATATAACAGAATTGGTAGACACATTCCCTGCCCATGAGGCGCTTATACTCTAGTCAGGTAGACAGACATTAATATAAGTAAATAAGTTACGGATATGTTCCTAAAGTGCTGTGGGGCTACGGAAGGGGTGAATAAAGGATGTAAATCCAAGTGTAAAGTTGACACAGAAGGGAGAGGGAATAGAGGGAATGAGGGCTTAGTCAGAGAAGGTCTCTTGGAGGAGAGGTGATTATAATGAAGCTTTGAAGGTGGGGAGGAGTGATGGTCTGGTAGATATCATGGTGGGGGCAGGGAGTTCCAGGCCAGAGGCATGATGTGTGCCAGGGGTCAATAGTGAAAATGATGATATTAAGGCATAGTGAGTAGGTTGGCATTAAAGCAGAATGAAGTATAGACTGACACGGGAAGAGACAGGAGGATGGGAGATCAGAAAGGAGGCTGATGCAGTAATCCAGTCGGGATAGGATGAGAGATTGAACCAGCAAGGTAGCAGTTTGGATGCAGAGGAAAGGGAGGATCTTGGCGATGTTGTGGAGGTGAGACCAGCAGGTTTTGGTGACGGATTGTATGTGTAGGGTGAATGAGAGAGCGGAGTCAAGGACGAAACCAAGATTGCGGGTTTGTGAGACCAGAAGGATGGTAGTGCCATCTACAGTGAAAGGAAAGTCAGGGAGAGGACAGGGTTTGGGAGAGGAGATAAGGAGCTCAGTCTTGGACATGTTGAGTTTTAGATGGTGGGCAGACATCCAGATGGAGATGTCCTGTAGACAGGAGGAGATATGAGTGTGGAGGGAGGGAGAGAGAACAGGGGTGGAGATGTAGACTGAAGTGTTGTCAACATAGAGATGATAGTTGAAGCTGTGGGAGCTAATGAGTTCACCAAGGGATAATGATAAGGTTTTTTTTTGTTGTTTTTTTTTTATGGTATTTGTAAAGCATTTAATTATGTCAGGCACTGGATTAAGCACTGGAGTAACTATAAAATAATCAGATTGGACAAAATCTATGTCCCACATGGGGCTCACAGTCTTAATCCCCATTTTACAAAGAAAGTAACTGAGGCACAGAATAATAATAATAATAATTGTGGTATTTGTTAAGTGCTTACTACATGTCAGGCACTGTATTAACTGCTGCAGTGGATACAAGACAATCAGGTTGGGCACAGTCCCTTGTCCCACGTGGGACTCACAGCCTCAATTCCCATTTTACAGGTGAGATAACTGAGGCACAGTGAAGTTAAGTGACTTGCCCAAGGTCACACAGCAGACAAGTGGCAGAGCTGGGATTAGCCATAGAGTTTTCTTGGTAAAAATATAGAATTGGCTTACCATTGCTTCCTTCCACGCAGTCAACCTGAGTCTCCATCCTCGACTCTCTCCCACACTGCTGCTGCCCAGAACAAGTTAGTACCATAATAAAGGGAGTTAAGCAAAAAAAAAAAAAAATGGACATGCAGGGAAAACTGGAGGAAAGCAGGAAGCAGTAGAAACACATAAGAATAAAATCATTAAGGCTCACTTTGGAACAAATACTAACAACACTGATAATAATTAATAATGATAATTAATTAATGATAATCCATACTTCATGCTACTGCCCGGATTATCTTTGTCCAGAAACGCTCTGGGCATATTACTCCCCTCCTCAAAAATCTCCAGTGGCTACCAATCAATCTGCGCATCAGGCAGAAACTCCTCACCCTGGGCTTCAAGGCTGTCCATCACCTCGCCCCCTCCTACCTCACCTCCCTTCTCTCCTTCTACTGCCCAGCCCGCACCCTCCGCTCCTCCACCGCTAATCTCCTCACTGTACCTCGTTCTCGCCTGTCCCGCCGTCGACCCCCGGCCCACGTCATCCCCCGGGCCTGGAATGCCCTCCCTCTGCCCATCCGCCAAGCTAGCTCTCTTCCTCCCTTCAAGGCCCTGCTGAGAGCTCACCTCCTCCAAGAGGCCTTCCCAGACTGAGCCCCTTCCTTCCTCTCCCCCTCGTCCCCCTCTCCATCCCCCCATTTTACCTCCTTCCCTTCCCCACAGCACCTGTATATATGTATATGTTTGTACATATTTATTACTCTATTTATTTATTTATTTTACTTGTACATATCTATCCTATTTATTTTATTTTGTTAGTATGTTTGGTTTTGTTCTCTGTCTCCCCCTTTTAGACTGTGAGCCCACTGTTGGGTAGGGACTGTCTCTATATGTTGCCAATTTGTACTTCCCAAGCACTTAGTACAGTGCTCTGCACATAGTAAGCGCCCAATAAATACGATTGATGATGATGATGACAATAATTGTTAAGCACTTATTATATGCCAAACACTTAACCACAGGCTGGGGTAGATACAAGACAATCAGGTCAGACATAGTCCCTGCTCTACATGGGACTCACAGTCTAAGTAGGAGGAGGACACATATTGAATCCCCATTTTACAAATAAGGAAACTGATTCATAGAGCAGTTAGGTGACTTGCCCAATATCACACACAGGCAATTGTTAGAGCTGGCATTAGAAAGACTTTCAGACCATGTTCTTTCCTCCTATAGTCCCCCAGTAGAAGGTCCCATTGCAATAAATCAACTGGGCAATTGCTTAATTTTCCACTTCCTTTGAGTGAAGTAGCCCATGCAGAGTGTTAGATAAATATCAGGTGAACTCAGGCAAGGTAGCCCACCAATCCAGATCTCTGGCAAAACCCTTTGCTGTTTAGAACAGTCCTGAGGGCATAAAAAGTTTCCTGAATGCTTTAAGATGAGCAGTATTGTCCACACAAAACCCTAAGGAAGAGTGTGAACATATTTTTTTGCCTTCCCTTTGTCACTATGTGTTGCTGAAACAGTCAAGCTCTAAAGTTGTGGGAGGTTGTCTAGAGTTGATGATTTGCTCCAAATAAAAAAATATATATATAGCCATGCTTAACAGCAAAACAATCAGATAATTACTGGAGATGAAAGACATCCTGTCAAAACACAACAAAATGAACTTGCTGGCAGACTGAAATATTCTGTAACTAGAGGAAGCATTTAGCATGCTAATGGTTTCAACACAGAGGAAAAATGTGATTACTTCATCCTGTAGAGAAGGAATGACAGGAGAGAGGTGGGTAGATCAAATCTTGAATATAGCCAGGATTTCTGGTATGAGTTTTTACATGTTGGGTTAGACAAACCGGCTGCAAGCAAGTTTTGTACCACACCAAATTTCAAAAACAATCCCATAGGTAGTAAGTTATTCATCTAAACTAGCCTCTCAGTACCATAGATTTATTTGATAAATTCTGTTCAACAAAAATATCTTCCTACCGATTTCCTTTTGAAAATAAAAAAGTAAGAATAGAAGGGAAAAGGGATTATTTAGAATATTTTTATAATCTCATAATTAAGAAGTAACTCTTATTGAACAGTTTGGACCAGTTCCCCGAGAGCCATGCCAGACTCAAATTCCCCACTGAAGTAGGGTGGGTCACTTAACATTTATGGATCCAAGTTTCAGGAGGATTTCTGAGGAACAACATAAAATTAAAATATGGCCAGATGGCAGTAGGAAGACTAAGCCTCTATTTCTATCTACCACCCATGTCTACTAACTCTTCTTCTTTAGCCACAGCCCATACTTTCTATTTTGCATCCAAGAAATCAAACGAATGAACACGTCTGGTTAACATGTGTGGCATTGGCCAATGGGAGATGGCTTGATGCTACAGGCACTTTGCTACCTCTTCAATCAGTCTGATTAATTGTCCTCTCCCAAGTGTTTAGTACAGTGCTTTCCACACAGTAAGCATTTGATAAATGCAATTGAACGAATGAATATTGATCGCTATTTTGTGCAGAGAACAATGGTAAACATTATGGATAGAACACAAGACCTGGGAATCAGAAGCACCTGGATTCTAATCCCAGCTCTGCCACATGCCTGCTTTGTGACCTTGGGCAACTCACTTAACTTCTCTGTGCCTCAATTACTTCCTCTGTAAAATGGGGATTAAGAGGTGAGGCCCAATGGGACAGGGACTGTGTCCAACCTGATTAATTTGTATCTACCCCAGTGCCCCAAGAAGCAGCATGGCTCTGTGGAAAGATCCTGGGCTTTGGAGTCAGAGGTCATGGTTTCAAATCCTGGCTCTGCCACTTGTCAGCTGTGTGACTCTGGGCAAGTCACTTCACTTCTCTGGGCCTCAGTTCCTCATCAGTAAAAGGGGGACGAAGACTGTGAGCCCCCCGTGGGACAACCTGATCAGCTTGTAACCTCCCCAGCGCTTAGAACAGTGCTTGACACATAGTGCTTAATAACTGCCATTATTATTATTATTATTATTATCACTTAGAACATTGCTTAGCATACAGTAAGCACTTTACAAGTATCATTATTATTACTATTATTGGTATTACAATTAAGGTACAATGCAGATTCCTGCCCTTTATGTGCTTAGAGTCTACCTGGGAAACTGACACAACATAACTTGGAGATAGGAAGAAGAAGGGGCTTTGAAAATCAAGTGCATAAGTAGTCTTGTCTTATGCTGTGAAGCCATCTCCAACCCATAGTGTCACCATGGAACCATCTCTCCCAGAATGTTCCTCCTCCAACTGCAATTGTTATGGTAGTGGATCCCTAGAGTCTTCTTGGAAAAAATACAACAGTGCTTTACCATTGCCCCCTTCTGCACAGTCAACTTGAGTCTCCACCTTGGACTCTCTCCTGTGCCACTGCTGCCCAGCACAGGTGAGTTTCAACTTGTAGTAGATTGCCTTCAACTTGCTAGCCACTGCCCAAGCTTGGAATAGAATGGGTAGTCCGCTGCTTGACTATCCCTCCCCTAGACAAGACCAGTAGAGTACTGGAAACTCTCCAGATGCAAGTCTGAGAGGGGCACCTAAGTAGTAGGATATGTAAATTAAAAATGCTATAGGTAGTTGCGAGTACATACATTTTAAGGTGGAATAAAAGTACTAAGTAACAGCTGGGAAGGACTTGGGGAGAAGACAATTCAACTGGGGAAAACTTCCTGGAAGCCGTAGAACTTCAGAATCCTATTTTAAAATGAAGAGGGCTGAAATCTAGTGGACTTGAAAGGAGGTAGAATAAAGGACATAAGCTATGGAACAACATGGCACTATGCTGCGATTGGTCATCTCAGCCCCCATTGGGTTCTGAATGTAGAAAACCTATCCCAGTACTTCACGAGGGGCTGCATCTCTGCCCAACTACTTGCTCAGTGCACTCCAGGTGCTAGCGGGGAAAGTAAGTTGAAGAAAGAACAAACTGGTTAGTGTAAGTCCCAAAATCCTAAAGTTAGTTCCTTTCCTCAGGTTCCCTGTCCTGAAGTTTCAGGATCGGGACTCATTTGTCATTCTCGCCAGGAGATTCCATCATCCCCGGAGAGCTGGTATTCATTCTCAAATCCCTCTGTTGGCTTTCAAGTAATGGTGTGGAGTCCTTTCTCTCTCCTTATAAAACAAGTGTTGTGTTTCAAAGGGGATCACATTCCAAGTGAACAGCTCAGGAGCAAAAGGGCAAAATCACACAATGCTAAATCAATGCAAGATGCATTTGGGAATGTCTGTATGATGAGAGGGCAAAAAAGTGGGAGAAAAAAGGACAGAGAAAGGGACTTTCTTTTTCCACACACACTTTCCCCTTATCCACCCATTCCCCCCAGCACCACATGACTACTGCCCAAGTAAGAAGTTATTATATGAATTGTCAGCTTGAGTTACCACTCTGTCAGAGAACTGACTTGGTGCAAGTCAGTCCCAGTCCCATTTCAGAAATTGAAATGTTTTTGAATTAAAAAAAAATAACAAATGTCATATGTATACACATACCCTGTTTTTAGTGCTAATATGATTCTAGAAAATTCATTTCATTATCATTTGCTGAATTCTATGTCCAACTTTGCCCTGAGACAAATACTAACCATCAGCAGAACTTTGACTTGAGTGTTTATAGCCCACATAGCTTCTGATACAGGATCTCTGCTGTCTTACTCACCTCCCTGTGAACCATCAGCAAGAAAAATGAGACCAGAGGAAAACATGAAATATGGTTTCTGTTGTCAGTATACAGTGTTTGTGAAAGCTGAGACTCTCTCAATATCTCTTTCTATTTTTATTTATCTACTACTAACAGGATCCATTTTTCTAACTATTAGTGAATAGAAGCAAATTCTTTGCAACCCCATTTTCTCCCCAGAGCAACATTAAGCATTCCTGGGCCTATAGAAATGAATCTTGAAAGGCCAACTGGTCCATTACCCAGCTACCAGCCTGGTGAATAGCTAACTCATCCAGACAAATAACTATCGATGTGCATGGCATGTGGGACAAAATCAGTAACTTTACTGAAGGCATAACAGATCTGAACTCTTGTTTCTCCCCCAGCTCTGTGGTCTATCGTTTGATCTTAGGAGGAAACTCAATTTATTGGCACCATTTCCTCTTCCTCATCACAAAACCTAGTTGGTTGCTTCTTTACAGTGGCAAATTAGTTATTGATAATACGTTCTAATACATTCCCAGAAATCAATGATTCACTGACCTGAAATGACTAGCCTTCCTTTTTCCCTTTTGTAAAGATAAGAATAGTATTTGCATGGTCCCAGTCCTTGGGGGTTCTCTTGTCTGTCAATCAATCAGTGGTATTCATTGAATGCTTACTGTATTCAGAGTACTGTACTAAGCACTTGGGAGAGTATAAGAGAACAATATGACAGAGTAGTTAGACACAATTTCACCAAAACAATGGGCGGCAGCTTTGCACATAATCTGCCATTCCTCCCCTTTGCATCATCATCATCATCATCAATCGTATTTATTGAGTGCTTACTGTGTGCAGAGTACTAAGCGCTTGGGAAGTACAAATTGGCAACATATAGAGACAGTCCCTACCCAACAGTGGGCTCACAGTCTAAAAGGGGGAGACAGAGAACAAAACCAAACATACTAACAAAATAAAATAAATAGAATAGATATGTACAAGTAAAATAAATAAATAGAGTAATAAATATGTACAAACATATATACATATATACAGGTGCTGTGGGGAAGGGAAGGAGGTAAGATGGGGGGGATGGATCTCTACCCTTTAAGCACTGGATATTCATCCCACACTCAGATCTGTAGCATGTATGTGCATACCTGTAGTTGATCTTTATGTCTGACTCCCCCTCTAGACTGTAGGCTCTTTATGGTCAGGGAATATGTTTACCAATTTTACTCTGCTGCCTGGATCATTTTCAACAAAAACGTTCCGGACTTGTTTCCCCACTCCTTAAGAAATTCAAGTGGTTGCCCATTCAATTCTACATCAGACAGAAACTCCTCACCATAGGCTTTAAAGCACTCAATCCCCTTGCCCCCTCCTACCTCACCTCACTACTCTCCTACTATAACCCAGCACACACACTTCAATCCTCTAATGCTAACCTTCTCACTGCATCTCTAACTCATCTATTTCACTGACAATCTCTAGCCCATGTCCTGCCTCTGGCCTGGAATGCCCTCCCTCCTCACAGACAATTACTCTCCCTGGCTTCAAAGCCAGGTCAAGAGGTCTTCCCTAAGCCCTCCTTTTCTCTTCTTCCACTCCCTTCTGTGTTACCCTCACTTGCCCTCTTTATTGTTCCCCCATTCCAGCCCCACAGCACTTATATACATATCTGTAATTTATTTATTTATGTTAATGCCTGTTTCCCCCTCTAGACTGTAAGATCACTGTGGGCAGGGAATGTGACTGTCATATTGTTATACTGTACTCTCCCAAGTGCTTTGCTTGGTAAATATGATTGACTAACTCTGTTATATTGTACTTTCCCATACACCTATTGCAGTGCTCTGCCCACAGTCAGTGTTCAAGAAATATGATTGATTGCTAGGACGCATATCATCAAGCTCTGGCAATTTAAATAAGTCCAACTTTTTAAAAATGGTCTTACTGTTTCTTCCCCTATTCTAGTTTGTCCAGTTTCATTGTCGTGAGTTTGATGCTTGATCCTTTGATTTAAGATGTGGGAAAAAAATCAGTTAGTTAAAAGCTTCTGCTTTCTTCCAGTCCTCTACTGCCAGCTTTCCCTGTCAGTTTATTGGGGATGGACATTTTTGTGTTTCCATTTTTTGTCTAGTACAGTTACTTTTTCTGCTACTTTGTTCTGGAGAATCACAATGTTCCTCTTAGAGGCTTCTTCAGTGGCACATGGATTTTGTTTTGAGTTAGTCAAGTGCTTTCTTGCAAGCTTCAAATATGCCGTCTGTGTGAGGGATGATTTCAGTTTTCTGGCAGGCAAAACTCTTCCTCATTTCCAGTTGATTATTTAGTTAGATAGGCAGTAATCTCATTTAATGAAATTTACTGGTTATGTCCTTTCAGAGACAACTGTGTGGGCTTTTCATTATAATGTTTGTGAGATTTTAACCCACTGCCACGTGGATTTTATGTGTGTCTATGTGCATGGAATCCATATGGCATGGGTTATAAACATCCCAAAAATATTAAATAGTAGGCTTGCCCAGAAAGTTTAATTTTCTCGGAACTAGCCTGTAAAATCAGCTCAACATTACTCACTGAAAAGCAGTGCAAACATTAGAGAGAAGGGGAGAGGCATCCTTCATATTTCAAGATGATTCCTCCAACACTGAGGTTTACCTGTGGGTGAGAGTGTGACTGAAAAAGCTGATGAGAATCTGACAGTCCTGACCATTCCACAAACATGCCAATGCTGCTCCTGTTGGGTGCTTGGTTCACTATTTCTGGTGCTGATCTTGTTTTTCTCTCAACCCCACAATCCTCCTGAAGATTCTGTTCCAAATGAACTGTTTCTTTCTGCAATTGCAAGGTGTCAGACTGATTTACCTTTTATTGTGATATTCTAGCATTCAGCTGTGATGTTACACGGTCTGCCATGGCACCTGACTGGGATTCATAAGCATTTCTCTGTCCCTACTATTTTCCATTGCTCCATTTCAGGTCTATGTACAGCTGTTGTTTGGATCCATTGAAGTTGTAAGGTAGTCATAGTTTCAATCCTAGTAAATTACCTTCATTCCAGAACTTTGATATTTACAATTTAAGTGCTCAATAAATATCATTACGTTACTCTACCTCGCCACTTAACATTGAGTAAGATGCAGAATGAGGCTCCAGGGGGTAGACTCAGGTCTTAAAAATGTCTGATTTGTGCGCTAGACCTTCAATTTGGTCTGAACCCTGTTATCATCTGGCCACCAAACTCTTTTATTCTGACAAAGGACACGCTGGTCATCATAAATGGTTTTCTACTTCCTTGTTACATTGTTTGACAGTCTAAATAGCATTATTTTTAACAACTTTCAATGCCAGTGAAGATTTTTATTATGTTTATGAATTGCTTTATCATGTCCATTTTCTGCAAACTCATAATCAGTCCACAGCATTGAGTTAATTTTGCAAAATGTTAGTTATCACATTCAAAACTCTACTCAAATCTTTTCTCCAACAAGTCTTTGCCAATCAATTTTCCAGCATCCTGAGCCTTCCTCACACTTCCAAGCCAACCTAAGCACATAAAAATTATTTATATTCAAATCACTACTCAGGCAAACACATGTACTCAATTATTTATTTTGACCACTCTAGTTACAAATCTTTTTATGTTATGTCTTCCTTCAGAGTATAAATTCCTTTTAGGCAAGGAGAGGATGTTAATCTGTACTTCTTAAGTGTCTAGTGCATTGTACTGTGTACTGGACAGTGCATCACACCAAATAGACAACTGATAAAATATTACTACTACTACTATCTACATCTTTAGTTGCAGGTGAGCATCTGAGGCATAGTCATCTTCAAATAGCAATTCCCTGAATTCTTTAATTATTTTTCATATTGGTTGAGAGCTTGCTTTGGGAAGTATCCAAAAAAAAAACAACCTATAAATTGAAGATTGCCCCTGCCCACTCAGATCTTAAAATTGACATGAGAAATCTTTTTTTGAATCTTAGCATTATATTAATTTGGCATTTAAGTCCTTACTATTGATCAAGCACCGTGGTAGTTACAAAATAAGTAGATTAGACAAACTCCTTATCTCATGCATGGCTCATGGTCCAACAGGGAGGGAGAACAGGTAGTGTATTCCATTTTTACAGAATAAGAAACTAAGGCACTGCAAAGTTAAGTGATTTGCCCAAGGTCACACAACAGGCAAGTGGCCAAGCTGGGATTAGAACCCAGATTTCCTGACTCCTAGATCCACGCTCTTCCCACTAGGCCAAATTACTATCCCAACACTTTCTCTATGAATGTGGGACTATGAGCATCACTGAAAGACTTTCCTGGGCAATTGGAAACATAGTCAATCAACAGTGTTCCTAGTTGCATCCTCCAGCATGAGTGCATCAAATCAATTGACCAGGACCAAACCTCTTGGTATCCAATGAATGCAACAATTGTGTGGCTTAGTGGAAAGAGCTCGGGCTTGGGAGTCAAAGGACCTGGGTTCTAATACCAGTGCCGCCACTTGTCGCTGGGCAAGCCACTTGCCTTCTCTATGCCTCAGTTACCTCATCTGGAAAATGGGGATTAAGACTGTGAGCCCCATGTGGGATAATCTGATTACCTTGTGTCTGCCCCAGTGCTTAGAACAGTGCCTGGCACATAGTAAGCACTTAACAAATACCATAATTCTTATTATGATTATTGTTATTATTATTATTTTGGTTAGGAACTTTGGCCTGTGTAGGATTAAATTCTTAGCAGCTCCAACTGTTAGAAGAACCTTTTTTTTTTTAAGGTGTTTGTTAAGCGCTTACTATGTGCCAGGCACTGTACTAAACGTGAAGGTAGGTACAAGATAATCAGGTTGATATAGTCTCTGTCCCACATTGGGATATAGTCTCTTAATCTCCTCTAGACTTTAAACTCACCCTTCTAGACTGTCAACTCACTGCGGGCAGGGAAAGTGTCTATTAATTCTGTTGAGTTGTATTCTCCCAATAGCATTGATTAATTGATTAATCCCCATTTTACAGATGATGGTAATCCTATTGGTCCCATTTATGTCCTTCTATTTTACCCCATCTTAGGCACACTTCTGTAAGAGTTCTGAAATGGTGTTTCCTGGGATCAGTGCATTTCCAAACAATGCACAAATCAGGATGTCCCTAACATTCTCAAAGACTTCCCACACTTGCCACAGACTTCCGCATTCATTCATTCAGTCATTCATTCAATCGATCATATTTACTGAATGATTACTATGTGCAGAGCCCTCTGCTCTACCCCCTTCCCCACCCCACAGCACTTGTGTATATTTCTACATATTTATTATTCTATTTATTGTATTAATGGTGTATATATATAACTATAATTCTATTTATCTATTTTGATGCTATTGATGCCTGCCTACTTGTTTTGTTTTGTTGTCTGTCTCCTCCTTCTACACTGCGATACTGTTGTTGGGTAGGAATTGTCTCTATCTGTTGCCTAATTGTACTTTCCAAGTGCTTAGTACAGTCCTCTGCACACAGTAACCATTCAATATATACAACTGAATGAACAGACCACTGAATTAAGCACTTGAGAGAGTACAATATAACACAGTCCCCTCCCACAGCAAGCTTACAGTCTAGAGAAAGAGACAGGCATTAATATGAATAAACTACAAATATGTACATAAGTGCTGTGGGGCTAGGAGGAGGGATGAAGAAAGGAAGCAAGTCAGGGCAACATAGAAGTTCATTCAGTCATTCATTCAATCCTATTTATTGAGCACTTACTGTGTGCAAAGCACTGTACTAAGCTCTTGAGAGAGTACAAAATAACAACAGCCATATTCCTGCCCACAGTGAGCTCACAGTCTAGAGGGAGAGACAGATATTAATATAAATAAATTAAATTGCAGATATATACATATGTGCTGTGGGGATGGGAGGGAGAATGAATGAAGCAAGTAAGAGCAGTGCAGAAGTGAGTTGGAGAAGCATAAAAGAGGGCTTAGTTAGGGAAGGGCTCTTGGAGGAGATGTGCCTTCATTAAAGATTTGAAGTTGGGGAGAGTAATTGTAATAGGATAGGAGAGTAGAGTAGATAGGATTGTAGAGTAGTAGGATAGGAGGAGGGAGTGCATTCCAGGCCAGAGGCCAGATGTGGGCAAGAGGTTGATGGTGAGATAGATGAGGCCGAGGTACAGTGAGAAGGTTAGCATTAGAGCAGCAAAGTTTGCAGGTGAAATTTCTCTGGGAAGATTTAGATTGTTTCCTTGTGTTCTTGACTGATTGATTGATTGATTCTGACTCTTGTTCTGGGAAGATGCTTGCCCTCTGGGAATGTCCCTGCTACCTTTGTTATTTTCACTGGTAAATACACAACTGCCAAGGAAGGGGAATCAGCAGCTACAGGCTTACCTTTCAGCAGAGTATTTTTTCCTTGAAAGAAGCGTGATTAGTTACCTGTGATTCATTTATTCATTCAATTGTATTCATTGAGTGCTTACTGTGTGTAGAGCACTGTACTAAGCACTTGGAAAGTGCAATTCGGTGAAAAACATGGCTCTGGTTCTGATTGAAGGAAGATTTGGGGAACTGTTCCCTGGAGGTCCTGAACTAAGTGGGGTCCTTTGCACTGCTACCTAAAGAAGAAGTAGTATCTATGTGGGAAGGCCAGTGCCTGATGCTGCTGTGTTGGGGATTTTTATTAATAATAATAATAATAATAATGGCATTTATTAAACACTTACTATGTGAAAAGCACTGTTCTAAGCACTGGGGAGGTTGCAAAGTGATCAGGTTGTCCCACGGGGGGCTCACAGTCTTAATCCCCATTTTACAGATGAGGTAACTGAGGCCCAGAGAAGTTAAGTGACTTGCCCAAAGTCACACAGCTGACAATTGATGGAGCTGGGATTTGAATCCATGACCTCTGGCTCCAAAGCCCATGCTCTTTCCACTGAGCCACGCTGCTTCTCAATTCCCAGTGATTTGCAGTTTGAAATGCTCTGGGGCTGACCAGCACATGTATCAGGGAAGCAGTAAAGAAGAAGGTATTTATAACCCTCTGTTTTCCGTGTAGCTGTTCTCAAAGCATTAAGAATGATATATATCCACTGCTTTTAGCTTTCGGGTTATCAGCTCCTACAACTGATTCTTTTTCAGTGTAGTGTGTCAAGCTGGAGTCAAAGATGATCAGAAACCAAAGGAGCTTGGTGGCCAAGAGGAATGTTGAAGTTGGTTCTCAGCCCAATTCTAAATTATTTTCTCCAGACGGAATTTGGAACACTAATGGTGGTTGGTAACACTGTTTCTTGGGAAGCCTGACAAAACCATAAACATATGAGAGAAGTTGCATCCTCCCTACCCAAGAGAAGGAATTAATCATTTTTCTTCCATAGGGGCTCATATTTTCCCTGAATTTCTTTGGACTAAATGAAGGTGGATGAAATTTTAATATTAATCAGTCAATGGGATTTACTGAGCACTTACTGTTGTCTAGCTGAAATAGAAGGGAATCTAGAAATGTCTAGAAGAAAAAAAAGTCCAGGAGGATATAATGAAGAACAGGTTAGGGAAGACAAAGCCAAATTTGGGCAGAACTCCCTGATTTACCCAGGTCATTTAAGACAAAAGAAAGCAATCACTTCACTTATTTATTCATTTGGCAAGAGATACAGCATAAGGTAAATATTTAAGAGATTTTAAACATAATAACACT
This sequence comes from Tachyglossus aculeatus, assembly GCF_015852505.1. Taxonomy (NCBI): domain Eukaryota; kingdom Metazoa; phylum Chordata; class Mammalia; order Monotremata; family Tachyglossidae; genus Tachyglossus; species Tachyglossus aculeatus. Next base: position 81,762,741 of record NC_052066.1, on the reverse strand, counting down.
TTGGAGAATTAAATTATATTTACCATACTAGTGTTCTCATTTTCTCATTACAAGACAGAGCGTGGCTTAGTGGCAAGAGCACAAACTTGGGAGTCAGAGGTTGTGGGTTCCAATCCCAGCTCTGCCACTTGTCAGCTGTGTGACTTTGGGCAAGTCACTTCACTTCTCTGGGCCTCAGTTCCCCCATCTGGAAAATGGGGATGAAGACTGTGTGCCCCATATTGGACAACCTGAGAACCTTGTATCTACCCCAGTGCTTAGAACAGTGCTTGGCACATAGTAAGTGCTTAACAAATACTATTATTATTATTATTATTATTATTATTATTATTATTATTTTCCTGCTTTCAAAATTGAGAGGCTTTTGAATCATAAGATTTCTATTTCTTTAGTTACTGGGAGGATCTCAAATGGTGACAAAGAATCTAATCTGTGGTGTCTTCTAACGTTGGATATAAAATCAGCCTTTGGGGGGGCTTTTTTCATTTTAAAGGACTTAGAGATATGCTTCTTGATGGTGGCATTTCTGCTCATGCCTGCCCTCCTTCTTGGAAAACAGTGATATTTATTGAGTACATACTGTGTGCAGAGCACTGTACTAAGCACTAGGGAGAGTACAATAAAGCTTGTTGTGGGAAGGGAATGTTTCTGTTACTGCTGTATTATATTTCTCCAAGAACTTAATACAGTGTTCTGCACCCAGTAAACACTCAATAAATATGAATGAATGAATAACCGAATTGGTACACACCATTCCTGGCCTCAAGGGGCTTATAGTCTAATGAACATGGCTTGCATAGACAGCAAAGTCACAAAACTCATAATGTCTTCAATAAATCTGACTTTTTTCAGGCAATTTTGAATTCATTTTAGTGACTTAGATTCTCTGTATGCTGTTAGTAGTAAAATTGTTACCTCTAAAAGTAACTTACCTGCTTTTGACAATATAATGGGAGCAGCAGATCTAATAATAATTTATCCTAAATTAAAACTGATCTTGTTGGGTTGCTGCTAATCTGAATATTAAATAATCAAATTAACAGACAACCTTGGAGCCTTTTCTTGGAGGGAAAAAAATGGTTTTCAAATGTGGAAATAGGATGTTTCTCATTGAGTAAGCATGAGAACCAAGACATACTTCGGGATTATCTTCAAGAATTACATACCTATGAAGGAGAGACTGACAAAAGAAGTATTTTGTTCATTTTTCTCTCCTCCGTTTCAAAACCTTATTGAAGGCACATCTCCTCCAAGAAGTCTTCCCTGACGAAACCCTTCTCTCCTCTTCTTCCTCTCCCTTACTTGCCCCTTCATTCATTCTCACCCCCATCCCCACAGCAAATATGTATGCATCTGTAATTTATTTATTTATTTATTTATTTATTTATCTGTTCATTTACATTAATGTTTATTTCCCCCTATATTGTCTTCTATCACACAGAAGACAAGCAACAGACCAAGATGAATGAATGATGTAATAATTGTGGTATTTGTTAAGCACTTACTATGTGCCAAAAAGTACACTAAGGGCTAGGATAGCTACAAAATAATCGGGTCCCATATGGGGCTTATTTTCTAAGTAGGAGGGAGAACAGGTATTGAATCCCCTGTTTGCAGATCAGGTAACTGAGACACAGAGAAGTGAAGTGATTTGCCCAAGGTCACATAGCAGACAGGTGCAGGAACCAGGGCTAGAACCCAGGTCCTTCTGATTCCCAGGCCTGTGTTTTATCCACTAAGCCATGTTGTTTCTCTCTGAAGTTGGGGAGACTGATGGTCTGTCAGATATGAAGAGGGAGGGAATTCCAGACCAGAGGCAAGATGTGGTGAAGGGAAATAATGGAGATAGAGGTATAATGAGTAGGTTGGCATTAGAGGAGCAAAGTGAATAGGCTGGGTTGTGTTAGGAAATCAGTGAAGTGAAATAGGTGGTGGCAAGGGGGTTGAATGCTTTAAAAGCAGTAGTAAGGAATTTCTGTTCACTGGAGGTCCTTAAGGAGTGGAGAAGAATGGAGTGAGCTTTTTTTTTAGAAAAAAAATGATCCAGGAAGCAGAGCAAAGGTTAGATTGGAGTAGGGATAGGAAGGAAGTAGGGGTGTCAGCAAGGAGGTGCATGCAGTAATAAGGGAGTGATATGATAAGTCTTTGGATCAACCTGATAGTAGCTTGCATGGAGAGGGAAGGGCAGATTCTAGAGATGTTGCAAAGGTAGAACAGGATTTGGTGGCAGATTGAATGTGTGGGTTGAATGAGAGGGATGAGTCGAGGAGAATGTCAAGGTTCTGGGCTTGTGAGGCAGGGATATGATGGTGCTGCTGCCTACAGTGATGGGAAGGTCATGGTAGGGACAGAGTTTGCGTGGGAAGATAAGAGTTCTGTTTTAAACATGTTAAGTTTGAGGTGTCGGCAGGGCATCCTAAAGGCAGGAGGAAATATGAGACTGCAGAGAAGGAGAAAGATCAGGGCTGGAGATGTAGATTTGGAATCATCTGCATAGAGGTGTAGTTGAAGCCATGGGTATGAGAGTGCTCTCTGAGGAAGTGGGTGTAGATGAAGAATAGAAGGGGACATGAAACGGAGCCTTGAGGGACTCCCACAGTTAGGGAGTGGGAGGCAGAGGAGGAACCTACAAAAGACACTGAGAATAAATGGCCAGAGAGTTAGGAGAAGAACCAGTGTCAGTGAAGCCAAGGTTAGATAATGTTTCCAGATGAAGGGGGTGGTCAGCACTGAGGAAAGTAGCTGAGAGGAAAATTAGGGTGGTGTAGAGGCCATTGGATTTGTCAGGAAGGAGATCATTGGTAACCACTGATAGATCAGTTCTGGGGAGAAATCAGATTGGAAGACAACAAGGAGAAAATTGGAAGCAAGAAAGTGGAGGCACACTCAAGTGAACTTACTAGTTTGGAGAAGCATGGTAAAAGGGAGATGGGGTAATTACTGGAGGAAGCCATGTGGTCAAGGGAGGATTTTTTAGTACAGGGGATGCATGAGCCTGTTTGAAAGCAGTAGCAATGAAGCCAAGTGAACAGCTGAAGGTGGTAGTAGAGGAGGGAAGAATAGAGGGGGTAAGTGTTTCGGTAATGTGTGAAGGGATGGAGTCAGAGTCACAGGTGAAGGGGGTAGATTGTGATAGGAGGTGGGAAATCTCATCTTGAGCTACTGCTGGAAGAGATAGGAAAGTTGATGAAGGGGAAGGAGGAGGGAAAGACTGGAAAGGAGCTGGGAAGGTTTTAGGGTGATCACAGATTATATTTTCAATTTTATCAGTAAAGTTCATGGCCAGGACATCAGGGGTGGGAGACTGTGGGAGTACAGAGGGACAGGGAGTTTAAGGAGGGAGTTAAATGTCTGAAACAGTTGCAAGAGCAATGGGTATGAGTGTCAGTGAGGATGGAGGAATAGCATTCCCAGGTGGAGGAGAGGGCACAAGTTTCCTCAACAAATTCTAGCACACATAAAAAATATCTCTTGAATTTGGAGAACGTTTGAGTCATTTCTAATAGAAAGCACCCTTGGGGATTATAGTGCCTTAAGTAAGAACTAAACTCATGTATAATATTTATTAGGAATGGATTGATTGATATCCAAGAAATACATTCTTGAAGCATTTACTGTCTTCAAAGCAATTACTAAGCAATTAGTGGTATAAAATCCTTGTAGAAGCAGCCAAAAAAAAAGTTGCTAGTGGCCAAGAATATTGAATACACTTCTCAGCTAGGACCTAAGGCTGAAATTTAATTAATCCCAGCATTAATAAGAATCCCAAACCCGCAAACAACTTATTTTAAAAAGAGAAGTTTGGGTTGTTTTGCATTAAACCTACCTTTTACTTCTGAAATGCCAACTACAGAGCTAATCAATAAGGAAAGTAATTGTCACTTTCTCCTTCTTTCATTTGAAGGACTGAAACTCAGAACATTGACCTAAAACCTATGGCAGCTCATATAAAAACTCTATTAATTGGTTGAACGTTTCAAGTGTGACCCTCAAGAGAAGACATTTCAGAAGACATTTTCTATTCTCATTTCCATTTTAATGGAACACAAATCTGAAGTCCTCAAAGCAATTGAAATTGTAAAAATATGTCTGAAATATCCAGTAAGGGGGAAGAGTATTTTGAGGCTGAAAAGGTCAGTTCTGTAAAATAACAGAAGATGTTAACACTGCTAAAATCCATCGAGAACTTTAAATTGATGGAATATTGTTTCCTCTGCTTCTGCTCTATCCCCCCTACTCCATGGCACTTATCAAAGAGTCTTCTAGATGATAAGCTTTGTTTTGGGCATGGAACATGTCTATTAACTCTAATATACTGTACACTCCCGTGGTTACTCTGCACACAATAAGCCCTCAATAAATATGATTGATGGTTTGATGGCTATGAGTCAACAGTTATGTCTGATCTACTTCACCAGGGGGAAAATCCTGGGAAAAGCCTGGTATGAACTAGCCTGTTTTACAAACATAATGCTCTTTTGTCTGTGAGTCATTGTGGTCTTAATAATATTTCATTTTATTTAAGGTAAACTGCTGTTCAATTCTTGGGAAAATGTTTACTGGGCAAAATTGAAGCTTTTTTTGTTTGTTTGTGTGTTTGTTTTTTCCTGGAGTCTTCTCAGTTCATAAAATATGACCAACTTCTATGCTACGACATTTAATTAGGATGAAGTAAAAAAAAAAATCTGAGAAGTTTGATGAATTTACCCAGTGACTTCATACTTAGAGTTAATCCCAAGGTGAGATATACAAAACCTTGAACTATGATGCCTTTATCACCAGAATGATCACTGTTTCTTTCATAAAGTCTGCAAAACTACCTCTGTATACCCCAAAAAATGCAAAATGACTTTCCATAGTTTACCAAAGTGTCTTGTGACACCAAATAGAGTGACTTTCATATAATAGAACGCCAAATCTTGTTTTTTTAATTGTTGAGCATTTATAAAAAGAAACAAGCATTGGTTTGAGACATCATAGCATGGGTTCTACTGACACACTCCAATTTTTTGAACCATTATCAATTCTGTGCCTTAATTGAATATAACCAATTAAAGAAACTAAGTGACCAAAATATAAATTTTACATCTTTAAATATATTCAGGGTAATGCCTTAATTCAGGTCCCACCCAAAAGGTATCTTGAAGCAATTTATAAAACCAATTTAATGAAGGCCACTCCTTCCCCCTTGACTTCCAGCAGACCACTGCTCTCCCTCTCTTCAAAACATTTTTGAAATCACCTGAAGAAGGTGTTCCCTGACTGGTTCTCATCTTCATGTCTTTATAGACTATTGCAACATTCTATTCATAATTTCTTTTTATTTCTGTCTCCCCTGTTATGTTGTAAACTCCTCAGGGGTGGGATCACATCTACTCATTCTACTTTAAATCCTAAGTGCCCTGGTACAGTATTCTGCACAGAGTAGGAGCTAAAATAATATTACAGACTGATAAGTTGAAGGAAGTTTTTTAGAAATAGTGTGACTCAGTGGAAAGAGCCCAGGCTTGGGAGTCAGAGGTCATGGGTTCTAATTCCGGCTCCACCACTTGTCTGCTGTGTGACCTTGGGCAAGTCACTTTCTTTGCACCTCAGTTCCCTCATCTGTAAAATGGGGATGAAGACTGTGAGCCCCACATGGGACAACATGATTACCTTGTATTCCCCCTGTGCTTAGAACGGTGTTTTGCACATAGTAAGTGCTTAACAAATGCCATTATTATTATTATTATTGTTATTATTATTATTATTATTATTTAGTGTTGCCTGACTAGAGGGGCCAGCAAAGTAAATGGCTTAGAACAGTGCTCTGCACAAAGTGCTTAATAAATATGATTGAATGAAATGGCTAGAAAAAGAAACCCTTACTTTCCTGAGGAGCTTCTCCACACCACCCTCATCCTTCTTAAAGGTGCGAAGGCGATTTTAAAAATTGCAGAAATGAAAGGCTCCTTCAATCAATCACTCATATTTATTAATGGCTTACTATGTGCAGAGCAGTGTACTAAGCACTTGGGAGAATACTTTGGAAGAAAAACTTTATAGACTCTGTATTGTGTTCAGAAAAAGGTATGTCAGAGACAAGGTTTATTACTACTAGTGCTTCATCCAGCACTAATAGGGAGAGATGTTGAGTGACAGAGATTTCCCTGCTAGTCAAGGTCAACTCTCCTTTAAGCAATACAGAATTTCTTTATATACACAACATTCATCGTGATCAGAACAATGCAATAGGAGAAATATTTTAGGATAGAAAGCAGTGAGTCCCTGTGGTGTTTTCTGTTTAGTCCTGGACCTCCTTTGATAAGGTGATAAGTAGGGCCAGGGGCTTGATTGGTTCAAGGGCGGAGTTTTACCATGTTGTATTGAGCTGGACTGAGCTGGAGCTTGGCTACTCAATTTGAGTCAATCAACCCATCGAGCACACCCCAAGTGGTCAAGGGGGCCTAGGCAGAGGAAACGTCAGAGAGTGAAAGGTGGACAAATGCAGGACCTTGACCATTGTGCTTCCACAATACAAAGCAACAGACTTAGCAGAAACATTCCCTGCTCAAAATGAATTTACAGTCTAGAGGGGGAGGCAGACATTAATACAAATAATTTATATTATATAATTTCAAGATATGTACATGAGTGTTGGGGGGATGTGGGTGGAGAGAATATCAAGAAGCAATACAGAAACAGCGTGGCTCAGTGGAAAGAGCCCGGGCTTTGGAATCAGAATTCATGGGTTTAAATCCCAACTCCACCAATTGTCAGCTGTGTGACTTTGGGCAAGTCACTTAACTTCTCTGTGTCTCAGTTACCTCATCTGTAAAATGGGGATTAAGATTGTGAGCCCCCCCGTGGGACAACCTGATCACCTTGTTTCCCCCCCAGCACTTAGAACAGTGCTTTTGCACATCGTAAGCACTTAACAAATGCCATTATTATTATTATTATCGTCATCATTATCAAGGGTCTAAACATCCCAGATTGAGGTGCATAGATGACAGAGAGCAAGGCCACCTCCCAAACCCTCTTCACCCTCCCCCCTAAACAATTCCTGAGTTTCAAGTCTTATGCTGAAGAGCTCCTCTTGTTTAGAGCTGTCCTTTGTATTTGGAGATTAGACACTACTAACTAAAGGTGAAAGGAACCTTGAGGTGTTGGTGTGGTATTGGGGTCAGGGGGAGAGAAGGAAGGGAAAGTGTATGTGTGGGGGGAGTGTGGGGGCATAGGTGTGATTGAAAAGACCAATGTGGCACCTCGAAGACCACATCTTGCACTGTCATGTTCAATAGTTCAGTCCCAGGTGCTATTTTTAAATTTACTTGACTCAACTTTTATGAAGCTTCTGCTCAGAGAACCATTCTTATCTTGATTTTGGTCTACCAGAGGAAAGTATTCTGAAAGCAGAGTTGAACAGTAATCCTTTTCCCCCCAGTACTAGGAAGGGAAGGCAGGAAGTTCATTACTATCACTAATAATAATACTAATTGTGGTATTTGTTAAGCACTTACTACATGCAAAGCACTGAACCAAGCACTTGGGTAGATATGAGATAATCAGGTCCGACACAGTACCTGTCCCATATGAGGCTCACAGTCTAGGCCAGAGAGAGAGCAGTGACCTTATTCCAATTTCAAAGATGAGAAAGCCGAGGTACCGAGGAGTTAAAGTGTCTTACACAAGGTCACAGAGCAGGCAAATGACACAACGGGGAGTCAGATTCCCTGAGAGAGTACAATGCAACAGATTTGTTAGACATGTTCCCTGCCCATGATGACTTTACAGTCTAGAGGGACAAAATGCTGAATGCTGTGCAAAAGCCTTGAGAAGCAGCGTGGCTCAGTGGAAAGAGCCCAGGCTATGGAGTCAGAGGTCATGGGTTCAAATCCCGGCTCTGCCACTTGTCAGCTGTGTGACTTTGGGCAAGTCACTTAACTTCTCTGGGCCTCAGTTCCCTCATCTGCAAAATGGGGATTAAGACTGTGAGCCCCCTGTGGGACAACCTGATCACCTTGTAGCCTCCCCAGCACTTAGAACAGTGCTTTGCACATAATAAGAGCTTAATTAATGCCATTATTATTATTATTATTATCCATGTCCTTCTTTGCCATATCAGTAGGTGAATATGGTTTTCATTCATTCATTCATTCAATCGTATTTATTGAGTACTTACTGTAAGCAGAGCACTGTACTAAGCACTTGGGAGAATATAATGCAGCAATAAACAGTCACATTCCCTGCCCACAACGGGTTTACAGTTTAGAGTGGGGGAGACAGACATCAATACAAAATCAATAAAATTACAGGTATGTACATAAGTGCTTTGGGGCTGGGAGGGGTGTTTTCACCCAGCTTCAGGAGTTGAGCCTTTTAGAATAGCTTGACAAATTTCAAAGCTATCTCATGGAGATAAACCAAGCAATGTAGTGTTACTGGTCTAACTGATGCAGTGATCCTTAATAGAGGCAAAAGAAGCCAGAAGAGTTTAAAGACAAATTTCATTTCCCCACTCCACTGCAATGGAGATTGCTCTAAGAACAGAAAAAAATATGCATGGTGTTGGTGCTTCTACACTATTCCTCTTCCCTCCTCCCCTAGTGATATACATATCACTTCCCCAGTTGCCCCCACAGTGTTCCAAAGCCTGTATGGTTTAGTTAAGAGTTCCATATTTGTGCTTTTATTCAAGGTCATTATAGGTTCCAGTCTTCCACCCATCATCCATTCTTAGAATCGTCATTTCTTAGTTAGCAATCCCTTTGTCCTAGCAACACCCTTTGACCTTGTTTTGAGTAGCCACTGCACTCTGCATACACATTTAGCATTTACTCCTTCAAATGTATGTGTTGCTTTAATAGGAAGGTTGTATTTGGAAAACAAGAGCCCTTTGAAATTATTCATTTCTTCCAGAGTTAGACAGAGCAGGGGCCTGAAAGTCAGAAGGACCTGGGTTCTAATTCTGGCTCTACCACTTACTAGCTGTGTGACCTTAGGCAAGTCACTTAACTTCTCCGTGCCTCAGTTACCTCAGTTGTAAAATGGTGATTAAGATTGTGAGCCCCACACGGGACAAGGGACAGTGTCCAACCTGATTTGCTTGTAACCGCACCAGTGCTTTGAACAGTTCCTAGAATAGTAAGTGCTTTAACAAATGCCACAATTATTATTATCATTATTATTATTATGATTACTACCTTTATATTGCAACAATTTATTCTCTAACCTAGGGGCTGGCAGATTTAGGAAGTTCCAGAAAAGACAAGTGCTACTGAAAAAGGGATCTGTAATAATGGATTCTCAAATCTAGTGACAGATGAGAAATCAGTTCTTGGGACTACACATTCGTGCAGTAAGTCCAATTTGCAGAGAACATTTCCTCTCAAATATTCACTTAGTTTCCAACAACCCAACACCTGCTTTACTGACTCTACTTTGCCTTGGCAACACCGATTCAGTGTTTCTCACCTTTCATCTTCCTGTCATTGCATATTCTTTGCCAGAGCCATTAGTCAGTGGCTCTTGCTTCCTGGGTTATAGGCTTGAGTGAGCAGAATTGAAATTCTACTAAAGCTCAGCCCAGTGTGTTGCACATACTAAATGATTTCTAAATTTCATTTTTAATAAGTGAAGTCACCTTTGCATCTGTTCACCAAACCCCACTTGTGGAGAAGCAGCATGGCTCAGTGGAAAGAGCAAGGGCTTTGGAGTCAAGGGTCATGGGTTTGAATCCCAGCTCTGCCAATTGTCAGCTTTGTGACTTTGGGCAAGTGACTTCACTTCTCTGTGCCTCAGTTCCCTCATCTGTAAAATGGGGATTAACACCGTGGGCCCCCCGTGGGACAACCTGATCACCTTGTAACCTCCCCAGTGCTTAGAACAGTGCTTTGCAGATAGTAAGTGCTTAACAAAAGCCATTATTATTATTATTCATGTGAAATGGCTGAGAGGTGACACGGAACCTGTAGGGCTCAAGGCCAGAGACATAGCAGTGGTTTAAATGTTGCATTTTTGTGAAGTATTTGCAATCCTTAATCTTGCAGGTGGTGTGTGAAGAAACTCATGATGCCACTAGCTATCTAGATAGTGAAAATGGAAAGTGTCATTGTCTCAGAGAAAGGCCCAAGTAGTTGGATGTGTTGGGAGCATTTTATGCTGCTACCCCTCACTCATCCTCCCCATGGCCTAACCTGACCCCTTCCAGAGGAGAGGCACTGCAACATTTTCACTTGACTTCCACAGCCGCAGCTCTCGTAGGACTGGAATGGACTAAATCTCTGCAACATAGTGAGATTAGTCTTCAGCTTCCTGGCAGCCACTCTGCACCTTCAGGGACCTGCTGTCATTGCAGCCACAGACCCCCAGAAAAACACACAGGCCCCCAGGGCCTCAGCCGCAGACTCACGGAGACCAAAAAAATAGATCTAACAGCAGGGCTGAATATCAAGTGAGCTCTGTCAGAGCTCCTACCTCTGACAGCTCCTGTCTTCTCCACTACTTAACCAGGGATCCCCATATGGGACAGGGGCTGTGCCCAATGTGATTAACTTGTATCTACCCCAGTGCTTAGTACAGTGCTGGATACAAAGTAAATGCTTAGCGAATACTATTATTATCATTATTACAAGGGTTAAGCACTGCAAAGACCAATTCCTTTGAGCACTTCTGCATAAAATGAGGGCCAAAGAATTAAACGTACAACTCAAATTTATGGTATAATTGTTCCATACAAGGCTGAATTGCTATTGGTCTGGGAACCTCTGCATTTTATAATTTTCTCAACTCGTTTTATGTTTCTATTGCTTTTTACTATATAATATATAGCATTATATATATACACTATATATATAATACATATATAATACATTTATATTTATAATACAATTATATATATATAATATATATAGATTTCAAAGCGGTGCTATATTGCTCCTAGATTTAAAAAAAAATTCCCTGTTCCCCCAGCTGAAATTTGATACATTAGTCTTCCTTCCATTTTCATTTCCTTACCCCAATAGTAGTAGAGGTAATATTCATTCATTCACTCATTCAGCTGTATTTACTGAACACTTACTGTGTACACAGCACTGTACTAAGCACTTGGAAAGTACAATAGAGCAATTAAGAGAGACAATCCCTGCCCTCAATGGGCTCACAGTCTGAGTCGGGGGGAGAAACAGACATCAATACAAGTAAACAGGCATCAGTGTAAATGAATAGGATTATATATATATATATATATATATATATATATATATATATAAAGTGCTGTGGGGTGGGAAGAGGGGGGAAGAGCAAAGGGAGTGAGTTGTGATGATGCAGAAGGGAGAGTGAGCTGAGGAAAAGTGGGGCTTAGTCTGGGAAGGCCTTTTGGTGGAAGTGCACCTTCAGTAGGACTTTGAAGAGGGGAAAAGTGATTGTCTGGGGGATATGAGAAGAGAGGACATTCCAGGTCAGAGGTAGTAAGTGGGTCAGTGGTCGATGGCAGGACAGGTGAGATGGAGACACAGAGGGAAGGTTAGCACCAGAGGAGTAGAGTGTGTGGGTTGGGATGTAGAAGGAGAGAAGGGAGGTGAGGTAGGTGGGGGGCAAGGTAATGTAGAGCTTTAAAACCAATAGTGAGGCTTAGACCACTATATTAGACCACCTGCGCATCAGGCAGAAACTCCTCACCCTGGGCTTCAAGGCTGTCCATCACCTCGCCCCCTCCTACCTCACCTCCCTTCTCTCCTTCTATAGCTCAGCCGGCACCCTCCGCTCCTCTGCCGCTAATCTCCTCACCGTACCTCGTTCTCGCCTGTCCCGCCATCGACCCCCAGCCCATGTCATCCCCCGGGCCTGGAATGCCCTCCCTCTGCCCATACGCCAAGCTAGCTCTCTTCCTCCCTTCAAGGCCCTACTGAGAGTTCACCTCCTCCAGGAGGCCTTCCCAGACTGAGCCCCTTCCCTCCTCTCCCCCTCGTCCCCCTCTCCATCCCCCCAATCTTACCTCCTTCCCTTCCCCACAGCACCTGTATATATGTATATATGTTTGTACATATTTATTACTCCATTTATTTATTTATTTATTTTACTGGTACATATCTATTCTATTTATTTTATTTTGTTAGTTTGGTTTTGTTCTCTGTCTCCCCCTTTTAGACTGTGAGCTCACTGATGGGCAGGGACTGTCTCTATATGTTGCCATTTGTACTTCCCAAGCGCTTAGTACAGTGCTCTGCACACAGTAAGCGCTCAATAAATACGATTGATGATGATGATGATGATGATTGAGGAGGGGGATGGGCGATTTTGGGGAGCTCACACCTGATGATATCAATTTTCTTAATGAAATAGACGGCCAGATTGTTGGAGGCAAGGGACTGGGGTTGTGTGGGGAGGATAGGGGGCCTGAGGAGGAAGTTAAATGTCTAAAACAACTGACAAGGGTGTTGGGCATGGGTGTCAAGGGAAGAGAAATACTTTTGCTGGGCAGAGGAGAGGGTAGAGTCAAGACAAGAAAGGACAAAATTGAAGTGGACAAGGTCAGCCTGATGTTAAGATTTCTGCCAGCATTCAGCAGTTCGAATATAAGAGTGAAGGAGGCGGCCGTACAGGTGATCCAGGGTTGTGGATTAGTGGTGCGAGAGTGATGAAGGGATAGGGGAGCAAGCAAGTTGAATTGAGTACAGAGTGTGGTGTAGTATTTAAATACTTACTCTATGCAGAGGACTGTACTAATCACTAGGAAAAAAATATACAGGGGGGGAAATTGGACAAGGTCTAATTGTGTTTATGATTTGCTCTTTTTAAAAAATCAGCTAGTAGCATCCCCACCTCTATGTCTTTCCTTCTTTCTCTTTAGGTGAAATTCTTCAACTCTTATTGTGGGTGGGGGCTCAAACTTGTTTACAGTAGACAAGACAAGGAGAGGGTTGACATGAGGCATCTAGAGTTGACAAAGACACAAGAGGAGGAAGGGAAGGAGGAAGGAAAGGAGGGAAGGAGAGGGAGAGGAAGAGAGAGAGAAAAGAGAGAGGGAGACCCATAAGACATCAATTTTTTTTTTTCTTTTTCTCCAGCACTGCTTGGTCTAGGCTCTTCCTTTTCTTCCAGTGCCTGAGGGGAGTGGGGAGAAAAGAAATGGGGATGAGAGAAAGGAATTACCTCTTCAGGTGCTAGAGTGCTTGACTGCAATTAGGTAGACTGCTATTCTATGGTGAAACTTTGTTCTATCTTGCATGAAATGAGTATAAATGTTCATTTCAACAAAAGGGTAATCACACAAACCACAATGCCATTTTCCCAGCTTCTCTCATTAATATTTTAAATGAAAGAGAGAAATCATTAGTCAACTACAAGGTCTTCAGTTTAGTTCTGTCTGGCCGGACTATAACAACAAAAGACTCCCTCTGAGTCTCTGAATCAGTAGCAATGAAAATAAGGATGGTCAAAAGATTGGAATGTTCTATCAAATTTATGAACACAAAGTGTTATTCATCATGACACCATTAAAGTTTCTACGAAACAAAACACCAACTGTTCAACCTGGCAATAGTTCTGTGAGGGGTGTACCTTGATTTCAAGGGCACTATTTTACCTAAGAGTTACAAAACCTCCCCACTGTGTGCATTCTTTTTTTCCTTGCTCTTTATGGTGGAACTGCCTAGGAACATCCTGCTTAAGATGAATTCATGGCCTAGGCCAATGCCAACATTAACAAGCTTTATGTGAAAAAGAAAACCTATTGGAATCACAACTTACTCTTTTCATTCATTCAATCAATCATATTTACTGAGCACTTATGTGCAGAGCACCATACTAAGCTCTTGGAAAGTACAATTTGGCAACAGATAGAGACAATCCCTAACCAACAATGGGCTCACAATCTAGAAAGGGGAGACAGACTACAAAATAAAGCAAGTAGACAGGCATCAGTAGCATCAGAATAAATAGAATTATAGACACATGCACATCATTAATAAAATAAATAGAATAATAAATATGTACAAATATACACAAGTGCTGTGGGGCAGGAAAGGGGGTAGAGCAGAAGGAGGGAGTAGGGGCGATGGGGAGGGAAGGAGAAGCAGAGGAAAAGGGGGGTTAAGTCCGGGAAGGCCTCCTAGATGAGGTGGGCTCTCTGTTGGTCTTTGAAGAGGGGAAGAGAGCTAGTTTGTTGGATGTGAGGAGGGAGGGCATTCCAGGCCAGAGGTAGGATGTGGGCCAGGGGTCGATGGTGGGATAGGCGAGAACGAGGCCCAGTGAGGAGGTTAGTGGCAGAGAAGCGGAGTGTGCGGGCTGGGTTGTAGAAGGAGAGAAGGGAGGTGAGGTAGGAGGGGGTAAGGTGATGGAGAGCTTTGAAGCCAATAGTGAAGAGTTTTTGCTTCATACAGAGGCAACAACTGGAGATTTTTGAGGAGGGGGGTGACATGCTTAGAATATTTCTGTACAAAGATAATCCAGGCAGCAGAGTGACATATAGACTGAAGCAGGGAGAGACAGGAGGTTGGGGGATCAGAAAGGAGGATGATGCAGTAATCCAGTCAGGATATGATGAGAGATTGTACCAGCAAGGTAGCAGTTTGGATGGAGAGGAAAGGGCGGATCTTGGTGATGTTGTGAAGGTGAGACCAGCAGGTTTTGTTGACAGACTGGGCATGTCGGGTCAATGAGAGAGCAGAGTCAAGGATGACACCAAGGTTGCAGGCTTGTGAGACGGGAAGGATTGTAGTGCCATCCACAGTGACAGGAAAGTCAGGGAGAGGACAGGGTTTTGAGGTTCCTTGTTTCTCAGAGAAGAGAAAAGGCCTGAGAGTTAGAAAGACCTGGGTTTTAATCCTTTCTCCACCACTTGTCTGCTCTGTGACCCTGGTCAAGTCACTTAACTTTTCTGTACCTCAGTTACCTCATCTGTAAAATGGGGATTGAGACTGTGAGCTCCATGAGATACAGGGACCCTGTCCAACCTGATTTGCTTGTATCTACCCCAGCACTTAGAACAATGCATAGCACAGAGTAAGCACTTAACAAATACCATAATTATTATTATTATCTCAGAATGTGAGTTCTGCAGACAAATGGCAGTCAGAATTAGAACCCAGGTCCTCTGACTCCCAAGCTTGTGCTTTTTTTCCATTAGGCCACACTGCTTCCATGCTCCGTGTGGGCAGGGCATGTGTTTACCAGCTTTGTTGCATTGTACTCTCCCAAGCACTTAGCATAAGTTCTGTATACAGTAAGAGCTCAATAAATAACTGCCATAATAATTAAGAAATAAGTGACTAATGGTGAACAAGGGCTTAAACCTGGTAAACACAGACTTGAATCAGATGTAAAAGATGACTGGGAGCCACAGGAGATTTTTGAGGCTGTGGAGAGATGTGGTTGGGCTGGCATTTTAGAAAGGTGATTTGTGCCAGAGTAGAGGGAATGGACTGAAGAGGGGAGAAACTGAAGGCAGAGAGTGTAACAAGGATTTGGTGGTAGTAATTCAAGTTTGAAATGAGTCATATTAGAGTTGTGACTGTCTATGGAGAGGAAATGTTCATGGTCTAGTGGAAAATGGCAATATCATTTATTGAACACCCACTAAGTGCAGTGCACTATATAAAGCCCTCGTTTCCTCTACTTCATCTCCCTGTCTACAAAGCCCTTAATTTGGATGGGTACCCTTCATTCACCCAAACTCAGCCCCAAGCACTTATCCACCTATCTGTAATATATTTTAATGTTGTCTCCCCCTCTAGACTGTAAACACCTTATGGGCAGGAAACATGTCTACAAACTCTGTTATAGTGCACTTCCCCAAGCTCTTAGTACAGTGCTCTGCACACAGTAAGTGCTCAGTAAATATGCTTGATTGATTGATTGATTACTGAGTGCTTGGAAAGTACAAAACAAACAAGTGATGTATTCCCTTCCACAAGGAGTTTCTACTCTAACGGGGGAGAAAGACACAAAAATATTTAGGAAAAAAATCAAAATGAATAATTGAACATTCTATTGTAGGTACAACAGTGCTTGACACATAGTAAGTGCCTAACAAATACCATTATTATTATTATTAAATGCTGAGGATGACTATAAGTAGTAAGTATAAGTGAGGTGGGTTTATATGGCTGGAAGTTGACCGGAGAAGGCATGTTGGAGAATATGGCACTGGGAGTTTTAATCAGCACTCTCACTTGCTGGCTATGTGTTCTTGGGCAAATCACTCAACTTCTCTGTTCCTCGGTTTCTTCATCTGTAAAATGGGGATTTGATACCTGTTCTCCCTCCAACTTGGACTGTGAGCCCTATGTGAGACAAGGACTTGTCCAACTTGATTATGTTGTTTCTACCCCAATGATTAGTATAGCTCTTGTTACATAGTAAGCAGTTGAAAAATACCACCATTATCATTATTATTATGGGAGTCAGAAAACCCAGGTTGCAATACTGGCTCTGCCATGATCTGCTGTGTGACCTTGAGCAAGTCACTTAACCTCTCTATTCCTCAATTTCGTCATCTGTTCAGTGGGAATGAGATAACCACTCTCCCTTTCCCTTTGGTTGTAAGCATCTTGTGGGACACCGATTCTGCACAATCCAACTATCCTGTGTCGACCCCTGTGCTCAACACAGTGCTTGATAGTGCTTCATAAATACCATAATTATTATATATCTGAGGAGTAGAGAACATGCTGTCTTTATATTGGAAAGTTTTCCTATGGACATTAGTAATGTAGAGGAGAAAAGCAGCAAGATGTCTGCAAATTGGATTTGAAGGGTGAATGGGAGTGAGGAGTCCAAAGTTCCAACTGTGTGGGAAAGTCATCCCAATAGACATAACATCACCTTTCTGGCCATGGCAACTCATCAGTTGTTTCAGAGAAAAGGCTGGCAGTTGGTTACGGAGACTAAAGAGCTTGCTTGACTCAGAGGTGGTTTAATGGCCAAACTTGTTCTTCTTAGAGCTAGGGAAAATAATGTCTAGTCTCTGGGACCATTGATTTGGCTCCTACTGCAAGCACTGACTTCACTGGTTTCCCACTTCTCATCCAAATGAACACAACATTTCCCTTTGGCACCAAAAACACTTGGCCAACAGATGGGGAATTATTCACCCCTGTGAGTTGCATTAATACTTGACAGAGGCTTCAAAATTCCTGATAGTTTTAGAAGTGAATTCATAAAAGCTGAGTCTTGATGCCTTTGGAATCATGCTATATTACTGCTCAGGACTGATTCTGTCAAGCTGCCTTAAGGGAAAGAGTGCAGTCCAGGCCCATTGGAATGATTTATAGTCAATGTACTCTTTGTGTGTTTGAGCACTGAAACTCAAACTCTGATTAAAGGATGTATTCTATTTGGAGGTCTTCTAGACTGTGAGCCCACTGTTGGGTAGGGACCATCTCTATATGTTGCCAACTTGTACTTCCCAAGCGCTTAGTACAGTGCTCTGCACACAGTAAGCGCTCAATAAATATGATTGAATGAATGAATGAATTGAAACATTATTCAGCATCCTGTTCAGTCACTTTGGTAAAATTGAAATGATTTCATCAGACAAGCAAATTCTTGTCATTGACAATTAACTAAATCCCCACCATATTATTGGCCAGGGCCTTACTCTGAAGCATCTAGCAAAATGTCAGCTTCTTTAGCCCATTTGGTATCCTTCGGCATCATGGATGATTGCATTATGATTCTGATTTTACTACAGTAAACATTCCTAATCTGAACCAGCATGTCACCACGCTTTCTCCAATCCCAAAATATTCCCAGAAATTCAATGTGAATATTCATTTAGGCGGCCCAAAACTAGTTGGGTAAAAGCTGCAATACTTAATTAAGACATTACCACAGTTCTGAGAGAGAAATGAAATAATATCTTTCTAGTGTAGTTTATGTCAGATGACATCTAAATTTCTAATGAGAAGCAGGATGGATTAGTGGATAGAGTATGAGTCTGGAAGTCAGAAGGACATGGGTTCTAATCCTGACTCTGCTACATGCATAATAATAGTAATAATAATAATTATAATTATGGCATTTGTTAAGTGGTTACTCTGTGCCAGGCACTATACTAAGTGTTGGGGTGAATACAAGCAAATCAGGCTGGACACAGTCCCTGTCTCATGTGGGGCTCACAGTCTCAATCCCCATTTTACAGATGAGGTAGCAGGCACAGAGAAGTGAAGTGTCTTGCCCAAGGCCACACAGCACACAAATGCTGTATCCACTACACCATGCTGTGTGACCTTAATCATAATGGTATTTGTTAAGCACTTACTATATGCCAAGCACTGTTCTAAGCGCTGGGGAAGATACAAGGTAATCAGGTTGTCCCACGTGGCACTCACAGTCTTAATCCCCATTTTCCAGATGAGGTAACTGAGGCACAGAGAAGTTAAGGGACTTGCCCAAAGCCACACAGCTGATAAGTGGCAGAGCCAGGATTAGAACCCACAACCTTGGGCAAATGACTTCAGTTCTTTGGGCCTCAGTTAGCTCATCTGTAAAATGGGGATTAAGAGTTTGAGCCCCATGTGGCACCTCATTAACCTGATTAACTTGTATCTACCCCAACAGGGCTTAGAACATAGGAAACACTTAAATGCCTTCCCGTCTCACAAGCCCGCAACCTTGGTGTCATCCTTGACTCCGGTCTCTCATTCATTCATTCATTCATTCAATTGTATTTATTGAGCACTTACAGTGTGCAGAGCACTGTACGAAGCACTTGGGAAATACAAGTTGGCAACATATAAAGACAGTCCCTACCCAACAGTGGGCTCACAGTCTAGAAGGGGGAGACAGAGAACAAAACAAAACATATTAACAAAATAAAATAAATAGAATAAATATGCACAAATAAAATAGAGTAAGAGTAATAAATACGTACAAACATATATACATATATACAGGTGCTGTGGGGAGAGGAAGGGGGTAAGGCAGCAGGCAGGGGGGGAGGAGGGGGAGAGGAAGGAGGGGGCTAGTCTGGGAAGGCCTCCTGGAGGAGGTGAGCTCTCAGTAGGGCCTTGAAGGGAGGAAGAGAGCTAGCTTGGCAGATGTCCGGAGGGAGGGCATTCCAGGCCCGGGGAATGATGTGGGCTGGGGGTTGATGGCGGGACAGGCGAGAATGAGGCACAATGAGGAGATTAGCAGCAGAGGAGTGGAGGGTGTGGGGTGGGCTGTAGAAGAAGATAAGAGAGTTGAGGTAGGAGGGGGTGAGATGATGGAGAGCCTTGAAGCTGAGGGTGAAGAGTTTTTTCCTGATGCGTAGGTTGATTGGTAGCCACTGGAGATTTTGAGGAGGGGAGTAACATGCCCAGAGCGTTTCTGGACAAAGACAATCCAGGCACCGGTGTGAAGTATGGATTGAAGTGGGGAGAGACAGGAGGATGGGAGATCGGAGAGGAGGCTGATACAGTAATCCAGATGAGATAGGATGAGAGCTTGAACGAGCAGGGTAGCGGTTTGGATGGAGAGGAAAGGGCAGATCTTGGCAATGTTGCGGAGGTGTGACCGGCAGGTTTTGGTGACAGCTTGGATGTGAGGGGTGAATGAGAGGGCGGAGTTGAGGATGACACCAAGTTTGTGGGCTTGTGAGATGGGAAGAATGGTAGTGCCATCAACAGTGATGGAAAAGTCAGGGAGAGGGCAGAGTTTGGGAGGGAAGACAAGGAGTTCAGTCTTGGACATGTTGAGTTTTAGGTGACGGGCAGACATCCAGATGGAGATGTCCTGAAGGCAGGAGGAGATGCGAGCCTGGAGGGAGGGAGAGAGAGCAGGGGCAGAGATGTATTTCTGGGTGTCATCAGCATAGAGATGATAGTTGAAGCCGTGGGAGCAAATGAGGTCACCAAGGGAGTGCGTGTAAATCGAGAACAGAAGGGGACCAAGAACTGAACCTTGAGGAACCCCTACAGTAAGGGGATGGGACGGGGAGGAGGAGCCTGCAACAGAGACTGAGAATGAATGACCGGAGAGATAAGAGGAGAACCAGGAGAGGACAGAGTCTGTGAAGCCAAGGTTGGATAGCATGTTGAGGAGAAGGGGGTGGTCCACAGTGTTGAAGGTCGAGGAGGATTAGGATAGAGTATGAGCCGTTGGATTTGGCAAGCAGGAGGTCATTGGTGACCTTTGAGAGGGCAGTTTCCGTGGAATGTAGTGGACTGAAGCCAGATTGGAGGGGGTCGAGGAGAGAGTTGGCATTGAGTAATTCGAGGCAGCACATATAGATGACTTGTTCAAGGAGTTTGGAAAGGAATGGTAGGAGGGAGATGAGGTGATAACTAGAAGGTGAGGTGGGGTCAAGAGAGGGGGTTTTTTTAGGATGGGTGAGACGTGGGCATATTTGAAGGCAGAGGGGAAGGAACCAGTGGAGATTGAGCGGTTGAAGATGAAAGTTAAGGAGGGGAGAAGGGACGGAGCGAGAGATTTCATAAAATAAGAGGGAATGGGGTCAGAAGCACAGGTGGTCGGAGTAGCACTTGAGAGGAGGGAGAAGAGCTCCTCTTCTTTGGGGACTTTGGGGAGCTCAGGCCTGATGGATTTAATTTTATTAATGAAGTAGGAGGCCAGATAGTTGGGGGTGAGTGAAGGAGGAGGGGGAGGACCCGGGGGCCTGAGAAGGGAGTTGAATGTACGGAAGAGCTGGCGGGGGTAATGGGCATGGGTGTCAATAAGGGAGGAGAAATAGTTTTGTCTGACAGAGGAGAGGGCTGAGTTAAGGCAGGAAAGGATAAACTTGAAGTGAACGAGGTTGGCATGGTGTTTAGACTTTCATCAGCAGCGTTCAGCAGCTCGAGCATAAGAACGAAGGAGGCAGACAGTGGCAGTGATCCAGGGCTGTGGGTTAGTGGTACAAGAGCAGCGAAGGGAAAGGGGTCACCATACACATCCAATCCGTCACCAAAATCTACCAGTCTCACCTCTGCAACATTGCCAAGATCGACCCTTTCCTCTCCGTCCAAACTGCTACCTTGCTGGTTCAATCTCTCATCCTATCCCGACCGGATTACTGCATCAGCCTCCTCTCTGATCTCCCATCCTCCTGCCTCTCCCCACTTCACTCTGTTGCCTGGATTATCTTTGTGTAGAAATGCTCTGGGCATGCTAGTCCCCTCCTCAAAAATCTCCAGTGGCTGCCTGTTAACCTATGAATCAAGCAAAAACTCCTCACTCTCGGCTTCAATGCTCTCCATCACCTCGCCCCCTCCTACCTCACCTCCCTTCTCTCCTTCTACAGTCCAGCCTGTACCCTCCGTTCCTCTGCTGCTAACCTCCTCCTCACTGTACCTCCTTCTTGCCCGTCCCACCATCGACCCCCGGCCCATGTCCTTCCCCTGTCCTGGAATGGCCTCCCTCCACACATCCGCCATGCTAACTCTCTTCCTCCCTTCAAAGCCCTACTGAGAGCTCACCTCCTCCAAGAGGCCTTCCCAGACTGAGCTCCTTTTTCCCTCTCCTCCCCACCCTACCTCCTTCCCCTCCCCACAGCACCTGTATATATATTTGGACAGATTTATTACTCTATTTATTCTACTTGTACATATTTACTATTCTATCTATTTTGTTAATGATGTGCATATAGCTTTAAGTCTATTTGTTCTGATGATTTTGACACCTGTCTACATGTTTTGTTTTGTTGTCTGTCTCCCCCTTCTAGACTGTGAGCCCGTTGTTGGGTAGGGACCATCTCTATATGTTGCCGACTTGTACTTCCCAAGTACTTAGTACAGTGCTCTGCACACAGTAAGTGCTCAATAAATATGATTGAATGCATTAATGAAGTACCAAAATTATCATTATTAATGTCATATTTGAAATTCTCAATGAATCTCCAAATCCCTTTTGTTGTGGTATATATTCAGTTTCTTCAGCCCTCCTTTCATTAACATCAGATATCCTTTGGTTTCTTTACATATTCGATTTCCCTATTCATTCATTCAATTGTATTTATTGATTGATCCCTAAAGACTAGAACTTTCCCAAAGGCTAAAAGAATTATAATTGAACTAGTGTCCAACAGTGCTCAGCGCTTAGAACGGTGCTTTGCACATAGTAAACGCTTAATAAATGCCATTAAAGAAAAAAAGCTATCCCATCTCTGCCTCTCTTTCATCATCTCCAAAATGGGTATGATTATTCCTCTATGTTCTTTATAACGGTGTTGTAAGAATAAAATAGATTACATAAGGAAATGTTATTTGAGCTCTACGGAGGACTGGTGCCACACAAATCAAAATACTTTTATTGCTTCATTAGCCCAAGTTTAGCAAATGTTTTTTTTATAAGATTTGGGAATTTGGGGCTGTCTATCTCTGTGCAGTTACTGATCTAACACTTTTCTCAATCTTTCTCTTTAGTTCCTCAACAGCCCTTTGGTGATCCAGTGTTCAGCCTTGCTAGCATTTTATCTACTCTGAATAATAATAATAATGGCATTTATTAAACACTTACTATGTGCAAAGCACTGTTCTAAGTGCTGGGGGAATGCAAGGTGATCAAGTTGTCCCACGTGGGGCTCACAGTCTTAATCCTCATTTTCCAGATGAGGTAACTGAGGCACAGAGAAGTCTGAATCTCCTCTGATCTCTAACTCTCCATTGTTTGAGCACTTCTTTCCCTGCTCCTCTCCAATCCAATTCCTCTATGCCCAAACTGCCATCCTAGTGACCTTCCCTTATAAATCCTCTGTATTCTCAAAGATATGAAACCCGTTACAGGAATATAAATGCTTGGGTAACCAGGAGATTTACAGCTTCTTCTGTGTACCTTGTAGTTTTATTAGAAGCAGCATGATCTAGCAGAAAGAACACAGCCCTGCCTGGGAGTTAAAGGATGTGGGTTCTAATTCTGACTCTGCCCTGTAACATATGTGTGATCTTAGCCAAGTCACAACTTCTCTGTGCCTCAGTTCCCTTATCATAAAGTAGAGATTTAATACCTGTTCTTCCTCCTACTTAGATTACAAGCTCCAAGTGGGACCTGTTTATCTTGTATTTACCCCAGCATTTAGTATAGTGCTTGGCACATAGTAATCGCTTAACAAATACCAAAATTATAATTTTACAGGTGTTTCCATGCCCTTCTGAGTTGCAAGGATTTTACCTCTTTCTCCTACCCCAGAGGTTCCTCCAACACCATTTGACTGAGCTGCATTACTCCCAGGATCCAAAATAATCACTTTCCATCTGCCTCTGAGCAAAGGCCCCTTGTGGGCCTCAAAACCTCACAGACTATTATCATTATTATTGTTTTGATATTTGTTAAGCACTTAGCTGTGTTTCAAGCACTGTTCTAAGTGCTGGGGAAGATACAAGTTAATCAGGTTGAACACAGTCCCCGTCCCAGGTGGGGCTCACAGTCTAAGCAGGAGAACAGATATTGAATCCTCATTTTACAGTTGAGGAAACTGAAGAACAGAGGAGTTAATTGACTTGCACAAGGTCACACATCAACCAATTACCATCAGTACCCAGGTCCTCCAACTACCAGGCCCGGGCTCTTTCCACTAGGCCACATTGCTTCACAGATGGGCTTCAGAATTCCTGGAGCCTCAGGGCAGCCATGTGAAAGGAAAGATCTCAGAAGATAGTGGTGAAAAGAATGGTAAACTTGTTTTCTGGGTCTCTAAATTCTGGTTGAAGATTGAGGATTCGATGTAATCATATCTGGTATCAAATGGTGCAGCTGCAGAAACTCGTTCAGATGCCAGCAGAGAAGAAAGTCCTCTACCTGCCATGGAAACTGACCTTCAAGTTGGAGTGGGTCTTGCCCAGAAAATGGAATTCCAGAAACACTGAATTGGCAGATGGATGTTAACCTGAAGAAGGCTCATTTTCTGGGAAGGCCCTTTAGCTGCTCCTTGGGATTTCTGTTAACGCTTAGAAGCTGCCACATATCTAGGAGCTTTGTTTAGTTGTATCAGCTTGAGCAAAGTGTTTAGGAAATAACAGAAAAAAATAACTATTACTTATCATTAGGTATTTTTAGTATTACTTAGTATTAGTAGATAGAAAAATCATAGATATTAAATGATATTTTATCAATAGGCCATTCTGTGATGCTCCAAAGCCCAATTTACCATATTCTGTGGGCATGCTTTCAAAAAAAGCATTATACAATTGGACTTCAGCATTACTCCACATATGTATTTGTCATGTATTCACATTTTATGTTCCTCTAAGGACATTCTTTCCAGCACTGTTTATTATTCTAAGCTACATTACTGAATTCAAACTAAACTCAGAAACAACTGTTTTGTTTATTCTAACAAAAATAAAGCCTTACGGTTTCTCTTTGAATAATTTCAAATCTCTTTCCTAATAAACAAAATACTCAAGATAAAAGCCAATAAAGAGAAAAATTTGCTCAGGGATTAGGAAGTTCCTGCCCATCTACCTTTGATGTCAAGAACTCTCAGTGTTGACAGATGAAAGCTCTGAACCTCAACACTAAAATGAAAGATTAAGGAGCTGTGCCCTGATTTCTGGTCCCATGGAGGAGAGAGGCAAACTTTAGCTTTGGTGGGATTCAGGAGAGGAATCAATCATTCTGGTCGAGAGCAGAGTTGAGCAGAAAAATTCCTGGCAGACATACTCCCTCCATCCCCTTTCGTCAGCAACCTGCCCCTGTCCCCAGAGTGGAAGGAGTTTTCAAATCCTTTCAGCTGAAGGTTGGATCTCTGCCACCTATTTTGGTTTAAAGCCCACAATGACACATTGATTGGACTTTGATATTTGGAGTGGAGGAAGCTAAAATGTCCCTTAAGTGTCATGCATAATAGTTGTCACTGCAAAGATCATTTAGAGAAACTGTGTTGTTATAACTGTGCTGTTCCTCAAGGCTCTGAAATCAGCAAAAGCAGTATGGCTTAGTAAACAGAACACGGGCCTGAGTTTCAGAGGGACCTGTGTTCTAATCCCAGCTCCTCCATTGTCTGCTGTGTGATCTAGAGCAAGCCACTTAACTACTCTGTTACCTCTTCTGCAAAATGGGGATTACGACAGGTGAACTGTGTCCAACCTGATTATTCTGTATCTACCCCAGTACTTAGTACAGTCCTTGGCACAAAGTAAGCACTTAAAAATACCATAAAAACAATCTGGTGGTCAGGTGATGTTGCTGAAATTACAGTTATGATTGAAATTGGCCAAATAAAAGGAATGTCCTGATTCACTCTGCTTTAACTACAGAACTTCAATTATCAGGATCTGACTGTCATGCACCTTCACTGAAGCCAGACCTTCTTTTCAAATGAGAAGCAGCATAGCTTAGTAGTTAGAACAGGAGCCTGGGAGTCAGAAGTACCTGGATTCTAGTCCCGGCTCCTCCAACTGTCCGCTGTGTGACCTTGGGCAAGTCACCTTACTTCTCTGTGCCTCAGTTACCTCATCTGTAAAATGGGGATGAAGACTGTGGGCTCCATGTGGGACATGGAATGCATCCAACCTGATTATCTTGCTTAGTACAGTGCTTAGTATAGCCTGACATGTAGTATGTGCTTAAAAAAACCCATAAAGGCTCAATGTATGAACCAGCTTGAGGGTTTCCTAGAGGAATACAAGGCTCTTGGGGGGATTCATTTCTACAGTGTGAGCCCGTTGTTGGGTAGGGACAGTCTCTATATGTTGCTGACTTGCACTTCTCAAGCGCTTAGTACAATGCTCTGCACATAGTAAGAGCTCAAAAAATATGACTGAATGAATGAATACATGGAAAACTCCTTTTTTAATCCCAAATCAAGATTTTGTTTTTCTAAAACAGAAATGGATTCTAGTATCTCTATTAATGGGTGAGATTAAAAAAACGCAGTAAGTGCTTAATAAAGATCAATAGTCACAGCTGGAAAGCAGTCATCTAGACTAGGTAAAAATCAGGGGCAGTAGAAATTGTTTTGCTACCCACAAAACAATTATTCAGAGTCTATCAGATCTTTCAGTCCTGTTTCAAATGCAAACACAGATGTTGGCCTATTTTGTTGAAAAAAAGAGTGTGGGCCAAAGCTATACTTCAAACTATCTTTAATCAATTTGTAAAACTAATTATTCCTCAAGTGCATGTAGGAATTTTACATTCCAAATGCATTATTTCCACATGAATCTCACTTGTTCTTGGATTATCCTTTTGATTTAGGATAGGCCAGATATTGCTATCACAATATGTATACAAGACAAGGAGGGGAGAAATAGAGAAGTTCAATGAACTTCCAAAATTTATGCAACAACCAGGACCAAAACCCAGGTCTCCTATAGTCCAAGCTCCAGACTTCTTCCACTAGACCGTGCTGCTTTTTAGGCAAGACAACAGGGAAAAACACTCTGAAAAGTCAATAAAGAAAATTTCTGGAAGGAGCCCTAGAGGTGACTTCAGTTTCTGTGAGCAAAAGGAGAAAGACTCATTTATTAAAGCCCAAACCACAAATTATCGTGAGAGCCAGTTCCAAAAGTTCTCTTTGACTAGGTGAGCCAAGCCCTGGATCTTGTTTATATGCCCTTTTTCCCAAACCACCTTAAAACAAATACAGCATTCCGTTCTTAAAATACACCTGAATTGCCAGGCTCCTATGAGGCAATTTCTGCTAACAAATAAAATACTAGCCTCCAGTGGCTTCTTAGATACAACTACCAGGGGAGGTACCTTGTCCGGAAGAAAATAAGCAGCAGTAAAACTGACTTTTATTGTAGTTGTAAGATCACTGCGGGCAGGGAATGTGTCTATTGTTTTATTGCACTCTCTCAAGTAAAGTGCTCTGCACACAGTAAGCCCGCAGTAAATACAATTGACTGACTAGTTGTAGTCCTCAGTTAGATAAGAGAAGCAGCATGGCTCAGTGGAAAGAGAACGGGCTTTGGAGTCAGAGATCATGGGTTCAAATCCCAGCTCTGCCACTTGTCAGCTGTGTGACTTTGGGCAAGTCACTTAACTTCTCTGTGCCTCAGTTCCCTCATCTGTAAAATGGGGATTAAGACTGTGAGCCCCATGTGGGACAACCTGATCACCTTGTAACCTCTCCAGCGCTTAGAACAGTGCTTTGCACATAGTAAGCGCTTAATAAATGCCATCAATATATTTTATATATATATATATATATATATATATATATATATATATATATATAATGGAAACATTCATTCAATTGTATTTATTGAGCACTTCCTGTGTGTAAAGTACTATAGTAAGTACTTGGGAGCACATAACAACATGCAGACATGTTCCCTGCCCACAATTCATTCAATCATATTCAATGAGCTCACAATCTTGAGGGGGAAATGGATATCAAAGTAAATAAATAAATTACAGATATATACATTACATATATGTTGTGGAGATGGGAGGGAGGATGAATGAAGGAAGCAAGTCAGAGCGATGCAGAAGGAAGTGGGAGAAGAGGAAACAATGGCTTAGTCAGGGAAGGTTTCTTAGAGCACATATGCCTTCAATAAGGCTTTCAGGTGGGGGATAGCACATATCTATTTGATTTGAGAAGGGAGGGTGTTCCAGGCTAGAGGTAGGTCTTCGCAATACCGTCTCACCTTCACAACATCGCCAAGATCTGTCCTTTTCTCTCCATCCAAACCGCTACCTTGTTGGTACAGTCTCTCATCATATCCCGACTGGATTACTGCATCAGCATCCTTTCTGATCTCCTATTGTTCTGTCATTCCCTGCTTCAGTCTATACTTCACTCTGCTGCCCAGATTATCTTTCTACAGAAACACTCCAGGCATATTACCCCACTCCTCAAAAATCTCCAGTGGTTGCCTATCAACCTTCGCATGAAGCAAAAACTCCTCACTATTGACTTCAAAGTTCTCCATCACCTCACCCCCTCCTACTTCACCTCCCTTTGCTCCTACAGCCCAGCCTGCACACTCCACTCCTCTGCTGCTACCCTCCTCACTGGGGCCTCATTCTCTCCTGTCCCGCCGTCGACCCCTGGCCCACATCCTACCTCTGGCCTGGAATGCCCACCCTCCACACATCCGCCAAACTAGCTCTCTTCCTTCCTTCAAAGCCCTACTGAGAGCTCACCTCTTCCAGGAGCCCTTCCCCCACTGAGCCCCCCTTTTCCTCTGTTCCTCCTCCCCTCCCCATCACCCCTACTCCCTTTCTCTGCTCTACCCCCTTCCCTGCCCCACAGCACATATATATATTTGTATATATCTATTATTCTATTTATTTTAATAATGATGTGCATATATCTATAATTCCATTTATCTATTTTGATGCTATTGACAACTGTGTACATGTTGTGTTTTGTTGTCTATCTCCACCTTCTAGACTGTGAGCCCGTTGTTGGGTAGGGATTGTCTCTGTTTCCAAATTGTACCTTCCATCACTTAGTACAGTGTTCTGCACACAGTAAGTGCTCAAAAAATATGATTGATTGAATGAATGAATAGGGTGTGGGCGAGAGGTTGTCATCGAGATAGACAAGATTGAGGTACAGTGAGAAGTTTAGCATTAAAGGAATGAAGTGTGTGAGTTGGGCTGTAGCAGGAGAGTAGTGAGGTGTGGTAGGAGGGGGCAAGGTAATTAAGTGCTTTAAAGCCAGTGTGGATATTGAAGTCCCCAAGGATCAATGTAGGCAAGGAGAAGTAGAGAAGGAATGTGAGAAAGGGATCAAAGTGGTTAAAGAAGTTGGAGGTACGACCTGGGGGGTAGTAGATGGCCATTATTAGAATCTGGAGTGGGTGGAAAAGGTGTGTACATATTTACTGTTCTAATTTGTTAATGATGTGCATATAGCTTTAATTCTATTTACTCTGATGATTTTGACACCTGTCTACATGTTTTGTTTTGTTGTCTGTCTCCCCCTTCTAGACTGTGAGCCTGTTATTGGATAGGGACCGTCTCTATATGTTGCCTACTTGTATCTCCCGAGCGCTTAGTACAGTGCTCCGCACACAGTAAGCCCTCAATAAATATGATTGAATGAATGAAGGAATGAACGTATGATATGGGGTTCGAAGGAAGGGAGATAAAAGGATGGGGAAGATGAAATGGTGCGAAAGCAGCATTGGGGCATGAGAAGGAAGGCCCCAATTAGCCTGGGGGAATGGGAGAAGATGAGGCCCCCCCTTGGAGTGAGCAACAGGGAAGACCACAGTCATCTCAGGGGAGAGCCAAGTTTCAGTAATGGTGCAAAGGAGCAGTGACAGACAGGAACAGATCAATAATGAAGGGAAGCTTCCCCTTGATGGAGCGGGGGTTTCACAAGTCACACTTGGCTAAGGCTGTGGGGTGGGTGCGTGGGGTGGGACAGGGTGAGGGGTAGGAAGGGGTTGAATGGGGATGAGCTGGCAGGGGCCAGTGCTTGGAGAGGGAAATGAAGGATCGCACTGGGACAGGATGATAGGGATGGGGCAAGGGAGAGAAGTGGGGAGGGGTTGAATGGGAGCCCCACTAAAACTGGACTAGAGTTCAGTCTAAACTTTTGTGTTAGAGAGAGCAAGAGAAATTTCTCTGAGTTCCTCCATTCCAGGAGGTCAGCAGATTATAACAAGAAGCTAGTGTGATAGTATTAACTGCAAAGCACTTTTCTAGTTTGGTGTTTTACACATATCACTACTAGCTAGATTTTATCCTAGGTCCTGGAAAATTCCTGGCAAGCACAGCCCTTCTTTTAATATGTTAATAATTATCTGAATTCTTAAAAGGGTCCATATGTTCAACATTAGAAACCAAAGAATAAACTCATGTAAAAGCAATCAGGATAAACCTCATCAACTAAACTACCTCACCTCGATTTAAGCCACAGTAAAACAGACAAAATGAAGTGGCAAGTTGAAGAATTTACCAGAGGGTTTAGGCTTCTCATTTATTGAATCTTGACCTCTTCATTAGTGAGGGAGTAAATTGATGTGAGTTATGGTCACGGCTTTATAGTTGTATTGCCTGACTTGTTTTTTCCTAGAGATGCATCTAAAAGCTATGTACCGAATTTGGATCAGACAAAATACTGATGATGTCAAAATGGATATTGTTTACAGCTTCTACCCCAAACCACATTTGATAACACAAAGTCTCCTAAGTGCTTTTCATTTTATTTATACTTCTTCCATTTTGTGTATTCTTCATTTCTAGGGAGTTGTTATGCAAAAAACAGCAGAATTAAGGATTTACTAAGTGACAAGGACTGAGCTGGATAAAAGATATTTAGATAGGACCTTCTCTGTCGCACAAGAAGCTTACAATCTAGGAGAAGGGGAGAGTGGATGTTATCCCCACCACTTGTCTGCTGTGTTACCTTGGGCAAGTCACTTCACTTTTCTGTGCCTCAGTTACCTCATCTGGAAAATGGGGACTGAGACTGAAGCCCATGTGGGACAGGGACTGTGTCCAACCCACTTTACTTGTATCTACCCCAGCACTCAGTACAGTGCCTGGCACATAGTAAGCACTTAACAAATACCATAATTATTATTATTGCTATTATTAAATAGCTCTATATTACAATCACTCTTTGATGAGAACTATGTACTTGCAAGACATCCAATCACTGTTTATTTATATTAATGTCTGTCTGTGTGCTAGAGGAGTAGATTGGGGGGCTGCTGCAGATGTGGAAGGGGCTGTACATCGGGGAGCAGATCAGGGGATGCTCTGTATCCCGAAGGGGCTGTGCAGTAGGGAGCAGAGAAAGGGAAGGTCTCTATTCAGACTGTAAGCTCACTGTGGGCGGGGAATGTTTCTGTTTATTGTTTTACTACACTCTCCCAAGCACCTAACACAGTGCTCTGCACGCAGTAAGTGTTCAACAAATACAACTGACTGACTGACCAAGGAGTGGATCAAGGAATGCTCTGTATCCCAGAAGGGCTGTGTACTGAGGATTGGAGAAAGAGGTGGTCTCTATCCAGACTGTAAGCTCATTGTGGGCAGGGGATGTATCTGTTTATTATTATATCATACTTTCCCAAGAGTTTAGTACAGTGCTCTGAACACAGTAAGCACTCAATAAATTTGACTGACTGACAGACTGACCGAGGAGTGGATCAAGGGATTTTCTGTAACCAGGAGGGGCTGTGCTCACTGGAAGTGGACATTCCTCAGTTTCCTCTGCCAGACTGGGGGAAATGCACAAACTGAAGATCTGTCCTGGCTCTTCAGGTGGGACTGTGCCCAGCCAGGGCATTTCTCTCCACACCCCCCAGCCTCCGGGCTAGTGCCCTTCTGGGAAACAGAGACCAAGGGGAGGGGAAACTCCGAGGGGCCGTGTGGGTGAAGGGGGATGCAGGTAATAATAATAATGATGATGATGGCATTTGTTAAGCGCTTACTATGTGCAGAGCACTGTTCTAAGCGCTGGGGAGGATACAAGGTGATCAGGTTGTCCCACGTGGGGCTCACAATCTTAATCCCCATTTTCCAGATGAGGGAATTGAGGCACAGAGAAGTGAAGTGACTTGCCCAAAGTCACACAGCTGACAAGTGGCAGAGCCGGGATTAGAACCCATGACCTCTGACTCCCAAGCCCGGGCTCTTTCCACTGAGCCACGCTGCTTCTCATAAGTGTGTTCTTCCACACAACCTGGGGGTGGGTGCGAACCAAAGCTGTTATGTTCTGGCTCCTCTGGAGGTGTCATGCCCACCCAAGGCATTTCCCTTCATATCCCCCTGTCCCCAGGGTTGCCATGCCTCCAGGGAACAGTGAGGCCACTACGGCAGTGGTTGGGGGAAGGTGTCTCTTGCCTGACTGGGGAGCTGACGACCTGCTGGGAATTTAGGACATATGACTGGAAGATGTCAATCGTAGAAGACCTGCATTATGTTGGGTTATAGCTCAACCCCATCTACAAGAGACTGGTAGATTTGTAGGCTGCCCAGATATATTTGTAATCCAACCAAATACCTCTTACCCAAATCACACCCCTGTCAGGGCACAGATAGCCAAGCCCTGATTCTCTTTCTCCTCAGATTTTTCTGTCAGAGGGCTGTTACTGTTTTATTGGTCCTGCCCTGGAACTGAGCCTTCCATGGGCTGAATTCTTTTTATTTAATTAGTACTTGTTCGAAAGTAGACCAGAGACATAAGAGTTTGTGGCTTGCTTTTAGACTTTATGATTTGAATCTTAGTTTTCCTTCTTCCATCCATTTCAGAAGCAAAAGCTTTAGAATAAAATTGTTCTTGTCCTGGAACTTAAACCTAAACAGCTTCTTTATCACCTAGTCACTCCTTGTGGTCAAGGTTAATTAAAGAAATAAGGGGATGGTTCTCTAGCTTTCTAGTTTCAGATATATTTCTGAGTGTGGTTTCAATCAGAGTCTATTCTTGCATGTTATCGGAGTATTTTATTTGTACATATCTATTCTATTTATTTTATTTTGTTAGTATGTTTGGTTTTGTTCTCTGTCTCCCCCTTTTAGACTGTGAGCCCACTGTTGGGTAGGGACTGTCTCTATATGTTGCCAATTTGTACTTCCCAAGCGCTTAGTACAGTGCTCTGCACATAGTAAGCGCTCAATAAATATGATTGATGATGATGATGATGATGATGATGATGTTATCGGAGTAATCTCTACTCTGCAAATCATCTTCACAGATCAATCTAACCGTCATCAGTGTCACCTTCTAACTAGGTGTGCACCTTCTAACTAGGTGTTCTATGGATACTACTACAACTACTACTACTAATAATAATAATGGTATTTGTTAAGCACTTACTATGTGCCAAGCACTGTTCTAGGCTCTGGGAGGATACAAGGTGATCAGGTTGTCCCATTTGGGGCTCACAGTCTTAATCCTCATTTTACAGATGAGGTAACTGAGGCAGAGAGAAGTTAAGTGACTTGCTCAAGGTCACACAGCTGACAAGTGGAGGAGCCGGGATTTGAACCCATGACCTCTGACTCCCAAGCCTGTGCTCTTTCCACTGAGCCACACTGCTTTATCATGATCTCATTAATAGTGTTTACTGAGCATCTATTATGTGAAAGTGACACATGACTCTTTCAAACCTTGTGCTATCTTCTTTGCTTAGTTCCTGTTGTATAACTTCACTTTCTAATTTGCATCTTGGAGGGGTTGGCTCATATTTGGATCCTTGATTTAAAAATATTAGATAAAAATAAAGACACCTCCAGATATGAAAATTAATCAGTCAAATGTTTTGAAATAGCTAACCTATACAAAAGAAGTAGCAATAATTAGGAGAAAGAATGCAGGCCTGGGAGTAAGAGGATCTGGGTTCTAATTCCAGCTCTGCCAGTTGCCTGCTATGTTACCTGCTATGTTTTGGCCAAGTCACTTAACTTCTCTGTGGCTCTTGAACGTATTCAAAGATAAAATAATGAAAAAAAGTCCGTTAATTTCCCTGTCATTTCTTTGCTTACACCATTAACTTACATTTTGTAATCAAAGACAAGTTTATATTGTTGTTCCATGTCCTTACAAAATATTCATCAAGTAACTGTTAATTTAATAATGAAGTCCTGCCAGTATATGTTTTGTTAGGAAAAAATTATACACTTTTTCACAACAAAACTACTAGGGAAATATGTTTGCAATTGTCTGTAATTCAAATGTATGTACAAGGACAATTTCTATTTTATATTTTAATGGCATTTTAAATTTCCAATGGGAATTGATTGGAAACATCTGTGAAAATTAACCTGTTACTTGATATTTTCAATCTAAGGTAAATTATTCTTTAAGGTTATAATATATAGAAACATTGTTTTTCTGCTTATTACAATAAATTATACTTAAAGTTTTGCAGGGATTGGCCAATGTCAACATTTGAGTGTGTTTAATTGCAAAATATGTTGAAAAGGGACTGTCCCCTCAGCCCCACAACACTTATGTACATATATAATAATAATTATAATAATAATGGCATTTATTAAGCACTTACTATGTGTAAAGCACTGTTCTAAGCACTGCGGAGGTTACAAGGTGATCAGGTTGTCCCACGGGGGACTCACAACATTTTACAGATGAGGTAACTGAGGCACAGAGAAGTTAAGTGACTTGCCCAAAGTCACACAGCTGACAATTGGCAGAGCTGGGATTTGTACCCATGACCTCTGATTCCAAAGCCCGGGCTTTTTCCACTGAGCCACACTGCTTCTCCATAAATATATGTAAGTTATTTATGTTAATGTCCGTCTCCTTCTCTAGACTGTGAGCCTGTTGTGGGAAACGAAATGTGTCTATCAATTCGGTTGTGCTGTACTCTCCCAACCGTTTAGTACAGTGTTCTGCATCCAGTGAATGCTCAATTAATACTATTGATTGATTGATCTGAATGTACAGGAAGTCGTGTGTGTGTGTGTGTGTGTGTGTGTGTGTGTGTCTGTGTGTGTGTGTGCGTGTGTGTGTGTGCATGCCAGGCACTGTAATAAGTGCTGGACTAGATACAGGCTAATCAGGTTGGACACAGTTCATGTCCCACAGGATCTTAATCCCTATTATATTCATGAGGTAGCAGAGACACAGAGAAGTTACTTTCTCAAGGTCACACAGCAAAGTGACAGAGATAGGACTAGAACTCAGGTCCTCTGACTCCCAGGACCATGCACTTTCCAATAGACCACACTGCTCCCCATCTATTGTGGTCCTCATTATTGTTTCCGCATTTTTCCACAGTTCCTGTGAACTCCCAAATGTCACCAGAAATA
The DNA here is from genome assembly GCF_015852505.1 of Tachyglossus aculeatus. Classification (NCBI taxonomy): domain Eukaryota; kingdom Metazoa; phylum Chordata; class Mammalia; order Monotremata; family Tachyglossidae; genus Tachyglossus; species Tachyglossus aculeatus. Next base: position 81,728,154 of record NC_052066.1, on the reverse strand, counting down.
TGGCTACTGTTGTAAAATTGAAACAGAACAATTAATCAGTGGCATTTAACTTTTATTGTGAACAGAGCACTGTACTAAGCTTTGGGAGAGCAAAATATAATAAAAGTAGTAGATGTTTTCTGCCTATTAAGAGTTTATGGATTAGAAGGAGCTAAATGATTTATAGCAGAAATTGGGTAAATTTAGAAATGTTTTCAGTGTCTTTTGCCTTAACTTACAATGTCTAAAGTCAGGGGAACATGATGGGTTATATGTTATGTATCTGACCCAGAGGACCAACTTTTAACATAAGATGCCAGTGGCAGACAGCTTCAACTAAGACCTTTTTTCTTTAAGAACTTTACTTTCAAACTTTTACTTAAGTTTACTTCATTGAAAAAAGTTAGGGTTTTTTTAAAGTGACTTGAAAACAGAATCTGACTTCAGTAAAAATATTCCCTAAAATGAACATAAGCAAATCTGGCTGAAATTCTTAATCATGCTAATCTGTGCTGCTGCTTTTGGGGGGACAGACATCCCCAGAGCACCCACACTTCCCAATCAGGCAATGATTTTATGCGGGGACAGAGATTTCCAGGGATTCCACACTTCCCAGTCATGCAGTGATTTTTTGAGGAGGCTGTGATCATTCCCTGTTTGGGAGGCCACAACAGCTCAGAGTCAGAGAACATGATTTGGCTTAGAAGCAGTTAAACAACAAGGTCTAGAGAGTTCTCTTGTTTGGATATTTTGTCCCAGGGCTTTGCATAATCTGGGGAGAAGGGCAGAGAGAGTCCAGAAAAAGAGAAATGTTCCAGGGAGAAACACAATAAGAAACATTAAGAATTTCACTTCTCTGTGCCTCAGTTACCTCATCTATAAAATGAGGATTAAGACTGTAAGCCTCATGTGGGACATGGACTGTGGCCAACCTGACTAGCTTGAATCTATCCCAGTGCTTAGTACAGTGCATGGCACATAATAAGCACTTAACAAATAAGCACTTCTCGTCTGGTCCTCCTCCCCTCCCCATTGCCCCCACTCCCTCCCTCTGCCCTACCCCCTACCCCTCCCCACAGCTCTTATGTATGTTTGACCATATTTATTACTTTATTTTATTAATGCTGAGCATATATCTATAATTCTGTTTATCTATTTCGATGGTATTGACACCATCTACTTGTTTTGTTGTCTGTTCCCCCTTCTAAACTGTGAGCCCGTTGTGGGGTAGGGATTGTCTCTATCTGTTGCTGAATTGTACTTTCCAAGAGCTTACTACAGTGCTCTGCACACAGTAAGCGCTCAATAAATGCAATTGAATGAATGAATGAACAATGGGAAGAGGTCAAAAACTGAGAAAAGGAAGAATGTGATCTTTGTAACATGGTTAAAAAGTGGGTATTTCTACATTTTCATGTAAGCTCATACACAAACACGTATTTCCAGTTTTTTGTAAAGAGGTTCAAATGTGGAATCTAGTTTCTGTGCTTATTAAGGGAGACAAAAAACAATAGTTAGGGGTTCCACAAACATCAAAAGTCTCCCTAGTGCACAAGCACTAGGCTAGTGAAGATAAGTCAAAATATGGGTTTTTGTTTTGTTTTGTTTTTTAAGAGAGCTGTTTCTGCACCAACTACCATAGAAGAAAAGCTTTTCAACCTTCCCAGTTCTGTTATCTGAGACCATCATGCACAAGACTGTAAGCCCATAGTGGGCAGGGATTGTCTCTCTTTATTGCAGTAGTCCCGTCTGGACTACTGCACCAGCCTTCTCTCTGATCTCCCATCCTCGTGTCTCTCTCCACTTCAATCCATACTTCATGCTGCTGCCCGGATTATCTTTGTCCAGAAACGCTCTGGGCATGTTACTCCCCTCCTCAAAAATCTCCAGTGGCTACCAATCAATCTGCGCATCAGGCAGAAACTCCTCACCCTGGGCTTCAAGGCTGTCCATCACCTCGCCCCCTCCTACCTCACCTCCCTTCTCTCCTTCTACTGCCCAGCCCGCACCCTCCGCTCCTCCACCGCTAATCTCCTCACTGTACCTCGTTCTCACCTGTCCCGCCGTCGACCCCCGGCCCACATCATCCCCCGGGCCTGGAATGCCCTCCCTCTGCCCCTCCGCCAAGCTAGCTCTCTTCCTCCCTTCAAGGCCCTGCTGAGAGCTCACCTCCTCCAGGAGGCCTTCCCAGACTGAGCCCCTTCCCTCCTCTCCCCCTCGTCCCCCCTCCATCCCCCCATCTTACCTCCCTCCCTTCCCCACAGCACCTGTATATATGTATATATGGTTGTACATATTACTCTGTTTATTTATTTATTTATTTTACTTGTACATTTCTATCCTATTTATTTTATTTTGTTGGTATGTTTGGTTCTGTTCTCTGTCTCCCCCTTTTAGACTGTGAGCCCACTGTTGGGTAGGGACTGTCTCTATGTGTTGCCAATTTGTACTTCCCAAGCGCTTAGTACAGTGCTCTGCACATAGTAAGCGCTCAATAAATACGATTGATTGATTGATTGCTGTACTGTACTTTCCAAGTGTTTAGTACAGTGCTCTGCACACAGTAAGTCCTCAATAAATATGACTGGAAAAATGAATGAAGTAGTTTATTCTGCTCTCCTCTTAATCCTCACTCCTTCCTTGGGTGTATATGCACGCGTGTACACACACACACACACACACACACACACACACACACACACACACACACAAATTAGCCAAAAAATTGATCACCTTCTTGTAGGAAAGTTAACTCCTAAACTATGAAAGGCAGAAAATTAGCACTTACTGAGTGCCTACTATGTGCTGTGAGTCAAGATACCTGGGTTCTAGTCCCAGCTCCACCATTTCCCCAGGTGTAACTATGTAAATCACTTAATTCCTCTCTGCCTCATTTCCTCATCTGTAAAATGGGGATCAAAACCTGTTTTCCCTCTTCCTTAGAATGTGAGCTCGGCACATAACAGCTTAACCAATGCTACATAATTATTGTCATAATTATTATTCCCTCTGTAATAAGCACATAGCAGAATTTGTGTATGCTCCCTGCCCTCAAGAAACTCACAAATTAGCAAGGGGAGAAATCTATGTGCAGTTATTCCACAACTATCTTAAATCCTTGGAAGTCCATTTTCTGCTGTAGGAGGTATTTTCATGGGCTGTCATTTTCTCTTAACAAGTCCACAGGAAATGCAGACCCAAATTCCATTTCACTTTATTCAACATGAAGAGGTGAAGTTAAATATAATTTTAGCTCTTAACTGACTGTGAAGAGAATACAGTGTCTCTTTGGGCTTGCAGTGCTCATACATGGGAGGTTGGACAAAAATCAAATTCTTCCCAGGTACATCGCTCCAAGGGTCAAGGAATTAATTTTGTTCTGCCTGCTAAAATCTGCAGTACTTCTTTCTGTCAGTAACTGCAGGGATCTTCCAAAGCTGAATATTCTGCTTCTTTGTGAGTGAACTTAAATGATGTTTCAATAATGTTCATTTTCAGCTTGGTTTCTTAAATTTTTTTGAGACTATGGAAAGGACTTTAAAATAAAACGATGTTCTCATGTCATACCATTATTTCATAGCAAACTCAACTGGAAGTCCCATGAAGCATCATGGCCTAGTGGAAAGAGCTCAGGCCTGGGAGCCAGAGGATCTGAGTTCTAATGCGTACTCTGCCACTTTCTCACTGTGTGACCTTGGGCAAGTCACTTAACTTTTTTGTGCCTTCATTACCTCATCTATAAATTGGGGATTAAATCTTTCTATTTAGGATATGAACCCCATGTGGGTCAGGGACTATGTCCAATCTGATTATCTTGAATCCACCCTATTGCAGTGCTTGGCACATAGTAAGCACTTAACAAGTACCATTAAAAAAAAAGACAGCTCTTTGTGTTCACATATGGAAGAGATTGCAGCCGCCACTTCCTACTATCACTAATGATGTGAGTGGTATTTGTTAATTGTTTAGTATGTGCCAAACACTGTACTAAGTCCTGGGATAATAATAATAATTATAGTACTTGTTAAGTGCTTACTGTGTGCCAGGCACTGTACTAAGCACTGGGGTAGATACAAGCAAATTGGGTTGGAAACAGTCCCTGTCCCACGTGGGACTCACAGTCTCAATCCCCATTTTACAGATGAGGTAACTGAGGGATAGAGAATCAATCAATCAATCAATTGTATTTATTGAGAGCTTACTGTGTGCAAAGCACTGTACTAAGCGCTTGGGAAGTACAAGTTGGCAACAAACATATAGAGACAGTCCCTAACCAACAGTGGGCTCACAGTCTAAAAGGTGGGCTCACATTCTAAAAGAAGTGAAGTGACTTGCCCAAGATTACAAAGCAGACAAGTGACAGAGCTGGGAGTAGAATCCATGAACTTCTGATGCCTCAGTTGTCTCATCTGTAAAATGGGGATTGAGCCTGTGAGCCCCACGTGGGACAACCTGATTACCTTGTATCTACCCCAGTGCTTAGAACAGTGCTTGGCACATAGTAAGTGCTTAAGAAATGCCATCATCATCATCATCATCCCAGGCCTGTGCTCTATCCACTAAGAGGGAGAACGGGTATTGAATCCCCATTTTGCCAATGAGGGAACCAGGGCACAGAGAAGTTAAGTGACTTGCCCACGGTTAACAGCAGGTAAATGGCAGAGCTGGGATTAGCACCCAGGTCCTCTGACTCCCAGACTCATGCTCTTTCCGCTAGGTTATGCTGCTTCTCTTTCCACCCATTCATTCTCCAGTCCTAAATCAGAGGATTGGGCAGAAGAAACCTATTCCTGTTTCACTATTCTACAGCAGACATTCAGTCTTCACTGAGAAAACTTGGCTCCGAATGTTTATTCAGTGTTAATAGCCCTCCGCCACATTACCTAATAATTTGATGAATTACAGGAAGTTGTGGTTTTAGAATAATTCCTGCAGGTCTCATGTTAACATTGTGAGAATGATCTTCACTCTTAGAATGCAGCCTAAAGACCCACAGGCTTAACCATGATGCTCTTTCATCATGAACAACACTTGGCAGTGAATTAACAACTTCAAATATACCCTGTCACCCATGTAAAATGTCTCCTTTAGCCAAAGCAATCAGTCAATAGTACTTACTGGGAGTCTACTGCTTTGCAAAGCACTGTATTAAGTGCTTGGGAGAGTACAATAATGTTAGAAGACAAGATCCTTGTCCTCAGAGCCCTTACAATCTTATGGGGGAGGGAGACCCAGAAATGAATTACAGGTAGGAGGAAGTAATAGAGTTTGAAGACATGTGCATAAGTGCTCTGGAGAAAGGGAAGCAGGAGAAGACAAGTACCCAGTGCAAATGCTAAATGAAATTTGAGGGTGTGGCTCATATGATCGCTCTCTGAGTTACTTTTTCTTGTCTTCTTGAATCAAAAATAAATTCCCTCTAAAGAACATGTGGCCCAGAAATAAGCCATGATGAAGATGATGAGATTATATTCAATTAGCAGAGAGGTTCTAGAAAATGGATGTTAATTTCCCACCTACCACATTCCTGATTTTTTCTATGCTTTGCTGGCCTGCTGCTAGCCCTAGTAGAGAAGTTGAGTTGAGAGGAATGCAAGCCCTATTGCGTTGACTATTAAATCATTCACCTAGGTTAATAACTTAGTTGGAGATGCAAATTGACTGTCCATTTATTTCTATGAATATAAAAGTCCAGTTTACTCATGTCTAAGACTTTCCCTGAAAAATCTAGTACTTCGTAAGTGCTGAAATAGGAGACTCTACCAAACTTCTTAGTGACTCTTGAGAATCATCACCACTAATTCTATGTCCGACCTAATTAACTTGTAACTATCCCAGGCTTAGAACAGTGTTTGATACATAGTAAGCACTTAACAAATGTCATTAAAAAAGGTAAGAAAAAAGAAAAAGAAAAGTCCAGACTGGTTTTGGGACTGGAGGGGATGTGGGGAAGCTAGAAAATTGGTTACTACCAGCTGCTTTGTAACGTGTAAAAATCTGGTGCCCCTCTCTCCTCTCCCCCACTCCTGTCCTAGAGAATAGTGATCAGAAACCCCCATGTTATCAGAGACATTTTAGACTAAGGGTATCCATTTTCAAGGGAGTTACAATAGTGGCAATAAAATGTCACATAGTTTACGCTTATCTTGTCTTTTGCCGTCGAGTTGGTTCTGACCCATAGTGACACTACGGACACATCTCTTCCAGAACACCTCACTCTCCATCTGCAATCATTCTGGTAGTGTATCCATAGAGTTTTCTTAGTAAAAATATGGAAGTGGTTTACCATTGCCACCTTTCGTGCAGTAAACTCGAGTCTCCGCCCTCAACTCTCTCCTATGCCGCTGCTGTCCAGCATGGGTGAGTTTTGACTTGTAGCAGATTGCCTTCCACTCACTAGCCACTGCCTAAGCTAGGAATGGAATGGACAGGCCTCTGCTTGACTCTCCCTCCTGTAGCTGAGACTGGTAGACTACTGGAAACTCTCCAGGTGCGACCCTGAGAGGGGAAATGTACACTAGAACAGTCAAATTACAAGTGTAAATTCTTTCATAGTCAGTCAGTAGTATTTATTGAGCACTTACTGTGTGCAGAGCACTGTAATAAGTACTTGGGAGGGTACAATATAAAAGGAAATGGACATATTCCCTGGCTGGAATGAGTTTATGGCCTAGAGGGTTAGACAGACATTAATATAAATAAATAAATGACATAAGTGCTGTGGGGCTGGGGGGTGGATGAGTAAAGGGAGCAAGTCAGGGCTATGCAGCAGGGAGTGGGAGAAGAGTAAAGGAGGACCTAGGGAAGGTCTCTTGGAAGCCCCCTTTCATAAACCTCTGTATGGGATCCTTTTTAAAATCCATGACGTAGTTAATCCCTGTGTTTATTCCCCTCAGGTAAATTAACAAACCACGTGTCTCTCTCTCCTGCCACCAACAACCAGCCCCCAATGTGTCACACCCAAAATTGTAAAGTTCTGAGCAAACTGTCTGACTATGATCTGCACTATTAAATCATATGCCTAGATTAGTAATTTAGTTGGAGACATGAATCGACTGTCCATTCATTTCTGTGAATATAAAATTCCTTTTGCAGTCCAGCTTACTCATCCCTAAGACTTTCTGTGAAGAATCTAGTACTTCATAAGTGCTGAATTAGGAGACTCTCTACCAAACTTTTTAGTGACTCTTGAGAATCATCACCACCAATTATAAAAGATGTTTGCCTTATTATGCAAAATTCAAGTGGGCATTCCCAGTCATTGATGGAGTCTTCCAACTAAGATATTTGGTCTTATCTTTTAGCTGCTCTGTGAAAGAATAAATTTTTCCACAAGGAATTTGAATTGTCCAGCAACAGTTGCTGGTTAATTGGTGAAATGTGAATTACTTCAAAAGTAAATGGAAGTTCAAACTAGAAAGAATGTTCAACCTTTTTCAGACTCCTTTCTAATTAATTTTTGCCATTTGGCTAGCATCTGCTAAGAAAAGAGTAAGATCTACCACTGAGCAATCTTTGAATTAGTAAATATTCTAATACTCTTAAATAATGATGAGACTACCCTGTTGTTAACTATTGCTATAACAAACTCTCATTATTACAATTACTTGGATTTGGGATGATAGGGTATCTGGCAGTGTGGGGAAAACTCAGACCTGGGAGTTAGAGGACCTGGGTTCTAATCCTAGCTCCACCACTGCATGTTCTGTGACCTTGGGCAAGTCACTTAACTTCTCTGGGCTTCAGTTTCTTCATCTGTAATATGGGGATTCAATAACTGTTCTCCGTCCCTCTTAGATTGTGAGCCCCGTGTGAGACAGGAACTGCATCAATATGATGATCTTATATCAACCCCAGCACCTAGTACAGTACTTTGTCTGTATTAAGTACTTCACAAATACCATAATCACTATTATTAAGCACTATTGTTCTGTTCTAGGGCCTAGGACAAGTCACTTACCTGCTCTGAGCCTCGGTTTCCTCATTTGTAAAATGGAGATGAGACCTCCTTTCCATTCCTTTTAGATTGTAAGCCCCCATGTAGAGTAGGGACTGTGACTGATCTATTAACTTGGGTCTACCTCAGAGCTTAAAACAATACTTGGCATAAAGGAAATGCTTACTAAAAAAAGATGATTCATTGTCTCCCCCAACACACAGCCATTATAACTCATTCAGGGTTTAGGTGAAAAAAGATCCTGAAAGTTTTTTTCTGTCATCATGGAGATCAATTTCTTTTCTCTCAGTTCATATAGCATCTTCCCCCGGCCCACGTCATCCCCCGGGCCTGGAATGCCCTCCCTCTGCCCATCCGCCAAGCTAGCTCTCTTCCTCCCTTCAAGGCCCTACTGAGAGCTCACCTCCTCCAGGAGGCCTTCCAAGACTGAGCCCCCTCCTTCCTCTCCCCCTCGTCCCCCTCTCCATCCCCCACCGCCTTACCTCCTTCCCTTCCCCACAGCACCTGTATATATGTATATATGTTTGTACATATTTCTTACTCTATTTATTTTACTTGTACATATCTATTCTATTTATTTTATTTTGTTAATATGCCTTGTTTTGTTCTCTGTCTACCCCTTCTAGACTGTGAGCCCACTGTTGGGTAGGGACTGGCTCTAAATGTTGCCAACTTGTACTTTCCAAGCGCTTAGTACAGTGCTCTGCACACAGTAAGCGCTCAATAAATACAATTGATTAATTGATTGATTGATCTTCCCTAAGTCACATCTGTGACTCGGCTCTAGACTTTAAGCTCATTTTGGGCAGAGAATGTGTCTGTTTATTGTTATATTTTCCCCCAAGTGCTCAGTATAGTGCTCCCCACACAGTAAGTGCTCAGTAAATACGATTGAATGAACAAATGAGCAGCCAGGGTCCTGAGAAGGGCTCTGGACAAAGTGTAGGAAAAAGTGATAAAAGGGGAGAAGCTCTGGTGCCCCCAGGGTTCTGGGTTCTTGGCTGACAGTAGAAAGGAGCTCCTCAGTAGCTCTAAGAAGTCATGGTGCCAACCCAAGCACCCCCTATTTTATTATCCCTACCACTTCTCCTCCGCTTGCTGCCTTCAGAAGCAATAGGACGCTCAAATGCCGAAATTTACCTGGAGCTCCTGCACCACTGCTTCCAGCTTACTGTCTCCTACAAGACAGTAGGAGATCTAAGGATTCACTCCCCCTTTTAGTCTAGTTGTCCCCTTTTTGGTGGTGGACAGTGTGGATCCCCCTGTAACACAACTGTTTATTTTCTGCATTGAACCACAAAATACCAGGAGTTTACTGGAATTTACTGGTGTTTACTGGCTCTGCACACAGTTGGAGCCCAAAAATATGATTGACTGGCTGGATTTGTTTAAATATGTATTGAATGCTAATCTTATTCTCAGCACTATTCAGAGACTAAAGGTCCTCAGTGACCTTATATTCCAATATTCCATAGAAGTTTTACATTTTTAATTTCATAGATATAAATTGTAAACTTACCTGTTAAGGTCAATTTGCTCTCATTCATGAAAAAGGACAGTAATTGCCTAACGGAAAGAGCACAGACCTGGGAATCAGAAGGACCTATGTTCTAATCCCAGCACTGCCACTTGTCTACTGTGTGATCTTGGGAAAGTCACTTCACTTCTCTAGGCCCAAGTTACCTCATCTGTAAAATGGGGATTAAGACTCTGAGCCCCCTGTGGGACAGGGACTGTGCCCAACCTGATTATCTTGTATCTACCTCAGCCTGGCAAAGAGTGAGTGATTAAAAAGTACCTTAAATAAATAAATAAATAAATGAATAATCCACTCTTTCCTCTCCAACCAAACTGCTACCATACTAATCCAAGAACTCATTCTATTGCAACTTGATTACTACATCAGACTCTTCACTCGTCTTCCTGATTCTTGTGTCTCCCCAGTCAGGTCCTTCACTCTGCTAACCAGATTGTTTTTCAAAAATATTGTTCAGCCCATGAATCGCCACTCCTCAAGAACCTCCATTGGTTGCTCAACCAACTCTGCAAACAGAAACTCCTTACCCATTCATTTTAAAGATCTCAATAGTCATGCCCCCTCCTTCTTTACCTCACTGAATTGTTTCTACAACCCAGAATGCTCACTTTGCTCCTCTAGAACTAACCTACTCACTGTACCACAATCTTGATGCCAGCCCCTTGGCCTTTTTTTTCCTCTGGCTTGGAACTCCCTCTGTCTTCATATGCAAGAAACCACTACTCTCCCCATCTTCAGAGTCTTAGCAAAATCACATTTCCTCCAATTCCTGATCAACTCCTTATTTCCCTTACTGACTTTTCCTTCTATGCTCACACTTGGACCTATATCCTAAGCATTTTAAATTCACCCCACCCTCAGCTCCACATCAACTATGTACATATCCATAACATTTTAATGCCTGCCTTGCCCTCTAAACTGTAAGCTCCTTGTTTGAAAGGAACTTGTTTACCAACTCTGTTGTTTTATACTCATCCTCAGGCTCAGTACAGTGCTCGGCACACAATAAGCATTCAGTGAATACCAATGAATGATATATGAGAGCATGAATACTACCCACCCACATGTTTATACAATGTAGAGTTTACTGAGAGAGATTTCATTCACCTTATGTAGAATTCACCTCTGCAGTCTTACAAAAATACAGGAGCATTATGTGTCCAACTTGACTAACTTGTATCTACCTCAGTGCTTGGCTCATACTAAGCACTTTAAAATTGTTGCAATTATAATTAGTAGCAGTTTTAAAATATCTTAAGGAAACTGGGTTAAGGCATCATTTTTAAACACAAAATTGATAATATTCAATCAGTGATACCTTGAGGCAGAAATGGGAAGCAGTATGGCCTTTTGAAGAGAATACGTGCCTGAGAGTCATAAGGATCTGGGTTCTAATCCTGTCTCTGCCACACTTCAGCTGGGTGACCTTGAGCAAGTCATTTAACTCCTCTGTGCCTCAGTTACCTCATCTGTAGAGTGGAGATTAAGACTGTGAGTTTTATGAGGGACATGGACTATGTCCAACCTGATTACCCTATATCTATCCCAGTGCTTAAAACAGTGCTTGGCACAAGGGAAATGCTCAACAAATACCTTAAAAAAATGACATATAAAATAAGCACATTTTGAAGGGTAAATTAACTCAAGAGAGTTGCCAGGAACAAAGCAACTGAAAAGTACAAAAAACAAGAAAAGATATGTTTTCTCAGAGATTGGCCCAGTCAGAATAAAACAGCTAAAAATACAGTGAGAAAGAGAAATAAATCAACTTAATGTGACCCTGTGGTTCTAATTTTTGGCTTACTGCTTTAGGAAGATCTTGAAATATAGACCCATCATTTCCATTCAGGATCATCTAGGGTAAATATTTCAAAGCCATGAGATCGGACAAAATTGCTAGGGCAAAAGCCAACCTAGCCAGGTGGAAGCCTGAATTCCCAGCTGTTTAAACCTTGGTAAGGTTTTGACTGTAGGACCAAAAACAGTCCAGCTGGGAACCATTCCCTGCAGCAGTAATGAATTACTGCTGTTGAGTCATTATATTTGGTGTTCTATCTTTGTCCCTGACATCAGCTTCTTTTCTCATAAAAAGTCTGTATAAGGGCTGTGAAGATTTTTTTAAAATGCTATTTGTAAAGCACTTACCATGTGCTTACCTTCTAGACTGTGAGCCTGCTGTTGGGTAGAGACCATCTCTATATGTTGCCAACTTATACTTCCCAAGTAAGTGCTCAATAAATATGATTGAATGAATGAATGAGTGTGCCAGGCACCATACTAAGCACTGGGGTAGTTACAAGCTAATCAGGTTGGAAACAATCCATGTCCCACATAGGGCTCACAGTTTAATTCCCTTTTTACAGATGAGGTAACTGAGGCACAGAGAAGTGAAGTGGCTTGCACAAGGTCACACAGCAGATTAGTGGGGGAGCTGGGATTGGAACCCAGGTCTACCTCTCAAGCCCTTCCTCTATCCACTAGCCCTTGCTGTTTCTCCACATTAACACTATTCTCATCTCTTTCCCTCTCCTTTGACCTTTCCTCTCCTTGTTCTCTTCACAGTCTTTCCCCTCATTTACACACTTTTCAGACTGCAAATTCATTACTTGTATTCTAATCCCAGCTCCACCACTTGTCTGCTGTGTGACCATGGGCAATCACTTAACTTCTCTTTGCTTCATTTACCTCATCTGTAAAATGGTAATTCAGACTGTGAGCCCCTTGTGGGACATGAACTGTGTCTAACCAGATTTGCTTATATCCACCCCAGAGTTTAGAGTACTGCCTGCCACAGAGTAAGCACTTAACAAATACCACGAGTATTATTATTATTGTGGGCAGGACATATGCCTGCCAACTCTGTTAAATTGAACTCTTTGCTTAGCACAGTGCTCTACACAAAGTAAGAATTCAACAAAAAACATTGAATGAATTCATCTCACCCATTTCTCCTCCTGTCCTCTGGCTCCCAGCTCCTTACGCTTCTACGTGTTTCCTCAAACTCAGTTTGTTCCCCACTGCTTCTACCAGATGCCCTCCCCATCTTACCTTGACTTATCCCAGCCTGGTCCAATTAATCAATCAATGTTATTTTATGGGGACTTACTGTATGCAGAGCATTGCAGTAAACATTTGGGAGAATACAATACAATAGGGTTGGTAAACAAGATCTGTGCCCACAAGGAGAATACAACTAGAGAGGGAGGCAGAAACTGAAATAAATTAGGGATGGGGAGAAAGGCAGAATATAAAGTTATGCACATATGTGCGAAGCAGCATGGCTCAGTGGCAAGAGCACGGGCTTTGGAGTCAGAGGTCATGGGTTCAAATCCCGGCTCTGCCACTTGTTAGCTATGTGACTTCGGGCAAGTCACTTAACTTCTCTGTGCCTCAGTTCCCTCATCTGTAAAATGGGGATTAAGACTCTGAGCCCCACGTGGGACAACCTGATCACCTTGTAACCTCCCCAGTGCTTAGAACAGTGCTTTGCACATAGTAAGTGCTTAATAAATGCCATTATTATTATTATATGTTCTGAGGGCCGGGGAGCCCCTTGTATCTCTACCTTTGAAGTACTTGATAGCCCACAAACTCAGTAGGTGGCTCAGAAGAGAGGGTGAGTAAAGAAACTGAAGACCTAATGCTCTACCAACTAATTAGTAGAGTGCTTTGCACATAGCAAGTGCTCAATGAATACCATTGATGATTCATTCATCATCATCATCATCATCAATCGTATTTATTGAGTGCTTACTATGTGCAGAGCACTGTACTAAGCGCTTGGGAAGTACAAATTGGCAACATATAGAGACAGTCCCTACCCAACAGTGGGCTCACAGTCTAAAAGGGGGAGACAGAGAACAAAACCAAACATACTAACAAAATAAAATAAATAGAATAGATATGTACAAGTAAAATAAATAAATAAATAAATAGAGTAATAAATATGTACAAACATTGAGCACTTACTGTGTGCAGAGCACTTTACTAAGCACTTGGGAAAGTAAAACAAAATAAAGAGGCCTTCCCAGACTGAGCCCCCTTTTTCCTCTCCTCCTCCTCATCTCCCCTGCCCTACTTCCTTCCCCTCCCCACAACACCTGTATATATGTTTGTACAGATTTATTACTCTATTTATTTTACTTGTACATATTTAGTATTATATTATTTTGTTAATGATGTGCATCTAGCTTTATCTCTATTTATTCTGATGACACTTGTCCACATGTTTTGTTTTGTTGTCTGTCTCCCCCATCTAGACTGTGAGCCCATTGTTGGGTAGGGATCGTCTGTATATGTTGCCAACTTGTACTTCCCAAGAGCTTAGTACAGCGCTCTGCACACAGTAAGCGCTCAAAAAATACAATTGAATGAATGAATGAATGAAATAAACAATGACACTCTGCCCACAGTGAACTTACAGTCTAGAAGATGTTGATGATGATGATGATGATGGTGGTGATGAACTTCCTTGATCCCATTGCCCAAACAGGGTCACACAAATTCAACTTCTTTTGGACCTCACTCCACCTGACTACCTCCCCATCATCCCTGCCCTCCACCTCCACCACACCTCAATCAATCAATTAGTAGTATTCATTGAGTGTTCACCCTGAGCAGAGCTCTGTATTAAGACTTCAGGAAAGTATAACATGATAGAGTCGGTAGATATGATCCTTGCTTAGAGGGAGCTTTCAGACATTAAAATAAATAATAAAATAAATTATAGATAGATACGTACATAAGTGCTTTGGGGTAGGGGTGAAAATCAAAATGGCTAAGGGGTACAGACCCAAGTGCATGGGTGACACAGACGGGAGGGCAAATAATGGAAGTGAGAGCTTAGTCAGACCTCTTGGATGAGATATGATTTTAGTAAAGCTTTACAGGTGGGGAGAATGACTGTCAAATTTGAATGGGGGAAGGATTTTCTGGTCAGAGGGAGCAAGTGGGCAAGTTGTTTATGGTGAGAAGGATGAGAATGAAGTATAGCAACTGGGTTGATTTCAGAGGAGCAAAGTGTGCTGGCTGAGTTATAGAAATAAATTAAGAAGGTAAGGTAGGAAGAGGCTAGCTGAATGAGTGCTTTAAGGCCCATGGGAAAGCGTTTATGTTTGATGTGGAGCTTTTGAGGAGTGGGGTGATATGGGATGATTTTTTTTATAAAATGATCTGTGAAGCCACGGTAAGTATGGATTGGATTGAGGTGAGAAAACAGAAAGGGAGATCAGTGAGGAGGCTGTTGAATTAGCCACAGATTTTATAATAAGAACTTGGATCAGTGTGGTAGCAGTTTGGATGGAGAAAAAGGGATGCACTCTAGAGATATTGTGAAGGTAACAGTCTGAAATGTGGGTTGAATGAGAGCAAGAGATGAGTGAAGGATAATACCAAAATTATGAGCTTGTGAAACAGGGAAGGTTAGTGATATTGTCTATAATAACTGGAAAGTCTGAAGGAGGACAGGGAAGTCTGAAGGAGGACAGGATTTGTGTGGGAAGATGAGTAAAGTTTGAGGTATCAGTGGGTCATCCAAGTAGAGATATCATGAAGATAGGATAAAATGCAAGATTGTAGAGCAGGAGAGGTCAGATTCATTCATTCATTCATTCATTCAGTTGTATTTATTGAGCGCTTACTGTGTGCAGAGCACTGTACTAAGTGCTTGGGAAGTACAAGTCGGCAACATATAGAGACGGTCCCTACCCAGCAACGGGCTCACAGTCTAGAAGGGGGAGACAGAAAACAAAACAAAACATGTAGACAGGTGTCAAACCACCAGAATAAATAGAATTACAGCTATATGCAAATCATTAACAAAATAGAGCAGTAAATATGTACAAGTAAAATAGAGTAATAAATCTGTACAAATATATGCAAATGCTGTGGGGAAGGGAAGGGGTTAGGACGGGAGGGATGGGGAGAAGGAGAGGAAAAAAGGGGGCTCAGTCTGAGAAGGTCTCCTGGAGGAGGTGAGCTCTAAGTAGGGCTTGGAGGGGAGGAAGAGAGCTAGCTTGGTGGATGTGTGGAGGTAGGGCATTCCAGTCCAGGGGAAGGACTTGGGCTGGGGGTCGATGGTGGGACAAGCGAGAATGAGGCACAGTGAGGAGGTTAGAGGCAGAGGAGCAGAGGGTGTGGGCTGGGATGTAGAGGGAGAGAAGGGAGGTGAGGTAAGAGGGGGCAAGGTGATGCAGAGCTTTGAAGCCGAGGGTGAGGAGTTTTTTCTTGATTCGTAAGTTGACAGGCAACCACTGGAGATTTTTGAGGAGGGGAGTGACATGCCCAGAGCATTTCTGTACAAAGATAATCTGGGCAGCAAAGTGAAGTGTAGACTGAAGCGGGGAGAGACCGGAGGATGGGAGATCAGAGAGGAGGCTGATGCAGTAATCCAGTCGGGATAGGATGAGAGATTGAACCAACAAGGTAGCAGTTTGGATGGAGAGGAAAGGGTGGATCTTGGTGATGTTGCGGAGGTGAGAACGGCAGGTTTTGGTGATGGATTGGATGTGTAGTGTGAATGAGAGAGCGGAGTCGAGGATGACACCAAGGTTGCGGGCTTGTGAGACCTGGAAAGATGCATCTGGAATACTTTTTGTACAGAGATGGTAGGTGAAGCTGTGGGAGCAAATGAGTTCTCCAAGGGAGTGGAGGCAGAAGGAGAATAGAAGAGGACCCAGAAATGAGCCTTGAAGGACTTTCACAGTTAAAAGACAGAAGGCAGAGGAGTCTGAAAGAGACTGAGAAATAACATCCAGACAGATGGGAGGAGAACCAGGAGAGGACAAGGAGAACCGGGAGAGGACAGTGTCAGTGAAGCCAAGTTTGGATAATGTTTCCAGAATAAGGGGATGGTTGACCTTGTTAAAGGCAGTTGAGAGGTTGATAAGGATTAAGATCAAGTAGGTTCTCCAGGCTCTCATCTCCTCCTGTCTTCAAGACATCTCTACTTGAATGTCCTCCCGTCACCTCAAACTTAACATGTCCAAAAATAGAGCTCCTTATCTTCCATTCATTCAATTGTATTTATTGAGCACTTACTGTGTGCAGAGCACTGTACTAAGTACTTGGGAAGTACAGGTCGGCAACATATAGAGACGGTCCCTACCCAACAATGGGCTACAGTCTAGAAGGGGGAGACGGACACCATCCAAACCCTGTCCTTTCCCTGACCTTCCCATCATCATAGATGGCACCTCCATCCTTCTCATCTCACAAGTCTGTAACCTTGGTGTTATCCTTGACTCCTCTCTCTCATTCAACCCACATATTCAATTTGTTACCAAATCTCGTCAGTTCCCCCTACATCGCTAAAATCCACCCTTTCCTCTCCACCCAAACTGCTACTATGTTAACACAACCTCCCAGCTGCCTTTCCATCCCCACACCAGTCACTGTACTGCCTGGATCATCTTTTTTACAAAAACATTCAAGACATGTCACCCCTCCCTTCTCAAAATTCTCCAGTGCTTACCTATCCACATCTGTGTCCAACAA
Organism: Tachyglossus aculeatus; assembly: GCF_015852505.1. NCBI lineage: Eukaryota > Metazoa > Chordata > Mammalia > Monotremata > Tachyglossidae > Tachyglossus > Tachyglossus aculeatus. Next base: position 81,711,187 of record NC_052066.1, on the reverse strand, counting down.
AAATCCTCATCATTGGCTTTAAAGCTCTCCATCATCTCACCCCCTTCTACCTCACCCTACTTATCTCCTTCTACAACCCAGCCCATACACTTCACCCCTCTGGGGCAAACCTTTTCACTGTGCCTCAATCTCGCCTGCCTCACCACCAACCCCTGGCCCACATCCTGCCTCTGGCCTGGGACGACCTCACTCCTCAAATCTGACAGACAATTACACTCTCCCTGCCCTCTTCAAAACCTTATTGAATCCCCACTTTTCCTCATCTCCCATTCTTTTCTTCATCACCTAACTTGCTTCCTTTGCTCTTCTCCGCCTCCTCCTAGCCCCACAGTACTACTGTAATTTTATTTATTTCTAATCAATCAATCAATCATATTTATTGAGTGCTTACTGTGTGCAAAGCACTGTACTAAGCGCTTGGGAAGTGCAAGTTGGCAACATATAGAGACAGTCCCTACCCAATAGTGGGCTCACAGTCTAGAAGGGGGAGACAGAGAACAAAACCAGACATAATGATGTCTGTTTCCCCCACTCTAGACTGTGAGCTCACTGTGGGCAGGGATTGTCACTGTTTATTGCTGTACTGTTCTCTCCCAAGCACTTAGTACAGTGCTCTGCACACAGTATGTGCTTAATAAATACTAATGAATGAATGAATGAATGAATGAAGTAGTGGCCACTGGATTTGGCAAGAAGGACTTCACTAGTGAATTTATAAAAGGCAGTTTCCATGGAGTAGAAAGGGTGCCAGATTTCAGGGGATCAGAAAGACTGGCTCAGGACTGCAGGCTCATTGTGGGGAGGGGATTTGTCTGTTTATTGTTGTAATGCTTAGTACAGTGCTTTGCATACAGTAAGTGCTCAATAAATACGATTGAATGAATGAATGACTGCCTCCCCAAGCCAAAGAACTTCAGACCACTTGCTTACTCCGTGCAGCTTCTAGGAGAGCCACGGTTGATTCCCATAAACACCTGATCCCAAGGCCTTGTAAGGTCACATGATTTTTTCCAGGCAAGTCAGCTAATGCAATTATGTTATAATAATAATAATAATAATAATAATAATAATAATAATAATAATGGTATTTCTTAAGCACTTACTATGTGCCAAGCACTGTACTAAGCACTGGGGTAAATACCAGCAAATAGAGATGGACACAGTCCCTGTTCCATGTGGAGCTCACCATCTCAATCCCCATTATACAGATGAGGGAACTGAGGCCCAGAGGAAGTGAAATGACTCACCCAAGGTCACACAGCATGACAAGTGGCAGAGCTGCAATTAGAACCCACAACCTTCTGACTCCCAGGCCCATGCTCTATCCACTATGCCATGCTGCTTTTCCAAGTAGCATGGTATAAGCATTTTTTATGGTATTTGTTAATCAGTCAATCAATCAATCAGTCGTATTTATTGAGCACTTACTGTGCGCAGAGCACTGTACTAAGTGCTTGGGAAGTACAAGTTGGCAACATATAGAGACGGTCCCTACCCAACAGTGGGCTCACAGTGTAGAAGGGGGAGACAGAGAACAAAATAAAACATATTAACAAAATAAAATAAATAGAATAGATATGTACAAGTAAAATAAATAAATAAATAAATAGAGTAATAAATATGTACAGACATATATACATATATACAGGTGCTGTGGGGAAGGGAAGGAGGTAAGACGGGGGGATGGAAAGGGGGAGGAGGGGGATAGGAAGGAGGGGGCTCAGTCTGGGAAGGCCTCCTGGAGGAGGTGAGCTCTCAGTAGGGCCTTGAAGGGAGGAAGAGAGCTAGCTTGGAGGATGTGCGGAGGGAGGGCATTCCAGGCCCGGGGGAGGATGTGGGCCGGGGGTCGACGGCGGGACAGGCGAGAACGAGGCACGGTGAGGAGATTAGCGGCGGAGGAGCGGAGGGTGCGGGCTGGGCTGGAGAAGGAGAGAAGGGAGGTGAGGTAGGAGGGGGTGAGGGGATGGGCAGCCTTGAAGCCCAGGGTGAGGAGTTTCTGCCTGATGTGCAGATTGATTGGTAGCCACTGGAGATTTTTGAGGAGGGGAGTAACATGCCCAGAGCGTTTCTGGACAAAGACAATCCGGGCAGCGGCGTGAAGTATGGATTGAAGTGGGGAGAGACACGAGGATGGGAGATCAGAGAGGAGGCTGATGCAGTAGTCCAGACAGGATAGGATGAGAGCTTGAACGAGCAGGGTAGCGGTTTGGATGGAGAGGAAAGGGCGGATCTTGGCAATGTTGCGGAGCTGAGACCGGCAGGTTTTGGTGACGGCTTGGATGTGAGGGGTGAACGAGAGAGCGGAGTCGAGGATGACACCAAGGTTGCGGGCTTGTGAGATGGGAAGGATGGTAGTGCCGTCAACAGAGATGGGAAAGTCACGGAGAGGGCAAGGTTTGGGAGGGAAGACAGGAGTTCAGTCTTGGACATGTTGGGTTTTAGGTGGCGGGCAGACATCCAGATGGAGATGTCCTGAAGACAGGAGGAGATGCGAGCCTGGAGGGAGTGGGAGAGAGCAGGGGCAGAGATGTAGATTTGTTAAGTGCTTACTACATGCCAGGCCCTGTACTAGGTGTTGGAGTAGATACAAGCTAACCAATGTAGACACAGTTCATGTCCCACAGTGGGAATAAAGTCTTAATCCCCATTTTACAGATGAGGGAACTGAGGCACAGGGAAGTGAAGTGACTTGCCTAAGATTCTTTCATTAATTCATTCAATCGTATTTATTGAGAGCTCACTGTGTGCAGAACACTGTACCAAGTGCTTGAAAAGTACAGTTCAGCATCTGAGACAATCCCTACCCAACAACGGGCTTACAGTCTAGAAGGGGGGAGACAGACAACAAAACAAGACAAGTAAATATACATCAATAGCATCAATATGAATAAATATAATTATAGATATATATACACATAATTAATGAAATAAATAGAATTATATATATACAAGTGCTCTGGGGTGGGGAGGGGGGTAGAGCGGAGGGAAGGAGTTGGGGCGATGGGGAGAGATGGAGGAGCAGAGAAAAAAGGGGCCTTAGTCTGGGAAGGCCTCAAGGGCTAGAGCTGGGATTAGAACCTAGATCCTCTGACTCCTAGGCCCTAGTAGATAGATCATGGAAGTATCAAGGGATCACAAACTTGGCAGCTGGATAACCCGTATTCTAATCCCAGCTCCTCCATCTCTCTGCTATGTGGCCTTGAGAAAGTCACTTCACTTTTCTGTGCCTGTTTCCTCATCTGTAAAATTAGGATTCAATACCTTATCTCCCTCCTATCTAGAATGTGATTCCTTTGTCAGAAAGGGACTGTATCTGGTCTGATTATCTTGTATCTACCCCAGTGTTTAGCGCAGTGCTCAGTAAGAATTTTAAAAATTCCAAAATTATTATTATTATTGTTGTTTTTGCTGTTGTTGTAGTAAAGAAGCAGCATGGGCTAGCAGATAGAGCACAAGCCTGGGAGTCAGAAGGACCTAGGTTCTAACCGCTGCTCTGCCACTAGTCTGCTGTGTGACCTTGGGCAAGTTATTTCATTCTTCTGTGCCTCAATTCCCTCATCTATTAAATAGGATTAAGACTGTAAACCTTATACAAGACAGGGAATGGGGCCAACCCAATTAGCTTCTATCTACCCCAGGGTCTAGAACATTCCCTGGCAGATAATAATAATAATAATAATAATAATAATAATAATAATAATAATAATAATAATAACAACAACAATAACAATAATGGTATTTGTTAAGGGCTTACCATGTGCAAAGCACTGTTCTAAGTGCTGGGGGGATTGGTACAAGGTGATAAGGTTTTCCCCCGTGGGGCTCACAGTCTTCATCCCCATTTTACAGATGAGGGAACTGAGGCTCAAAGAACTTAAGTGACTTGCCCAAGGTCACACAACAGACATGTGGCGGAGCTGGGATTAGAACCCATTAGAGAAGCAGCGTGGCTTAGTGGAAAGAGCACAGGCTTTGGAGTCAGAGGCCATAGGTTCAAATCCCAGCTCTGCCACTTGTCAGCTGTGTGACTTTGGGCAAGTCACTTCACTTCTCTGTGCCTCAGTTACCTCATCTGTAAAATGGGGATTAAGACTGTGAGCCCCACGTGGGACAACCTGATCACCTTGTAATTTACCCAGCACTTAGAACAGTGCTTTGCACATAGTAAGTGCTTAATAAATGCCATTATTATTATTATTATGACCTCTGACTCCCAAGCCCGGGCTCTTTCCACTGAGCCACACTGCTTCTCAGCATGAGAGTAATCACTTAACAAATACTATAATTACTGCTGTCGTACCTGAATTTAGAGTGTTTTCCTGAGAAGACTACTGATCCCCTTAATTCCTCCAGAGTCTCTGGGCTGCCCTTCTGAGCAAGGACCCTGCTTCCACTTCTCATGTAGAAGTACCAAATATTAAGGAGCGTGGTGACATATCTGCTCCAGACAGATTAGGGCAGAGGAAATCCAGGTCAGCCCATAAACAAATAGGATCCACTACTCAACCCAGTTACGGTTTTAAAGACTCAGGAAAGAGAAAGTGATGGCCGCTAGATCTTAAAGCTAATGCATTTTTCTCTTCCTAAATTCTGCTGTGGAGATTGTTTAAAAAGCACCTCCAAATAAGAAGCAGGTGACAAATAAATCTGAGGGGGCCTAGTAAACATTAGGCACTGGGTCGAATTGAGACATTAAATCAATCATCAATTGTATTTATTGAGCACTTACTACATGCAGAGCACTGTACTAAGTGCCTGGGAGAATACAACAGAGTTGGTAGACATGTTCACTGCCCACAGTGAGCTTACAGTTTAAGGAGGGTGCAGACATGAGAAGCAGAAGGGTGTAGTGGGTAGACCACAGGCTTGGAAGTCAGAAGGTCATGAATTCTAATCCTGACTCTGCCACTTGCCTGCTGTGTAACCTTGGGCAAGTCACTTCACTTCTCTATCCCTCAGTTACCTCATCTGTAAAATGGGAATTGCGACTATGAGCCGCAGGTGGGACAGGGACTGTGTCCAGCCTCATTTACTTGTATCCACCCCAGTGCTTAGTGTAGTGCCTCGCATACAGTAAACGCTTAATAAATACCACACACACACACACATACGCACATGCACACACAATATAAATAAATAAATGATGAATATGTACATAATTGCTGTGGAGCTGAGGGAGGAGTAAACACAGGGTACAAGTGCAAGAGCAACATTCATTCATTCAATCGTATTTATTGAGTGCTTACTGTGTGCAGAGCACTATGATAATAATGATGGTATTTGTTAAGCGCTTACTATGTGCCAAGTGCTGTTCTAAGCACTTAATAGAAGAGAATGGGAGAAGAGTACTGTGGGCTGAGTCAGGGAAGGCCTCTTGGAGAACATGTAATAAGGCTATGAAGGTGAGGAGAGTGATTGTCTATCAGATCTGAAGAGGGAGGGCATTCCAAGCCAAAGGCAGGAAGTGAGCAAGAGGTCAGCAGTGAGACAGATGAGATCGAGGTACAGTGAGTAGGTTGGCAAGTGTGCAGGCTGGATTGTAGTAGAAATTCGGCCCACGTCACCCCCGGGCCTGGAATGCCCTCCCTCTGCCCATCCGCCAAGCTAGCTCTCTTCCTCCCTTCAAAGCCCTACTGAGAGCTCACCTCCTCCAGGAGGCCTTCCCAGACTGAGCCCCTTCCTTCCTCTCCCTCTTGTCCCCCTCTTCATCCCCCCATCTTACCTACTTCCCTTCCCCACAGCACCTGTATATTTGTATATATGTTTGTACATATTTATTACTCTATTTATTGATTGATTGATTTTACTTGTACATATCTATTCTATTTATTTTATTTTGTTAGTATGTTTGTTTTGTTCTCTGTCTCCCCCTTTTAGACTGTGAGCCCACTGTTGGGTAGGGACTGTCTCTATATGTTGCCAACTTGTACTTCCCAAGCACTTAGTACAGTAATCTGCACACTGTAAGCGCTCAATAAATACAACTGATGATGATGATGATGAAAATAAGGAAGTAAGTTAGGAGGGGGCAAGGTGATTGAGTGTTTTAAAGCCTATGAGGATTTACCATTTGACATGAAGGTGGATGGGCACCCCGTGGAGGCTCACTGCATACCTTACTCTCTTTACAATGCCCTGTTGACTAGGTTTTCATGGCAAAGAGTGTCTGCGGAGGAACTTGGTGAGCACTGGGTGATGCATGTCATCCCCGGTCCTAGCCCCACAGCACTTCTGTACATGTCAGTAATTTCATTTATTTATATTGATGCCTGTCTCTCCCTCTAGACTGTAAGCTCATTGTGGACAGGGAATGTGACTGTTATACTGTTATACTGCTCTTTACCAAATACTAAGTAGAGTGCTCAGCACACAGTAAACATTCAATAAGCATGATTGACTGACTGTATGATTTAGCAATTTAAGAAACAGAGGTACATGACTAGAAAGGGCTGGAGGTGACATTTGTGCCTATTTTGAGATCCAAATAGAATTTTCTGTAGGCTTAGTAATTGTTAATAGCCATTTTAAGATGGGTTTGTGGTGCCTTTTTACATCTTTTCCTAATAATTCAGATTTAAGCTTCAGATTTGCAGTGAAGCAGAATGGCCTAATGGCTATAGCACAGCCCTGGACCCAGAGGAACTGGATTATAATCCTGGATCCACTACTTGCCTGCTGGGTGACCTTGGACAAGTCACAACTTCGCTTTACCTCAGTTTCCTCAACTGCAAAATAGGGGCCCAATACCTGTTCTCCCTCCTATGAGAGGGAGCCCCATGTGGGACAGGAGCTGTTTCCACCTTAATTAAATTGTATCTACCCCAGCACTTATATTAGTGCTTGACACATAGTACATGCTTAGCAAATAGTAGCAACAACAAAAAATAAATGAACATAGTTTAGATGTAAGATTTTTCGGAAGTTTTTCATATAGTCCACTATCCTACTTGTTAGAATAAGTTTTCTGGGTCAGTGGCCTCTATTCAATTGCTGAAATTAAAAAAAAAAAATGAAGAATTACATTTTCAGTAATGAATCATTCCATTTATATGAAATAAAAGAGTGTATTAAACTCCATGAATTAGACTAATTAAGCTATATCCCACAGTGTCACCGTAGTGAAGGACATAGCACAAATTCACCCTTAGCTTGGAATTTTTCTATGTTTATCATTACGCGTCACAATCTTAAAATTCTTTTAGTGTGACTGTCATATAAAATTCCTCTGGCTCTTGCCTGCCCAGGCTAAATTTAATTGAAGATTTAAAATTGACCAGGCAATGTACATGAAAAGTGACAGGGTGGAAGGTAATTAGAATATATGGGTAGAATAAAATGTGCTTGTTGCCTTGCCTGGTAGGTAGAAAAAGTTCTTATGATTATCAACTTGTGCATTCATTTTTTCTTTCTTATATATTTTATTTTTCTCATCTACTCTATTTCATTTCTTATCCCTGCCTTACATCTATGACCTTTCACTTCAATTTCAGTGTTTCTTGACATTTCACCTAAAAAAATCTCAAATCCAAATTATTTTTATTATTTTAAATGGAATTTGTTAAATGCTTACTCTGTGCCAGGCAATGTACTACGTCCTGGGGAAGATACAAGCTAATCATCATCATCATCATCAATCGTATTTATTGAGTGCTTATTATGTGCAGAGCACTGTACTAAGAGCTTGGGAAGTACAAATTGGCAACACATAGAGACAGTCCCTACCCTATCCAATCATGTTGGACACAGTCCATGTCCCAGATGGGACTCACAATTTTAATCCCCATTTTACAGATTACATAACTGAGACACAGAAAAGTTGTGACTTGCCCAAGATCACACAGCAGACAAGTGATACAGCCAAGATTAGAACTCAGGTCTTTCTGATTCCCAGGCTCATGCAGAACCAGGATCAGAATCCAGGTCTTTTTGATTCCCAGGCTCATGCTCTATCCACTAAGCCATGATCATTTAGCTTCTTCTACCCCAAACTCTCAGACCTAATAATCACAAACCAAATAAAAACCAGGAAAATTGGTGTTGAAACCTATCTCACTCAGTTGGGTTCATTGAAAAGAGAGTGTGGATCTGGGGATTGGGAAACCAGGGTTCTAGCTACTGGCCTGATATGCAACTTCAGGCATAACACTTACCCTTCTCGGGGACTTGGTTTCCTCATCTTCAAACTGGTGATCACAAAACCTGCCTCTCACTCATTCATTCATTGATTGATTCAATTGTATTTATTGAGCACTTACTGTGTGCAGAGTATTAAGTGCTTGGAAAGTACAATTCAGCAATAGAGACAATCCCTGCCCACAACAGGCTCACAGTCTAGAAGGGGGGAGACAGACATCAAAGCAACTAAACAAGCATCAATAGCATCAGTGTAAATAAATAGAATTATAGATATATATACACATCAAAACAAGTCAACAGGAATTAATATAAATAAATAGAATTATAGATATGTACATATACACACAAGTGCTGTGGGGTGGGGAGGGGGGTAGAGCAAAGGGAACAAGTCGCCGTGATGGGGAGGGAAGGAGGAGCAGAGAAATAGGGGGGCTCAATCGGGCAAGGCCTCTTGGAGGAGGTGAGCTTTCCGTAGGGCTTTGAAGGGGGGAAGTGTGTTAGTTTGGTGGATGTGAGGAGGGAGGGCATTCCAGGCCAGAGGTAGAACGTGGGCTAGGGGTCGATGGTGGAACAGGCAGGAACAAGGCCCAGTGAGAAGGTTAGCGGCCGAGGAGTGGAGGGTGCGGGCTGGACAGAAGGGTAGAAGGAGGGAAGGGAGGTGAAGTAGGAGGGGGCGTGGTGATGGAGAGCTTTGAAGCCAAGAGTGAGGAGCTGCCCCACACCTTGTCATGGACATGCAGGATGATCAGCTGTCTCTGTGGTGAGCACTGAGGTTATGGGACATCAGACACACCCCCATCCCATAGGAGAAGCCCTTATCTCCAATCTGACTGTGGAGCCCCATCTCCTGCCATCCAGTCAGAGCTCAGGAAGGGTCTAAAAGTGATTTGGAGGGATAAGTCAGCATGGCGTATGACAGAGGTGAAACATCAATCAAGGGTATGTATTAATAAATAATTATTATGGTATTTGTTTAGCACTTACTATGTACCAAGCACTGTAGTAGATACAAAGTAAATTAGGTTGGACGCGGTCCCTGCTCCACATGGGGCTCACAGTCTTAATCCCCATTTTACAGACGAGGCTACTGAGATACAGAGAAGTGAAGTGACTTGCCCAAAGTCACATAGCAGATAAGCAGAAGAACTGGGATCAGAACCCATGACCTTCTGATTCCCAGACCCATGCTCTATCCAATATGCCATGCTGCTTCTCATTCAGAGTTTACCGTGTGCAGAGCACTGTACTAAGCACTTGGGAAAGTAGAATACAATGGAGATGGTAGATGCAATCCCTTCCACAAGGAGTTTAGGGTCTATGGGAGTTTTACCAGAGAACAAATTTTTAAAGAATTCAGAGCAAAGGTAATGAAGCATTCATAGTCCTGCACATTGCAGACCACTGTCTGCAGTGGCAGTTTCTACACTGCAATATGGGCAGGGAACGTGTCTGCTAATTCTGCAGTATTGCACTCTCCCAAATGCATAGCACAGTGCTCTGGCCATTGTAAGTGCTCAATAAATACCACTGATTGATTGATTAAATCCACGTTGTTCCCCACTAGATGCAGTGAAATCTTCCACACTGCACTATTGTGTGGTTTGTCACATGTAGGTTGTATTTTATTCACTGGGCAGAATGCTCCCTCCAGCAGATGCAAGCTTCTTGTGGGCAGGGGATGTGGCTACCAACTCTTGTATTGTACTCTCCCAAGTGCTTGGTACAGTGCTCTGCACACAGTAAATGCTCAGTAAATACCACTGACTGATTGATGAAAACAGGTGATGAGTAAGTAACCTGTTTAGTATTTGGGAAGGAGGTGATTAGAATTTCCCTTCTTCTGGAGGATCCTGTGCTGTATTTCTGTAATTAATAATAATAATAGTAATAATGGTATTTGTTTAGTGCTTACTATGTGCTTCAAGCACTATTCTAAGCTCTGGGGTAGATACAAGGTTATCAGGTTGTCCCACGTGGGGCTGACAGTCTTAATCCTCAATTTTACAAATGGGGTAACTGAGGCACAGAGAAGTTAAGTGAGTTGCCCAAAGTCACACAGCTGACAAGTGACAGAGATGGGATTAGAACCCACGACCTCTGACTCCCAAGCTTGTGCTCTTTCCACTAAGCAATGCTGCTTCTCTAATTACAATTCTAATTCTTATATTTATCAGGAGTGTCTTTGAGTTTGGTGGAGGGGGTGGAGGATTTGTGGGGGAGGTGCATGCATTTCTCTTGACTATTTCAAGGAGAGGAGATCTTTCCTCCATAGCCTCAAAGAACTTTATAACTTGGGGGTAAAGGAGCCCTAAGCTGGTCTCACCAGTACTGGCAAAGCAATTATGTCCTTGCTCTGCCCCTCCTCTACCCCCAGAGTGATAAAGATGTGGCCTAGTGGTAAAAGCACAGGATTGGAAGCCCAGGAGACCAGAGTTCTAATCCTGGCTGTGACACTTGCCTGCTGTTTGACCTTGGGCAAATCATTTAACTTCTCTATGCTTCCACTTCCTCATCTGAAAAAATCAATCTATGGTACTTTCATTCATTTATTCAATCGTATTTACTGAGCGCTTACTGTGTGCAGAGCATTGTACTAAGCGCTTGGGAAGTACAAATCGGAAACATATAGAGACAATCCTTACCAAACAACGGGCTCACAGTCTAGAAGGGGGAGATAAACAACAACACAAAATAAGTAGACAGGTGTCAATACCATCAGAATAGAGTGATAACTATATAGACATCATTAGTAAAATGAATAGAGTAATAAATATGTACAAATATGCACAAGTGCTGTGGGGTGGGAAATGGGGAGGGCAGAGGGAGTTGGAGAGATGGGGAGGAGGAGGAGATAAAAGGGGGGCTCAATCTGGGAAGGCCTCCTGGAGGAGGTGAGCTCTCAGTAGGGCTTTGAAGGGAGGGAGAGAGCTAGTTTGGTGAACTTGAGTAAGAACATGAGTTCTTACTTTGTGCATCTAGCACTGTACTAAGCACTTGGGAGAAGTACAATACAGTAGAATTAGTAGACAAGTTCCCTAACAGGAGCTTACAGACTAGAAGGGGAGACAGACATTAAAATAAATTATGGAAATGTGTAAGTGCTGTAAAAGGGACAAAATCTCTATTCTCCCTCCTGCTTATATGGTGAGCCCCATATGGAACAAGGGCTGTGTCTTGTTCTGATTGTGGTGTATCTACCCCAGGGCTCAGTTTGGCACGTAGTAAACATTTTCAAAATACTCCAACTATTACCATTGTCACTGCTGCTCTTCTCTTTGAGTGGGATGAGGGTGATACCCTCAACTCCTTTTCCTGCCCACTTCCTGTTCATGGCAGGAAGCCCAAATGCTGGAGGAGGCCTGTAGATTTTCAAATTGTCCACGGGGATTTGATAATCAAGAAGCAAAGCAGTGCCATTTCCATTTTAGAAAGTGAGCTGTCCCCTGGTCACATGAGCTGGTGAGCCCAGTGTCTATTTTTGGTAAACTGGCCTCATGCTGGCACTTAATCAGCATCAACTTCTCTGTCAACCCACTCATCGCTGCCTGACTTGAGTTCAGATGTGAGCAGTTTGATGGGAAATGAAGACCTAATAAACAAAGTATTGTCGATAAATAGCAATGCAGTGACAGTGAATGGAGAGGGTGTTCTGGAAAGAGGAGACAGCTTTGGGAAGGGTCCACTGAATAATGCCAGGGGGTAGATGGCACTCTCCTGAAGCCTTTAGACGACCTGTTGCAAACCATTTAGACCTCTGCCTGTTCTTTTCCCTTGACTGCCTCAGGACTGATAGGGGAACTGTCATGAGCTGTGTTCCAAATATAGAATATTTTCCACTTGGGATATTGTTTTGGTTTTTAATCAGACAAAAATTAAACCATTGTTTCTCATCCCATTTCTTAGTCCTCTCATACCAAAAGGAAAAGTAAAGTTTCTGCATCTGAGAAAAAAAAATCACCCAACCGTGGCTCTTATTTTTCTGCTTTGAGAGAGTGTAATTATGTAGTGCAGGGAGGTACAAGTCATCTCTGAAGATTCAGGTTAGATTGCTAGTCATAACATCTCCTACCTGGAAAAGAAATAGCTTTTTGGATGGTTTTCTGTCTGTATTGTCCTAGAGTTCAGCAGGGTTCCATTTTATGGCAGATTAGAAATGTTATCGGGAGACTAGTTATTAAAAGTATGCAGCTTCCCAACAGCTAGAAAGTTGAACAAACTCAGTGAAGCTTCTTTGTAATTGTCAAAAAATATAATAACTCTCATTACAGCTTTCCTTATCACTGGGCTAATTCATAGAAGTCTTTTTTGTTTTGTTTTGTCTTTTTTTCCAAATCCTGGGACCTCTTAAAAAGAAAAGCACTAGGAGATGGGAGAAAGGAGACAATGATGAGATAATTGAAACCTATGAAATTTGAAGTTCACCCATGCAAATTATTCTTATCACATCAATTTTAGTAGTAGCTGGGAAGACTTTTTTGTATTTAGCAGTTTTTCTCGGGTAGCATGCAAATAATTTTTAAACGCCAAAATTCTCCAAATGCTGAAACTTCTAAGGAGGAGAAGGAAGAGTGGAGAGAGAGGCACTAAGGGGAAAACTGAAAAAGAGGTGAGATTATAGTGCTCTGCACACAGTAAGTGCTCAATAAATACGATTGAATGAATGAATTAATTAAGCTGGCAAAGTAGTAGACAAAGAATGAACACTGACAAATTTGTCTTGCTGTTATGTAAACCTGAGCCATTAGGTCCAATTTTGCCCTGTGAAGGCCCTTTTAAATCCCACCCAGAGCTGGAGAACTACAGTAAATGAATATCAGATATTCTGAAAATGAACACAACTAATGAGATATACAGAGATGACCCTTGTGTCGAATTAGGAGTCAAGAAAGATGCTATTTTTAGAGGGGAATAGGCATATAGAGGGAGTCAAGACATGTGATCTTAAATGTGGTGGGAAAGGATAAACATTAGCCTCAGTTTGGCAGGGACTCACTTCAACATGCTACCAAGGGTCCTTGGCTTCATAGTCATAACCCAGCCTGCCTCTCTTGTCATCCTCCCTGCTATTTTACTACAGACAAGCAGTGGAAAGTGAGGGTACTGTTCTTCGAGGGAGGAGTGAAGATCATTTTCTGTAACTAGATACTGTGGAAGCATAACGGTCAAAGTCCTTCATTTGCCCCCTTCTCTCCAAACAGTTTCAGCTGTAGGCCTGCTTGATCACCAAGGCAATCAAGTTCATAACACATGTTCACTTTGTTCTCTGGGTCTTCTGAAAGGAACAGCTGAAAAAAAGAGAAGCAGCATGGCTCAGTGGAAAGAGCATGGGCTTTGGAGTCAGAGGTCATGGGTTCAAATCATGGCTCTGCCAACTGTCAGCTGTGTGACTTTGGGCAAGTCACTTAAATTCTCTGTGCCTCAGTTACCTCATCTGTAAAATGGGGATTAAGACTGTGATTCCCCCGTGGGACATTCCAATCACCTTGTAACCACCCCAGCGCTTAGAACAGTGCTCTGCAAATAGTAAGCACTTAATAAATGCCATTATTATTATTACTATTACTCCTTTAGTGGGGTGGGTAGAGTTTAATCACCTTGAGAACAAGGGAGAAACCTACCCCCCCACACAAAGGGTTTTGCTGCCAATCCTGATGTATTTATCCTGTATTGTACTTTGATTAAATTAGATTAAAAGCAGCTCTGGTTTACTCAGAATTGAGCTGAGCTTGACTAGCAGACTCTCCCTTCTGATTCAATCAATCATATTTATTGAGTGCTTACTGTGTGCAGAGCACTGTACTAAGCGATTGGGAAGTACGAGTTGGCAACATATAGAGACGGTCCCTACCCAACAGCAGGCTCACAGTCTAGAAGGGGGAGACAGACAACAAAATAAAACATATTAACAAAATAAAATAAATAGAATAAATATGTACAAATAAAATAAATAAATAAATAGAGTAATAAATACGTACAAACATATATACATATATACAGGTGCTGTGGGGGGGAAGGAGGTAAGGCAGGGGGGATGGGGAGGGGGAGCGATGCTGAAAGAAATGCTAGTAGTAAATAAACTTGTCTCTAACCTACCTGCTCAAACATAATGCAGTGTCCATGAAGTTTTTCTTCCACAATACGATGAACCCTAGACCCTGTCTGAATTATCTACAAATTCCATACTTGGGGGGGGTCTGGATTATTATTATAATATGTTGTAAGGGATTACTATGTACCAACCACTGTGCTCAACACTGGGATGATAATAAGTTCAGAACTAGTTCCTAATAATAATAAGCATGTATGTAGTATGTACCAGGCACTGTACTAAGCACAGGGGTAGGTACAGGTTTTTCATGCTGGACACAGTCCCTGTACCACATGGGGCTCACGCCCCATTTTACAGATGAAGAAATTGATTCACAGAGAAGTTCCCTCGTCCCCCTCTCCATCCCCCCATCTTACCTCCCTCCCTTGCCCACAGCACCTGTATATATGTATATATGTTTGTACATATTTTTTTACTCTATTTATTTATTTAATTTATTTGTACATATCTATTCTATTTATTTTATTTTGTTAGTATGTTTGGTTTTGTTCTCTGTCTCCCCCTTTTAGACTGGGAGCCCACTGTTGGGTAGGGACTGTCTCTATATGTTGCCAATTTGTACTTCCCAAGCGCTTAGTACAGTGCTCTGCACATAGTAAGTGCTCAATAAATACGATTGATGATGATGATGATGAAGTGAAGTGACTTGTCCAAGATCACATAGCAGAAATGTGGCAGAGGCGGGAACAGGACTCACATCTTCTGACTCCCAGGCATGTGCTCTTTTCACCAGACCAGGAAGGAGAGTGCAGTATAACAGAGTTGGTAAACACATTCCCTGCCTATAATGAGCTTAATATACTATTGCTACTTTGTTCATGCTTCCCCAGCTGTTAAGCAATACTGTGGCCACAGCAGCATGGAAGTCTTTGACCTTTTTGCTTTAAGCTGCCCACTCCTCCCTTCCAGAGCCAGTGGGCCTATCTGGCTTACTGGGGTTAGCCATGCCAAGATACTTTGTGTTATTGTCATTTAGAACAACATTTTACCAGAGCATGCTGATCAAGTAGCATCATCTTTTAATAGGTATAAGCTGCTCTCTATTACCAGGTGATACTGAGCATTGGAAACCACTAATTCATAGAGAAGTAGCATGGCTTAGTGGAAAGATCCCGGGCTTGGGAATCAGAGGTCATGGGCTCTAATCTGGGCTTGGTCACTTGTCTGCTGTGTGACCTTGGGCAAGTCACTTCACTTCTCTGTGCCTCAGTTCCCTCATCTGTAAAATGGGGATTAAGACTGTGAGCCCCGTGTGGGACAACCTGATCACCTTGTATCTACCCCAGCGCTTAGAACAGTGCTTGGCACCTAGTAAGCACTTAACAAATACCATTGTTATTATTATTATTATTCAGGGGTCCAATTCTAGATGGCTGGAGCTCCAAAACCAGCCCCCAGGGAGGCCTCTGGAATGAGGAGGACCACCGTGGTTTCCTCTGGGGAAGTGGAAACTCCAATAGGATTAGCAATAGCAACCAATGAACCACTCAATATTGCATTGTCCCAAGCACTCAGTACAATGTTCTGCCCGCAGTAAGTGTTCAGTAAATATGATTGACTGACTGACTGAACCAGAGTTCATTCATTCATTCAATCATATTTACTGAGCGCTGACTGTGTGCAGAACACTGTACTAAGTGCTTGGGAAGTACAATTCAGCAAGAGACAATCCCTGCCCTCAATGGGCTCACAGTCTAGAAGGGGGGAGACAGACTTCAAAACAAGTAAACAGGCATCAGAGGCATCATTATAAATAAATAGAATTATAGTTATAACACAGCATTAATAAAATCAATAGAATTATAGTTATAAATATGTACATATATATGCAAGTGCTGTGGGTGGGGGTGTAGAGCAAAGGGAGTGAGTTGGGACAATGGGGAAGGGAAGGGGAGCAGAGGAAAAGGGGGCTTAGTCCGGGAAGGCGTCCTGGAGGAGAGTTCTTCCAAGGCCTCCTATCCCTCTAAGGTGGTTTTCACCAGCTACTGTCAGAAGAATTGGACAGGCCAGGGTGCTGATCAGTTGATACTTAGTTGATGTTTCTCTCACCCTGACCTGCCTGACCCCAATCTTAACCTCTCTGTCTTCACCAAACAGACCTTAACAAACTGTAATAAAGGGGCCTGAAAAGCTTCATGCAGTCACTAGTGCTCTGAAACAAATATGGTAGCCTGGTCAAGTTAATATGTTTTCCTAAGCGTTCTAATATCTACTTTGTGTAGTAGTAATCATATTTATTAAGAGCTTAAAGTAGATCATTTTACTAAGTGCGGGGAGAAAATATACAGATGGGAATTAAACAGTGCCTGCCCCTTTTGGGGATCATAATTTAAAAGAAGATCACAATCCATCATACCTAGATCTTACAAAGACTCTATCTTCGAAAGAGTCCAAAACACTTGGACTGTAAAATAGATTAAGACAGTAAAGGGAAAGGTACCGTTATCCCCATTTTACAGAGTCAGGCTAGCACCACGTTCATTTTCATTTTATTGGGTCAGCATGAGCCAGGCTAGCACCACGTTCAATTGATTCCCACTTCAGTCAGTCGGTAGTATTTATTGAACTTGTACTTTGTGCAGAGCACTGTACCAAATGCTTTGGAGAGTACAATATAACAGTTGGTAGACACATTCCTTGCCCACAATGAGATTAGAGTCTAATGGTGGACACAAGATAATGATGGTATTTGTTAAGCACTTACTATGTGCCAGGCACTGTACTAAGCACTGGATAATCAGGTAGGACAAAGTCTATGTCCCATTTGTACTTCCCAAGCGCTTAGTACAGTGCTCTGCACCTAGTAAGTGCTCAATAAATATGATTGATGATGATGATATGGGGCTCACAGTCTTAATCCCCATTTTACAGATGAGGTAACTGAGGCACAGAGAGGTTAAGTGATTTGCCCAAGGTCACAAAGCAGACAAGTGTCCAAGCTGGGAATAGAAAGCAAGTCCTTCTGACTTCCAGGCCCATGGTATATTCATTCATTCATTCAACCATATTTATTGAGTACTTACTGTGTGCAGAGCGCTGTACTAAGCTCTTGGAAAGTACAATATAACAATAAAGAGAGACAATCCCTGCCCGCAATGGGCTTACAGTGTAGGGTGGGAGAGACTGACATCAAAACAAGTTAACAGGCATCAATATTAATAAATAAAATTGTATATAAATATATATATATATATATATACATACAAGTGCTATGGGGTGGGGGGAGAGCAAAGGGAGTGAATCAAGGTAATGTGGAAGGGAGGGGGAGCTGAGGAAAAGGGGTCTTAGTCTGTGAAGGCCTCTTGGAGGAGGTGTGCCTTCAGTAGGGCTTTGAAGGGGGGAAGAGTGATTGGTGATTTCGAGGGGGGGGTGGGGGGGCGGTATTCCAGGCCAGAAGTAGGATGTGGGTCAGGGGTCGGCTGTGAGACAGGCAAGATCGAGGTACAGTGAGAAGGTTAGCACCACAGGAGCAGAGTGTGCCAGCTGGAAAGTAGGAGAGAATGAAGGTGAGGTAAAAAAAAGGGCAAGGTGATGGAGAGCTTTAAAGCCAGTAGTGAGGAGTTTCTGTTTGATATGGAGGTTGTAGGCAACCACTGGAGATTTTTGAGGAGGGGGGTGACATGCCCTGAACATTTCTGTAGAAAGATATCCATTAAGCCACTCTGCTTCTCTGCATCAGCGACAGTGAGCTGAACAAGTGAAGACAACCAGTTAAATGTATGTAACATTTAACATGCTGAAAGACATGAAATGATTAGGGAATTAAACAACATATTAGACATCCTTCTTCTGCCTAGTGAAATTATGCCAATTTTAGTTTCATGCTTACCCCCAGGACAGCTGTTCTTTTGACATCCTTTTGATTGCATTCCTTGGCATGTCAAAAAAAATGTATTTTACCAAGGAGTAACAGATGCTTTGCATAATGACAGCTTAAACTTTTAAGATGATAAAATTATAAATGTCAGGGCCACATAAGATTTCTGCTGAATTAGTTTTCCTCTTTATCTTTCCAAGAAATATTAAGTGGAGCCAGGTAGCTCTGTGAGCAAAAGCAAATGATACCTTCTCACAGCACCAGCCAGTTAAATGAGATATCATTAAACAAGGCACAAACCTCTTGGGGTCTAATTCGAGATTTGGCAATTGACTGCTGTGGGACCTGGTGCAAATTACTTCACTTCTCTGTATCTCATCTGTAAAATGGGAATTAAGACTGAGAGCCCCATGTAGGACATGGACTTTGCCCAACCTGATTAGCTTGTATCTACTCCAATGCCTACTGCAGTGCTGGGTACATAGTAGGTGCTTAACAAATACCATTAAAAAAAATCCTCCCACTGTGAGCTCCAGGGACTTTTGTTCAATCAACCAATGGTATTTATTGAGCACTTACTCTGTGCAGCGCACTGCATTAAATACTTGGGAAGGACAATGTAAAAGAATTGCTATATATGTTCCCTGGCCACAAGGAGTTTAAAGTGTAATAATAATGATTAGTAATTATGGTATTGGTTCAGCGTTTACTATGTGCCAGGCACTGTACTAAGCTCTGGGGTAGATACAAGCAAATCGGCTTGGACACAGTCCCTGTCCTACATGGGGCTCACAGTCTCAATCCCCATTTTACAGATGAGGTAACTGAGGCCCAGAGAACTGAAGTGACTTGCCCAAGGTCACACAGCAAACAAGTGGCAGAGCTGGGATTAGAACCAAGACCTCCTGACTCCTATGCCCGTGCTCTGTCCACTAACAAGATACTGACATAAATTGACATAAATTACAGCTATGTACATTAGTGCTGTGGGGATGAGACCGCTGTTGGGTAGGGACTGTCTCTATATGCTGCCGTACTTCCCAAACGCTTAGTACAGTGCTCTGCACACAGTAAGCACTCAATAAATACGATTGAATGAATGAATGAATGAATGAATGATGAGGGTGGGGTGAATATCAGACACTTAAAGGTTACAAATCTAATTGCAATGGCAATGCAGAAAGGAGAGGGAGTAGGGGAAATGAGGAATTAGTCAACCTACTCACTGAACCTCCATCTTGTCCATCTCACTGCTGACTCCTCACCCAAGTCCTGCCTCTGGCCTGGAACGTTCTCCTTTTTCATAACCAACAGATGATCCCTTTCCCCACCTTCAAAGCCTTATTGAAGGCACATCTCCTCCAAGAGGCCCTCCCCAACTAAGCATTAATTTGTACAGTGCTCTGCACGCAATAAATGTTCAATAAATACGATTAAATGAATTTCCTCTCACCCCACCACTCCTTTCTGTATTGGCCTTACACTTGGAATTTCATCTATATTTATCTCTCCCTCAGTCTAGCACTTACAGTAATGATGGTATTTGTTAAGCGCTTACTATATGCCAAGCACTGTTCTAGGCACTGAGGTAGGTACAAGCTAATCAGGCTGTCCCACGTGGGGCTCACAGACTTACTCCCCAATTTACAGATGAGGTAACTTAGGCCCAGAGAAGTGAAGTGACTTGCCCAGGATCATGCAGCAGACAAGCGGAGGACCCTGGATTAGGACTCATGTCCTCTGACTCCCAAAGCCTGTGCTCTTTCCACTAAGCCATAACTATGATTGATCTATTTATATTAATGTTTGTCTCCAACTCTAGTTTCCCCCTCTAGACTGTAAACTCAGTTTGGACAGGGAATGTCTAGCAACTCTGTAATATGGTATTCTTCCAAGGGGTTAGTACAGTGTTCTGCACACAATAGTGCTCACTAAATATGACATTGATTGGAAGGGCTTATTGTGATTTTAATAAGGCTTTGAAGGTGGGGAGAGAGGTGGTCAGTGATATATTAAAGGGGAGGGACTTCCAGGCCAGAAGGAAGATGTGGGCAAGGGGTCAGTGGCAAAGAGAGATGAGACTGAGGTACAGTGAGTAGGTTGGCACTAGAAGAGCGAAGTGAGTGAGCTAGGTTGTAGACTGTAAACTGGTTATGGGCCGGAAATGTGTCTATTGTTATATTGTACTCTCCCAAGCACTTAGTACAGTGCTTTGCACACTGTCAGCGCTCAATACATACGATTGGATGAATGAATGAATAGTAGGAAATTAGCAAGTTAGATAGGAGAGGATGGGATGATTGGGGGCTTTAAAGCTAATGTTAAGGAGTTTCTGTTAGATATGGAACTTGTGGGCAGGAATGCTTAGTACAATGCTTAGCATACAGTAAGCACTCTATAAATGATTGAATGAATGAATGTGGAGATGGAGGAGCAACTACTGGAGGCACTTGAGGAGTGGGGAAATGTGGACTGAATGTTTTTCTTAGAAAAATGATTTGGGCAACAGAGTGAAGAAGAAGAAGAATACTTGCGGTATTTCTGAAATGATTACTATGTGGCAGGCACATATTAAGTGCCAGGGTAAATATGAAATAATTGGATTGGACACAGTCTTTGTCCCACATGGAGTTCACAATCTGAATCCCCATTTAACAGATGAAGTAACTGAGGCAAAGAGAAGTGAAATGACTTGCCCCAGGTCACACAGCAGACAAGTGACAGAGCTGGGATTAGAACAAGGTCCTCCATCTCCCAGACCTATGCTCTTTCCACTGAGCTATGTTGAGGAATGAAGTGGGGAGAGACAGGAGGTAGGGAGGTCAGCCTGATGCAGTAGTTAAGGCAGGATAGCTTAGATCAGCATAGTGGCAGTTTGGATTGGAGAGGAAAGGATGAATTTTGGTGATAATGTCAAGGTAGAATCAAAAGGATTTGGTGACGGGTTGAATATGTGAGTTGAATGAAAGAGATGAGTCAATGAAAAAGTCTTCAGTGAGATGACCAAAATGGCCCTGGTCATGAAGACCAACAAGAACCTCTTTCTGAATTACAATCATTTCCATATGTACAAGCTTCTTTAGAATCTAATATTCCAACCAAATCTGAGCTCTGTATTTCATTTAACAGGAACTGTAGGAATAATGGACACATTTGACCAATTTCTGGTCTTCCTGCATCCTGATTGAACAAAATAGAGACTGACAGCCCCATGGAGGGGATTGTGCAAGGGACCTATGACATCCTGGAAATGTTCTAGTCAGTATAACCAGATTTGAAAAATTCTGTGCCTCAGATTCCTCACGTCGCCTATAGACTGTAAACTCTTCTGAAGATTTTATCTCATATAGGCCCTAATCTCATCCTGCAGACTGTACACTCCTCCTGTGCGTGTGATTACCGTAGTAGTTACTGTATGATTACTGTACTACTGTAGTAGTACTGTAATAATCATTCCTCCTGTGGAATAAAAACTCACTTCTGGGCAGGGATCATGTCTAACAACTCTGCTCATTATTCTTTCCCAAGTGCTTAGTATGTAAGCATTCAGTACCATTGATTGATTGATATATAATAATAATAATAATGGTATTTGTTAAGAATTTACTATGTGCCAAGCACTGTTCTAAGTGCTGAAAGGGAGATTGAAATACTGTTTGTCATTTCACTAAAAAAGAAGGTCAAGGGAAAAAGAACAATAAAATGGGACTCTACCCCTTTATCCCCAAGCTGGTTGAAGGATCATTTTCCAATCCCCTCTCCCTATTTTAGACAGGGGTAATTGATATTATGCACTGACTTAAGAGATGCAGAAAACATTGGTATGTGTGATTTTCAAGCTCCTGAAAAAAGGAGTTGTATCCAATGGTATTTTATTAAAATGTTGAGAGAAGTGTAAATGTCCCTTTGATTTAATTTTATTTCAATTAGTCAGAAATACATTCATCGGAGGACTAATAACTCCAGTTCCAAAGAGAAAAATAGTCCAGTTTTTCAGGAGATAACACTTTTATGAAGGGAAAAGAAACGTTGTTTTTCCATTTGCTTGTTTGTTTTAATGATTCAGGATTAGGGAAAATGAATGCAAGTATGGGTTTCTAAGGTTGGAGAAAAGTAAGTCAATGCTATTAATTTAAATTTTGTTCTTTGCATGAGTGAGGGTCAAGGCTAGACAGTTAAGAAATGTTGACACATCAAACAATAATTACTTAGTGTTTACTGTACTTTGTCCCTACAATTTCATTTATGTGATGGGTTGCTTATAGGTTCAAGACAGTAAAATATAACGATGATTAAGGTGATCATATGACTCAAACTCACTTAAACATGAAAAACAGAGCTTTAATTCTTCTTTAGCTTTACCTTAGGGACAAAAATGATATTCGAATTTACTTCTAACATTGACTAAATGACAGATACTGTGATATCCCAATTAACATTCCTATCTTCACCTTCTAGAAATGTAAGTTCTGTTTCTGTAGTTCTCAATATAATGACAGATTTTGCCAACAGGGAATGAGCCCTGTGCTTTGTACAGAGTTAGCATCAAGTTCACAAATCGGGCTTTTAAATTTGAAATGGAATTTTTCTCCCTCTAAATTTTGAAGCAACAAAATTAATTCTCATGAAATTATTAATCACCCAGAATGCCGCAGGTAATATAATGTGAAGCCGAATGGACTTAATGGGATCTCTGGTGAATTTACAATTCCAATTGTATTTCATATCCTGCCGTATCTTGCTGTGAATGTAGAGACTTTTCATTTTCTTTTAATAATAGTGCGTTCCATTCATCTCAGCTATAGAGCTACTTAGAACACTCTGTTCTGGTTTCTAGATATATATTTACTAAGATGCTTTGGCAACAATTAAAAGATTTTATAAATTGTTGAGGCAAGCCCAGTGAAACTAGCACAAGATGACAAACTATAAGAATGATTCTAGGTATAATCAATCAACCCATCAATGATATTTACTGAGGGCTTCCTAAGTGCAGAGTACTGTATTATTATTTTTTTGCTGGCCAGTCTCTTAAGATGGCTCCTCCTCTCCATCCCATCCCCTTACTGTAGGGGTTCCTCGAGGGTCAGTTCTTGGTCCCCTTCTGTTCTCTATCTACACTCACTCCCTTGGTGAACTCATTTGCTCCCAAGGCTTCAACTATCATCTCTACACTGATGACACCCAAATCTACATTTCTGCCCCTGCTCTCCCTCCCTCCCTTCAGGCTAGTATCTCCTCCTGCCTTCAAGACATCTCCATCTGGATGTCTGCCTGCCATCTAAAACTCAGTATGTCCAAGACTGAACTCCTTATCTTCCCTCCCAAACCCTGCCTTCTCCCTGACCTTCCCCTCACTGTTGATGGTACTACCATCCTTCCCATCTCACAAGCCCACAACCTTGGTGTCATCCTCGACTCTGCTCTCTCGTTCACCCCTCTCATCCAATCCATCACCAAAAACTGCTGGTCTCACCTCCACAACATCGCCAAGATCCGCCCTTTCCTCTCCATCCAAACCACTACCCTGCTGGTTCAATCTCTCATCCTATCCTGACTGGATTACTGCATCAGCCTCCTCTCTGATCTCCCATCCTCCTGTCTCTCTGCACTTCAATCTATACTTCACGCTGCCACCCAGATCATCTATGCGCAGAAACGCTCTGAGCATGTTAACCCCCTCCTCAAAAATCTCCAGTGGCTACCAGTCAACCTATGCATCAGGCAAAAACTCCTCACTCTCGGCTTCAAGACTCTCCATCACCTTGTCCCCTCCTACCTCACCTCCCTTCTTTGCTTCTACAGCCCAGGCTGCACCCTGCACTCCTCTGCCGCTAACCTCCTCACTGTGCCTCATTCTTGCCTGTCCTGCCATCCCCATGTCCTCCCCCTCGCCTGAAATGCCCTCCCTCTGCACATCTGCCAAGCTAGCTCCCTTCCTCCCTTCAAAGCCCTACTGAGAGCTCACCTCCTCCAGGAGGCCTTCCCAGACTGAGCCCCAACCTTCCTCTCCTCCTCCCCATCCCCCCCGCCGTACCTCCTTCTCCTCAGCACAGCACCTGTATATATGTTTGTACAGATTTATTACTCTATTTTACTTGTACATATTTACTATTCTATTTATTTTATTTTGTTATATATTTTGTCTTGTTTGTCTCCCCCTTCTAGACTGTAATCCCGTTGCTGGGTAGGGACCGTCTCTATATGTTTCCAACTTGTACTTCCCAAGTGCTTAGTACAGTGCTCTGCACACAGTAAGTGCTCAATACATACAATTGACTGAATGAATGAATTGTTATTATTATCATTATTACTATTATTATCATTATCCATGGTATTTGTTAAGCGCTTATTATGTGACAGGCACTGTTAAAAGCACTGAGGTAGATACAAGGTAATCAGGTTGGACATAGTCCATATCCCACCTGGGCTCTCAGTCTTAATCCCCATTTTACAGATGAGGTAACTGAGGCACAGAAAAGTTAAGTGACTTGCCCAAAGTAACACAGCTGACATTTGGCAGAGATCAATCAATAATCAATCAATCGTATTTATTGAGCACTTACTGTGTGCAGAGCACGTACTAAGCACTTGGGAAGTACAAGTTGGCAACATATAGAGACAGTCCCTACCCAACAGTGGGCTCACAGTCTAGAAGGGGGAGACGGAGAACAAAACCAAACATATTAACAAAATAAAATAAATAGAATAGAAATGTACAAGTAAAATAAATAAATAAATAAATAAATAGAGTAATAAGTATGTACAAACATATATACATATATACAGGTGCTGTGGGGAAGGGAAGGAGGTAAGACGGGGGGGATGGAGAGGGCGACGAGGGGGAGAGGAAGGAGGGGGCTCAGACTGGGAAGGCCTCCTGGAGGAGGTGAGCTCTTTGAACTCATGACCTCTGATGCCAAAGCCCATGCTCTTTCCACCGTGCCACGCTGAGCTTACAGTTCAGTGTGGGAAACATATATGAAAAGATATTACGGATATGTACATAAGTGCTGTGGGGGTGAGGGTGGAGTCGATATGGAGTGCTTAAAGGGCCAAATTCAAGTACATAGACTATACAGAAGGGAGAGAAAATGGCGGAAATGAGGGCTTAGTCAGGGAAGGTCTCTTGGAGGGGATGTGGTTTTAATAAGCAGCATGGCCTAGTGAAAAGAGCACAGACCTCGGAATCAGAAAGGCCCTGGGTTCTAATCTGAGCTCTGCCCATGTGCCTGCTGTGTCACCTTAGGCAAGCCACTTAACTTCTCTGTGCCTCAGCTCCTTCATTTGTAAAATGGGGATTAAGACTGTCAGCTCTATGTGGGACAGGGACTGTGTCCAACCCGATTACCTTGTATCTATCCCAGCACTTAGAACAGTACCTGACACATAGTGGGCACTGAAAAAATGCATAATTATCATTATTATACCCGATTTGCTTGTAACCACCCCAGCGCTTAATACAGTGCCTGACATATAGTAAGTGCTTAAATACCACAATTATTGTAATTATTATTATTATCATTATTATTATTGTTATTGTTATTAAGGCTTTGAAGGTTAAAAGAGTGGTAGTCTGTCATATATGAAGGGGAAGGGAGTTCCAGAGCAGAGGAAGGATATCCACAAAGTGGTTGGCGGTGAGATAGATGAGATTGAGGTACAGTTCATTCATTCATTCATTCAATCGTATTTATTGAGCACTTACTGTATGCGGAGCGCTGTACTAAGCTCTTGGGAAGTACAAGTCGGCAACATACAGAAACGGTCCCTACCCAACAATGGGCTCACAGTCTAGAAGGGGGAGACAGACAACAAAACAAAACATGTAGACAGGTGACAGGTGCATACTCTAGTTGACCAAAATCAAGGGAAAAGTACTTTCCAAAAATTGTGACACTTCTCGTTATTCAGAATCAAAACATTAATAAAGACCACAAAATAAACAATACTAATTCAGGTTGGATAAAACCTGGCAAGGCAAATATTCAGTAGCAAAAGATCTGGGGACATTAATATTATTAATAATGATAATAATAATAATACTTTTAAATGCATGCTATGTGCCAAACACTCTTCTAAGCACTAGGGTGCATAAAATATAAGAAAACTGGACACAGTTGCTGTCTGTCGTGGTGCTCATAGTGTAAGGGGAAAGGAGAAGAGAGATCTTGTCCTCATTTACAGATGAGGAAATTAAGGCCCGGTGAAGTTAAGTAACTTTCCCAAGGTCCCACAGCAGCAGTGGCAGAGCCACTACATCAAGCTCTCCCCTTTTTATTTTACCTCATTAATCTCCTACTACAGCCCAGCCCACCCACATTACACCTCAATGCCAATATGCTCACCAGCTCCACATCTTCAAAGCCCTACTAAAATAATTGCTCTTCCAAGAGGCCTTCCCTCACTAACCTCTCATTTCTCCACTCCAATAGATATTGGAGTGTTTCCCTTCTGAATCACCTACGCACACACTCCTGAATCCCCTAAGCAGTTACCACATTATTGTGGTTCACTAGTGATTATACCACATTAATACAATTACTGCATCAGTCTCCTTGCTGACCTCCCAGCCTCCTGTCTCTCCCCATTCCAGTCCATACTTCACTCTGCTGCCCAAGTCATTTTTCCACAGAAATGTTTAGGACATGTTTCCCCACACCTCAAAAAAATTCCAGTGGTTGCCCATCCACCTCAGCATCAAAAAAAAACTCCTCACCATTGACTTTAAAGTATACAATCACCTTGCCCCCCTCCTCCTTACCTCAGTATTCTTCTGCTACAACCCAGTCCACATACTCGATTTTGTCTATCTCTCTGCCGACTCCTCCCTAAATTCCTGCCTCTGGCCTGGAACACCCTCCCTCCTCAAATCTGACAAACAATTGCTCCCCCCACCTTCATAGCCTTTTTGAAGGCACATCTCCTCCAAGAGGCCTTCCCTGATTAAGCCTCCCTTCCTCTTCCCCCACTCCCCTCTGCGTCACCATGACTTGCTCCCTTTGTTCTTCCCCCTCCCAGTCTTACAGCACTTGTGTACGTATCTGTAATTTATTTATTTATATTAGTGTCTCTCTCCCCTCCTTTAAACTGTAAGCTTGTTCTGGCAGTGAATGTGCCTTTTTATTGTAGTATTGTACTCTCCAAAGCACATGTACAGTGCTCTGCATAAAGTAAGTGCTCAATAAATATGATTGAATGATGCAGTTGATCTTACCCCATCATCAGCCCCATAGCACGTAGACACATATCATTGCACTCTACCATTGTTCCTACCTGTGATTTATTTTAATATCAGTCTCCCCTTCTAGACCGTAATCCTCTTGTGAGAATGGATCATATCTACCAACTCTATTGCATTGTATTCCCCAAAAACTTAGTACAGTGTTCTGCACACAGTATGTGCTCAATGAATACTACTGATTGACTGATTGATTGAGGCAGACCCAGAACCCAGGTCTCCTGACTAATGCTCATGCTCTTTCCACTAGGCCATGCTTCTTCTCTTGCCTTTTCTTCTTCCTCTCACTTCCTGCCTGTCTGATCAGTGCAAGACAGCAGCATCCCAATTAGCCAATCAATACTATTTGGGTGCCTAGTGTGTGCAGAGCACTGTGATAAGCATTTGGGAGAGTACAATACAAAAGAGTAGTTATCGATGGCCCCTGCCACAAAGAACTTACAGACTAGAGTAGGAGACAGACAGTAAAATAAACCAGAATTTACTGGCAGTAGTCCTGAGGTGCTGATGGCAACTGGAACTTAAACTCCTCCCTCACTTGGATCTCTTTGTGACCTCTTCCTGGGGTAGGTCCCCTCCTCACTTCACCCTAGACATCCCCCTGACTTTGTTGCCTTTATTCACACTCAATCAGTCACTGGCATTTATTGAGCACTCACTGTGCGCAAAGTACTGTACTAAACACTTGGGAGAGTGCACTACAACAGATTTGGTAGACACATTCCCTGCCCGCAAGAAACTCACTGTCAATCAATTATATTTGTTGAGCATTTACTATGTGCATAGTACTGTACCAAACACTTGGAAGAGTACAATACAACAGAATTAGCAGAAGGGGAGACAGATA
Source organism: Tachyglossus aculeatus (assembly GCF_015852505.1). NCBI lineage: Eukaryota > Metazoa > Chordata > Mammalia > Monotremata > Tachyglossidae > Tachyglossus > Tachyglossus aculeatus. The sequence goes on along the minus strand of NC_052066.1, from coordinate 81,683,037 downwards.
TTAATATAAATAAATTACAGTAGCAGTTTGGATGGAGAAGAAAGGGTGGATTCTAGAAAAGTTGTGAAGGAAGAACCGACAGGGTTTGATGATCATGTATCAGACAGAAAAATAGAAATAGGAGAAGAGTCCAGAGATGGGCTCCTCATAGACTTTGAGCCTAATGATGGACAGAAACTGTGTCTACCTGTAACTCTCTCGGTGCTTAGTTCAATGCTTGGCACAATGTAGGCATTTTGCAAGTACAATTATTAGGTTCCTACCACGTGGTGCCCAGTAAAACAAAAATAATTCTGGAAAATAGTTTCCTAGTCTTCACATTATCTTTAGTGGATTTCATCCTCAGCCCTGTGATAACAGACAGAGAAAATTGCTCACAAATGCCAGTGACCTAATGATATGAAGATTAAGTTCATGAGAATTTAGCTTTCCAGAGTCTGTTAGAGGAGCTGTATCTCTTAGTATAACAAGTGACTGTCTCATGCATTCACAATTCATTAGAGTGATTTATTCAATCTATAAAAACAAAGATTCCAAACTCCAAGGACAGTTGGAAATGCAGGACATTGCTGGTATGTACTGCCATTGATAGAGAAACCTGTCCTGATTTATCTTACTCCTCTACCAACTATCTTTCCTAGCTTCTTTATTCTAAATCCTTAGAACATTTCCCTTTTTCAGTGTTGCTTTGGAAAGAATCACTGGATTGAACCACAACATGTTCTGTAGTAAAATCATAATAATACTAATAAATCAAGCCTTATCTTAAAGCTTAGGAAAAGGAGAAAGTTCCAATCAAATGCCCTGTCCCTTCTGTGTTATTTTATGCCATTAGATTTGGAGTCAATTTGAGAGAGAGTGTTTTTCACTGAGCTGTCATGGAACTCAGGAGTTAGTGATCCATTAGAAGAGCAGATTTTGCTGCTCTAGGAACCTCAGGAGTTACATTTACGACCTCTTTCCTCTTGAGCTACTTCATATTAGCCCTATCGCTGTCAACCTAATCAGACAGTTTCCTTTTTCCCCTTCCATCTCTTCTTCTCACCAGGACTTGGCAAACTTCCTTCCCACACTCTAAACTTGTTTCCCTTCCTCTCTGGTCACTCTATGCCCTACTTTATTCTGCATCTCTTCTGGTTACTTTTATTTTTTTCTACAGCTCCAACAGATGGAACTCAATGCTGCTGTTTCTTTCCCCATCCTAGCTCCTTGGCAATCAGTGGCCCCTATCTTCCATGCTTGTAAAGTCAGCAAGATTGGGCCTGGGCTGGGAGAGGAGGAAGAAGAGGAAGACAGGGAAGAGCCTCAGACCTTCTTCCCCTGCACTCTCTTGTCACCTCCTCTTCATCTGCCACCGCTGTGATCTGTTCTTCCCAGTCCCCTGCTCCAGGCTAGCTCCAGCATCCTGATTTTGTCATCCCAGAAAACAGGGACCAGGTTAAAGCCAAAGGGGAAGGACTGCCAGAGTGGAAGGAACAGCAGCAGTAAGAGAGGGACACTGAAGCTGCTGTTGTGGGAAGAGGTAGAGAATAGAGGGGAAATGATGCAACTGGGAAAACAAAGGTCTTTAATTCAGAGTGCTGGGAGAGGGACCAGGAAAGACAAGGGGATGTGGGGGTGGTTAGGAAAGGAGGTAGAGCTATTTCCCTAGACAATTCAATCAGTTAATCAACCAATCATATTTACTGAGTGTTTACTGTGTGCAGAGCATTGCACTAAATACTTTGGAGAGTACAGTATAACAGAGTCTAAGGGACTGTTAATTTGCTTTAATTCACAACAGTGGTAACTTAATCAGCTATTAGTTCAAGATATCTGACTGACATGAAATCAGAAGTGTCAGCCCTATCAGTTGGGAGAAAGGGAGGGATTCAGTTGATTCCCAAAAGGTTAATTTACCTACATTGTTTCATTAATTCCTCTAGATTGTAAGCTTGTTGTGTGCAGGGAACTCTGCTGTGTTGTACTCTCCCAAGTGCTTAGTACTTTGCTCTGCACACAGCAAACACTCAGAGATGATTGATTCATTCACTGACCTATGACTTCTTTCTGCTTCAGTAATACATGAATAGATTGCATTTTGTGTATCTCATTGAATAATGAATTGATTCATGCCTGGGCTGTTTTTCTTCAGGGTTTAGGGAGTGTATGCACTTTGCTTTCTTAATAATGATTCTCAGTGTATAATTAGCACTATTGAATTTGGAAATCACCTGGAAAGGACAATGACATATCAGTGATAAATAAAATAATTTATGAGCCCCACTCTGGTTAAAAGCTGGCCCCCCGTCAGGTAACTGGGTTGCTCACTTGTAAAAAAAAATTAGTGCAGGGTTACAAGGAAAAAGGGAGGAGGAAAAATAGGAAGGAAAGCCCACCCAAATGTCAGCAGACCATGTGCTTGGTTTGTTTTTCCAATAGAAGTAATGCATTACACTGCACCATCCACACCCACTAGGCACTCTTGAGCCCAACAGCCTGCATTGAGGTTCGACTGGCAGGAGTAACAGGTGCAGTCTGGTCATGGAACAGAAAATAAATTCTGAGAGACTCCTCAGCAGCTGCCACTGCTATGCTCCCATGATCTCTTTACTGTCTTGGTTGTACCAAGGACTGAAATCTTTACTTCTCACAAAAACCAGTGGAATCATGCTAGCGTGTCATGCCGCAACCAAGGAGGTGTATCCAAAATAAACATCCTTGGTAGAGTTTGAAAAATGAGTGAATAGAAAAAGCAAAAATGGTAAAAATAACAAAATGGACCTGAAGAGGGGCTTGGCATGCTCATCAGTTCTGGTAAAGTTATCTTTCTTAATATAGTCTTGTTCTCTCTCTTCCACTTCAAACCCAGTGGAACTTCCACCAATCAGCAAAAACAATCACCCCAACCTCTACTCACCTCACAAGCCTCCTCTATCCTCTCCCAGTTTATTAAATCCAAACCTATTCCAGAAAATTAGGTCACCCACTATCTTTCCACCTTTGGCCTTGTGATTAGAAAATAAATAAATAAATAAAAGTTTCTTACCTGAGAAGTTACTTTCCTCTGGCAGGAAGTTTTGGGTGAGTGTGCTAAGGGAAATCTTTTTTTTTTTTTTTCAGTTGCAGCTGAGGAGGGCTTCAAGGGAAGATTGTTATTTCAGCTCAATGGGATTGCTGTAACTAGTATTTTTTTTTAGTTTTTTTTTTTCCACAGCTGCTTCCTGCTTCTTGTAATAAAAACCTGCCTTAACGTCTGAGCCAGGACAACTCCAGCTGCTAGTACTGGCGAAAGGAGGAAGGGATTGGAAAGAAAGAAGCCATGATTCTAAACTCTCCTTCTCTGGAGACCTTTAATAATTGAGTCAATTTTTCACTTTTTTTGTCTGGAACAGCTAATTTTAATCCTGTCTGCTGCTAATATTATAATAATGATAATGGCGGAATTTGCTAAGTGCTCACTATGTGCTAAATGCTGGGGTAAATACAACATGAATAGATCAACACAATCTTGACAACAAACTTTTCCTTCCTGAGGTTCTACAGCCTAACACTCTAGAAGGAAACTGATGCTCATAATACTAAGAGCCTTCAGGAGATGTAAGTGAGTCTTGTTAATAAAAATGGGAGCCTCTCTCTTTAAAGTGGTTTTTAATTATAAATCCAATCCAGGATTTGGAGAGCTGTTCTGGTATTGTAGCTTATTGTCAATGTCTTAGATCTCCATCAAAGTCGTCATTAACCCAAGAGTTCCACCCCTCCTGCTGGCCCCTAGAGCAAATTCCAAGTTCAGACCCTCTGACATCCTTACAAGCAATCACTGAATGAATGGCATTTATTGAACACTATCTGTGAGCAGAGCACTGTACTAAGCACTTGTTAGGTAGACATGATCCCTAACCTTGAGGGTCTTACAATCTTGAGGGAGGGGAAGATCAAGTATCGAAATAAGTTAGTAGAAACAATAGAGTATAAGGCTATAATCTTGAACTTCACCCCAGGAGTCAAGGTGTGGGAAATGTTTCCCAAACTATGTCCAATAAAGTAATTGAAATCCAAAGAAAACATCCATAACTGTGGACTCTCTGCTATGATTATACATTCAGGGTTTTATTTTAATTGGTGTATCTGAATATTATTGATCAATAACATTACCTCCAACCTATTAAAAACCACCTTATATGTCTGAACTAAATAGAAACTATTTTATTAAGGAACAGCAGTGTCCAGCATTGACTAACTCATTAAAAATTTTCAGCGAGAGCAGATTTTCCCTCAGGCTCATGAAGTCGCAGATTTGAGCTTAGCAAACATGGAATGCAAAGGAAAAGCAGCATGGACCAATGGATAGAGCACTGGCCTGTACATCAAAAGGTCATAGGTTCTAATCCTAGCTCCACCACTTGGCTGCTGTGTGACTTTGGGTAAATCAGTTCACTTCTCTCATCAGTAAAAAGAGAATTAAGACTGTCAGCCCCATGTGGGACAGGGACTGTGTCCAACCTGATTACCTTCTATCTACCCCAGTGCTTAGAACAGTGCTTGGCACATAGTAAGCACTTAATAAATATGATTATCATTAATCATATAAATATGATTATTATTATTTAAAACAAGGGCATTCCCTCCTCAAATCCACCAATCACGTTTCCCTCCTTCAAAGCCTACTGAAGGCTCACCTCCTCCAAGAGGTCTTCCCAGACCAAGCTCCCCTTTTCCTCAGCTCCCCTCCCCTCTGCATCGCTGCAAATCACTCCCTTTGCTCTACCCTGTCCCTGCCCCACAACACTTGTGTATATATGTACAAATCTATAATTCTATTTATTTATATTAATTTCTGTTTACTTGTTTTGATGTGTACATATCTATAATTCTATTAATTTATATTGATACTATTGATGCCTGTTTACTTGTTGTGATGTCTGTCTCCCCCACTTCTTGACTGTAAGCCCGTGTGGACAGGGATTGTCTCTATTGCTGAATTGTACTTTCCAAGAGTTTAGTACAGTGTTCTGCACACAGTAAGCACTCAATAAATATGACTGAATGAATTTAAAGGAAATTCAGTGAGTGATAGATTGAGAGTGTGTGGGTAGTTGGGAGCTGAGGTTTCCTTTAAATATATGAATTAAGGATTAAATCTGCAGTGCCTGATGGTTTCTCAGTGAAGACAAAGGAGCAGGGATGGCTCTGGCATCATACCTCTTCCAGGAAGCCTTTCTTGATTTATTCCTCTCCTCCTCTCTCCACTCCATCAGGTCATATCCTTTCAACTATCACTTCAGCACTTCTACAACAAATAACTCAGATAACTTGTTTAAAACATGCTTAAAAAAAGCAAAAAACAGAGTAGATTGTGTTGAGGTAAGTATCAGCAAATCCTGTTTATAGTCCTGTTGTCTTGGTTTCCAATTAATTCTGACAAAGCAATGGCATTTCTTGGCAGACAAATAGACAAAGCTCCCAAGGAAGTAGGAGGTAGAAATTCTATACAAATATTCTGCTCCTTTTCATCAGGGAGATGGTTTTGGGGATTAACCAAGGTTCTAAACTTTAGAAGCTCTTAATTAAATGTTCAAAAAAATACCGAGCTGAAGAAATTACCCCATGTCAGAGTTCAAAGTCTCCTTTTAAACAGGGCCAATTGGTCCAAAATACCTCAGAGGAGCAATTGTATTTACTGCGTGCTCAAAATGGATTAGACCACAAATAAAACATTTGGAAGACTATTCCTTTCTTTGTAGGAGTTTATTACTCAAGAAAATGAAAAGCCTGTATATCTACAATTGCACTTAGATAAATCATAAATCATCAGAACAACAGTACAAGTACTTCCAAAGTACTTTGTTTTCTGAGGAAAGGAAGAAAGGATTTTCTTTCCACAGGATATATAAATATACATCCGTAGCAATTTATCAGAATGTTTTGCTTCATTAAAAGGTATTAGACATTTACTACCTTCCAGGGAGGAGAGAGGAGGTGAGAAACTGGAAATACAGAAATAATAGATGACCTTGAGCCATATAGAGTCATTATCATATTGTGATTTAGGACCAAAGCTAAAATGATGGTTTCTTGCAGAATCACCAAGTCTAAACTTTAGTCGCAACATGGTGTGGTGGATAGAAGACGGGCCTGGGAGTCAGAAGGTCATGGGTTCTAATCCTGATTCTGCCACTTGTCTGCTGTGTGACCTTGGGAAAATCACTTCACTTCTCTGTGCCTTAGTTACCTCATCTGTAAAATGGGGATTGAGACCACGAGCCTTATGTAGGACAGGGACTGTATCCAACCCTATTTACTTGTATCCACCTCAGCGCTTAGGACAGTGCCTGTCACATAGTAAGCACTTAACAAATACTATAATTATTATTATTATTATCCATTTATTCACTCATTCATTCAATTGTATTTATTGAGCGCTTACTGTGTGCAAAGCACTGTACTAAGAGCTATCCATATTATCTTTCACTAAGCAATGAATGACCTGATCATTATCCTTCAGGAAGAAAGGCATATCAGTAGTATGATGGCCAGGTATGCAAAAATACCAGCCACCCCTTTGGTGATCTGGAAGCAACAGATGCACCTCATGACATATAGATTATATAATATAATTTAATGGTGTCAACAGGACCTGCTAGATGATTCTTGGAGGAAATCTGCAGAACCTAAAGCTTGCCACCATATGGATCCATGGTCTTCCCTCCCCTTACTTCAGAGTCGATGTGTTCTCTTCCCAGGTCCATGGCTGCTGCTTCCAACCTGCAGGGCTTGGTGAGAGGAGCTGAGTTGGAGGGAGTGTGGTAGCTTAAAATAAAAACTATAGGCAGAAAAGAGAGAGAGTAGACTTGTCCACCTCCCCATTTCTTCCTCTTGTATCAGGGAGGGGAAGGACTTGGAGGATAGTCAGATGTGATTGCTGGTGAGACTCTTCATGAGAAGAAGTGTGGCTTAGTGTAAAGAGCACGGGCTTGGGAGCCAGAGGTCACAGGTTCTCATCCTGCCTCCGCTACTTGTCAGCTGTGTGACTTTGAGCAAGTCACTTAACTTCTCTGGGCTTTAGTTACCTCATCTGGAAAATGGGGATTAAGACTGTGAGCCCTAAGTGGGACAACCTGATAAACTTGTATCTATCCCAGTGCTTAGAACAGTACTTTGCACATAGTAAGCGCTTAACAAATATCTTCTAGACTGTGCACCCGTTGTTGAGTAAGGCCCATCTCTATACGTTGCCGATTTGTACTTTCTAAGCGTTTAGTACAGTGCTCTGCACATAGTAAGCACTAAATAAATACGATTGAATGAATTAATAACTAAGGTGACTTCAGAAGAAAACAAGCTTGCTTCCCCCAACTCTACCGCCACCATTACCTGCCTGCCTGCCAGCCCCTTTCTCTTCAGTCAATTCATCAGTGGTATTTACTGAGCACTTTCTGTAAAAAGCAAGTCGGAAGCCGCATGGCCTTGTGAAAAGAGAATGGGCCTAGAAGTCAGAGAACTGGGTTCTAATCCTGTCTTCACCATTTACCTGCTATGCGACCTTGAGCAAATCACTTAACTTCCATGTGCCTCAGTTACCTTATCTGCAAAATGAGGACTCAATACCTGTTCTCCCTCCTACTTAGACTGTGAGTCCCATATGGGATCTGGTTATCTTGTATCTACCGCATTGCATAGTTTAGTGCTTGGCGTGTAGTAAGTGCTTAATAAATGCCACATTTAATTATTATTTTAATTATTACTATAACACTGTAGAAGGCACTAGGAAGAATACAACAGAGAGGGTAGACATCATCCTTGTCCTTGAGAACCTTACAATCTATCAGGGGAGACAGATGCTAAAATAAATTAGAGGTAGGGGGAAGCAATAAACATATGTTGGGAGTTGGGCTTGGGAGTCAGAGGTTGTGGGTTCTAATCCTGGCTCCACCACGTGGCAGCTGGGTGACTTTGGGCAAGTCACTTCACTTCTCTGTGCCTCAGTTCCCTCATCTGTAAAATGGGGATTAAGATTCTGAGCCCCACATGGGACCACCTGATCACCTTGTATCCCCCAGTACTTAGAACAGTGCTTTGCACATAGTAAGCACTTCAAAAATGCCATCATCACCATCATCATCATCATCATATGTACATAAGTGCAATAAGGGTCTTGAGCGGTCAGTGGGAGTAGCAGAGGGGTGACTACTCAAGTGCTTAGGTGATGTGGAAGTGTTGAATTGGCCGGATGTGGAGTTATAGAGTGGGGAGATGGGAGATTAATCTTCAGTCCCTTCTATTTGCTGAACACATATGGAAGCCCTGACAATGCTTGGGAAGAGGCAATCTATGCTCCGTGGTCCCTGGCTAGCATTGAACTTGAGGGAACTGAGTGATGGATTCATTTGGGGGAGAAATTACTTTGAAATGGGGATTGGGGTGAAGCTGGCTCCAACTCAATAAAGCATTCCTGATTTATGTCCTATCAGTCTTGACTTGCATTTTCTCTCTCTTCTCGTTCCCCTAATGAATACAACCCTAGGGGCCCAACTCGGGACTTGCCCATGATTTCAAAGGGGGCTGATCTTTTCAAAAGCGGCCTAGAGAGTCTGTGGGATTGTTGCATGCCAGAAACCCTCCAATAAAAGGGTACATATAAATGCACCAGCTTTTCTGCCTGGCGTCCTGTTTGCAAAAGAATGAAGAAAATAAAACTGGCAAATGGTCCCCCATCAGTCAGTGATGGGAGATGAAGCAAATGACACCTTGGAACCTTCAAGGTAGCTGGACGAGAATTGGCAGGAAGGGAAATGAAGGCAAAACTGAACCACTTGGGATGAGATCATTTTGCATTCCTCCGCATTTCTTGTGGTTTTCAAAATCTTCCCTTTTGTGAAATCTCTGTTTCAACCAGCCTCAGTCCCTTCTGTTGGGGCCCGAAGAGCCACGTGTAAACAAGTTCTCTGGAAATCAACACAGAGGTGTCCCATAAAATAACAAGTGCTCCACCCAGAGCCCCTGAGACATCCCTGACAGAACACAGGCTCCATTGCTTTCCCTCCTTATTTTTTGAATCTACTTTGCCAGATTAGCTGGGAGCAGACCGTAAGCAGGTCCATTGATTTAAATTCCCCAAGTTATTTCTGTCTTTTTAATTATTTTCTAAATGTGTTTTCTATGGACAGGATGAACCAGTAATCCCAGTTGGAGACTTTGAAGCTCTTCCTTGCTCTAGCAGAGCATCTGAGGGTGATTTACTGAACTGCTGCCTCACTTCAGTTACTCTATTTGGAAGATGGAGGTAATTTACAGCTGCAATGAGGTTTAGGTTTTAGAAAAAAAACCTGTCGGGTGATTTCAATTACCTAGTAGGGATACTCTAAGAATGCAACGATTGCAATTAATATGCCTGTCCTACTAATCTGGGATTCATAAATTACTCTATCAATTACTCCTCCTCAACCTCTCGGCTCCCTTTAACACTGTCAACCATCCCTTTCTCCTCAACGCTGTATCCGACCTTGGCTTCATGGATTCCCTCCCATCCCCTAACTGTAGGAGTTCCTCAAGGGTCAGTTCTTGGTCCCTTCTGTTCTCTATCTACACTCATTCCCATGACTTAAACTATCACATCTATGCAGATGACACACAAATCTACATCTCCTCCCCTGTTCTCTCTCCCTTCCTCCAGGCTCATATCTCCTCCTGTCTTCAGGACATTTCCACCTGGATGTCTGCTGCCACCTAAAACTCAACATGTCCAAGACTGAGCTCTTTATCTTCCCTCCCAAACCCTGTCCTCTCTCTGACTTTCCTGTCACTGTGGATGGCACTACCACCATTCCCATCTCACAACCCCGCAACCTTGGTGTTATCCTTGCTTCTGCTCTCTCATTCACCCCACACATCCAATCCATCACCAAAACCAGCTGGTCTCACCTCCACAATATCGCCAAGATCTACCCTTTCCTCTCCATCCAAACTGCCACCTCATTGATACTATCTCTCATAATATCCCGATTGCTACCTCAGCTTCCTTTCTGATCTCCCATCCTCGTGTCTCTCCTCATTTCAGTCTATAATTCACTCTGTTGCCCAGATTATCTTTCTACAGAAATGCTCTGGGCATGTCACCCCCCTCCTCAAAAATCCCTAGTGGTTCATCAACCTTTGTATGAAGCAAAAACTCTTCACTATTGGCTTCAAAGCTCTCCATCAACTTGCCTCCTCCTACCTCACCTCCCTTCTCACATTCTACAGTCCAACACGCATGTGCCGCTCCTCTGCTGCTAACGTCCTCACTGTGCCTCATTCTCACCTGTCCCGCCATCAACCCCTGGCCCACGTCCTACCTCTGGCCTGGAATGCCCTCCCTCCTCACATCTGCCAAACTAGCTCTTTTCCCCCTTTCAAAGCCTACTGCGTGCTCATCTCCTCCAGGAGGCCTTTTCAAACTTATTCCCCCTTTTCCTCTAGTCCTCCTGCCTTTCCCATCACCCCTACTCCCTCTGTCTGCTCTAACCCTTTCCCCACCCCACAGCACTTGTGTATATTTGTACATGTTTATTATTCTATTTATTTTATTAATGATGTGTATATATCTATGATTCAATTTATCTATTTTGATGCTATTGATGCCTGTCTACTTGCTTTGTTGTCTGTCTTTCCCCTTCTAGACTGTGAGCCTGTTGTTGGGTAGGGATTGTCTGTATCTGTTGCAGAACTGTACTTTCCAAGTGCTTAGTACAGTGCTTTGCACACAGTAAGCACTCAATAAATATGATGGAATGAATGAATTAATGAATGATACATTATCCAACCTTGGCTTCACTTACTCTGTCCTCTCCTGGTTCTCCTCTTACCTCTCTGGCAGTTCATTCTCAATTTCCTTCATGGCCCCTCCTCCCCTTCCCATCCCCTAACTGTAGAGGTCCTTCAGGGTTCAGTTTTTGTTCCCCTTCTATTTTCCATCTTCATTCACTCTCTTGGAGAGCTCATTCTCTCCCATGGCTTCAAATACCATCTCTATGTGGATGATACCCAAATTTACATCTCCTCACCTGTTCTCTCTCCATCTCTCCAGGCTCACATCTCCTCCTACCTTCAGGATATAATAATAATAATAATAATAATAATAATAATGACATTTATTAAGTGGCTACTATGTGCAAAGCACTGTTCTAAGTGCTGGGGAGGTTACAAGGTGATCAGGTTGTCCCACAGGGGGCTCACAGTTTTAATCCCCATTTTACAGATGAGGTAACTGAGGCCCAGAGAAGTTAAGTGACTTGCCCAAAGTCACACAGCTGACAACTGGCAGCTGTCCAAGACTGACATATGTCCAAGACTGAACTCCTTATCTTCCCTCTCAAACCCTGCCCTCTCCCTGACTTTCCCATCACTGTTGATGGTACTAGTTGATGACACTACCATCCTTCCCATCTTACAAGCCCGCAACCCTGGTGTCATCCTCTACTCCTCTTTCTCGTTCACCTCTCACATCCAATCCATCACCAAAACCTGCTGGTCTCACCTCCGCAACATTGCCAAGATCTGCCCTTTCCTCTCCATCCAAACTACTACCCTGCTGGTTCAATCTCTCATCCTATCCCAACTGGATTACTGCATCAGCTTCCTCTCTGATCTCCCATCCTCCTGTCTCTCCCCACTTCAATCTATACTTCACGCTGCTTCCCAGATCATCTTTGTGCAGAAACGCTCTGAGCATGTTAATCCCCTCCTCAAAAATCTCCAGTGGCTACCAATCAACCTACGCATCAGGCAAAAACTCCTCACTCTTGGCTTCAAGGCTATACATCACTTCGCCCCCTCCTACCTCACCTCCCTCCTTTCCTTCTACAGCCCAGCCCACACCCTCCCCTCCTCTGCTGCTAACCTCCTCACTGTGCCTCGTTCTCTCCTGTCCCACTGTCGACCCCCAGCCCACGTCTTCCCCCTGGCCTAGAATGCCCTCCCTCCACACATCTGCCAGCTGTCTCCCTTCCTTCAAAGCCCTACTGAGAGGGTACCTCCTCCAGGAGGCCTTCCCAGATTGAGTCCCCTCCTTCTTCTCTCCCTCCTCCCCCTCCCCATCCCCCCGCCCTACCTCCTTCCCCTCCCCACAGCGCCTGTATATGTTTGTACAGACTTATTACTTTATTTTTTTTACTTGTACATATTTACTATTCTATTTATTTTATTTTGTTAAAATGTTTTGTTTTGTTGTCTGTCTTCCCCTTCTAGACTGTGAGCCCGCTGTTGGGTAGGGACCATCTCTCTATGGTGCCAACTTGTACTTCCCAAGCACTTGGTAAAGTGCTCTGCACACAGTAAGCGCTCAATAAATATGATTGAATGAACTGGCGGAGCTGGGATTAGAACCCATGACCTCTGACTCCAAATCCCGGGCTCTTTCCACTGAACCATGCTGATATCTCCACGTCGATGTCCTCCTGCCACCTCAAACTAAACATGCCCTAAACAGAGCTCCTTATCTTCTTTCCCAAACTCTGTCCTCTCCCAAACTTTCCCGTCACTATAGATGGCACAACCATCCTCCCCATCTCACAAGCCTGCAACCTTGGTGTCATCCTTGAATCAGCTCTCTCATTCACTTCACATATCCAATCCATCAAAAAATCCTGTCGGTCTCACCTTCACAACATTGCCAAGATCTGCCCTTTCCTCTCCATCCAAACTGCTATCACGTTAGTACAATCACTCATCCTATCCCGACTGGATTACTGCATCACGCTTCTTTCTAACCTCCCAACCTCCTACCTCTCCCCACTCCAGTCCACACTTCACTCTGCTGCCCAGATTATCTTTCTACAGAAACTTTCAGGGCATGTCACCCCCCTCCTCAAAAATCTCCAGTGATTGCCTATCCACCTCTGTATTAAACAAAAACTCTTCAATATTGGCTTTAAAACTTTCCATCACCTTGTCCCCTCCTACCTTACCTCCCTTCTCTCCTTCTACATCCCATCCTGCACACTCTGCTCCTCTGGTGCTAACCTTCTCAATGTGCCTCGATCTCACTTGTCTCACCTCCAACCCCTGGTCCACATCCTACCTCTGGTCTGGAACACCCTCCCTCCTCAAATCTGCCAATCACTCTCCCCCACTTCAAAGCCTTACTGAAGGCACACCTCCTCCAAGAGGCCTTCCCAGCCCCAATTTTTCCATTACCACTCCCTTCCATGTCACCCTGACTTTCTCCCTTTGCTCTTCCCCCCAACCCATAGCATTTATGTATATAATAATAATAATAATAATAATAATGGTATTTGCTAAGCACTTACTATGTGCCAAGCACTGTATATGTCTATAATTCTATTTATTTATATTGATGCCTGTTTATTTGTATTGATGTCTGTCTCCCCCCAACCCCAACTGTGAGCCACTGTGGACAGGTATTGTCTCTATTGCTGTACTGTACTTTCCAAATGCTTAGGACAGTGCTCTGCACTCCCTAAGTGCTCAAGAAATACAATTGAATGAATGAATGAATTTCCCCACTCTATTTTCCTTTCTCCCCCTCTAGACTGTAAGGTCTTTGTGGGCAGGGATTGTGTCCAATAACTCTATTGTATTGTACTCTCCCAAGTAAGTGCTCAATAAATAAACATTGATTGATTGATTGGTATGAAGTGCTTAGGTGGCATGAAGGTCTTAAGTAGTAGTTGCCTGATAGGAAGTGGCAAGATCAGAGATCATCCATGAAAATCTTCCATCCTCTCTTCCATTCAACTAAATTACTTCTCTTCCCTTAGCAATTCCCATGAACTATTCCAGACATGGAACTCTTTCCTGAAGCACCCAGTGTCTCCAGCTCTCCTGGTCTCTTGTCCTTCATGAACTTGACAATAAGACTGTGAGTTCCATGTGGTACAAGGACTGTGACGTATCTTGTATCTAATCTACCCCAGCTCTTAGTACAGTGCTCTGTTCATAGTAACTACTTAAATAACACAGTTATTATTATCATTATTCTTATTTCTTTATTGAAGATGTTGAAAATATCTGCTGTGAGCCTCCCAAGGTTTCTCCTTTCCACCTAACTCATGCCTACTCCCACATCCACAAGCCATCAATCAATAAAACACATTTTGGGGGCTTTTTCTTTCATCTTTCCCAGCTCTGTACCAAGAAGACATCATCCACCTGCTCTCAAGCTCCAACTACCGATCTCATCCTCTCTCACCTTATGAAAACACTTGCATTCACTCGTCCCTCTCTGCCTTAGTCTGTGACCCCAGGTCATTTAGGAACTAGTGCTTGATTACATTGTACTGCTATCTACCACGTAGTTTTATTTAACATTTGGCACATAGTAATACTTAAACCAAGCAATCCACCATACTTACTGAGCGCTTAGTGTGTGCAGAGAACTGTACTAAGTGCTTGGGAGAGTACAATATAACAGAGCTGGTAGACAGGTTTCTTGCCTATAACCAATACTATTATTATTATGATAAGTAAGGCCTTCAAGACCTCAAAAGGGATTATTTCAGGTGAAAAAGGATAAATTTGCTTCATGCAAACAGCCTCCAGCTTTTACTTCTAGACTGTGAGCCCACTGTTGGGAATGGATTGCCTCTATTTGTTGCTGAATTGTACTTTCCAAGCTCTTAGTACAGTGCTCAGCACACAGTAAGTGCTCAGTAAATACAATTGAATGAATGAATTAATTAATAAAAACACAATCAATGTAAGAGACCCAGAAGATGATAAATGTAAAAGTAGTAGGATATTGCGCCTAGGGGAGCAGAGTTTAGGTCTCCTTATTAACTGTGGTATTTGTTAGATGGTTACTAAATGCCAAGCATTGTACTAAACACTAGTACAGTGCTTAATACTAGTACAGCCCCACTTTCCTCATCTCCCACTCCCCTCTGCATTGCCCTGACTTACTCCCTTTGCTCTTCACCCCCTCCCAGCCCTACAGCACTCAATGTATATATCCGTAATTTTATTTATTTGTAATGATGTCTTGATTTGTATTGATGTCTGTCTTCCCCACTTTAGATTGTGAGCTCATTCTGAGCAGGGATTGTCACTCTGTATTATTTTACTGTACTTTCCCAAGTTCTTAGTACAGTCCTCTGCACACAGGAATCACTTAGTAAATATGATTGAATGATTGACTGAATGAACGAACTAGGGAGGATACCAGCAAATCGGGTTGGACACAGTCCCATGTGGGGATCACAGTCTCAATCCCTATTTAACACATGAGATAACTGAGGCACAGATAAATGAAGTGACTTACCCAAGGTCACACAGCAGATAAGTGGCAGAACTGGGATTAGAACCTGTGACCTTCTGATGCCTTGGCTTCTGCTCTATCCTCTACACCATGCTGTTACTTGCACACTAGCAATCCCAGCAGCACAGACACAGCTGTGGCCTTCCCAATATTCTCAAAGTTGAGAACATGTCCATGGCAGGAGTCTCTTCTACCTTCTGTGGCTGGAAAGGGGTCGATAATGTAGGTTGGGCAGCCTCTCTACCATAAAGAAGGCCCTGTAGAACTGCTGGTATGAGAGTAGTTGTGGATTCACAGTGCAGGATTTCCTTTGCTCTCTCCCCCTTCTTGGATCGAGATTTCACCCAAGGCAACTGAGTATCCCCCTTCTGGAGAACTATTTAGGGAATAGACCATCCATCATCTGCGTGGCTCAGTGGAAAGAACATGGGCTTTGGAGTCAGAAGTCATGGGTTCGAATCCTGGTCCTGCCAATTATCAGCTGTGTGACTTTGGGCAAGTCAGTTAACTTCTCTGTGCCTCAGTTACCTCATCTGTAAAACGGGGATTAAGACTGTGAGCCCTCTGTGGGACAACCTGATCATCTTGTAATCTCCACAGCACTTAGAACAGTGGCTTATTATTGTTATTATTGGTTACTGTTATTATTATTAAGGCCAGAGGACCTAAATGGCTCTGAAAGCTTATCTAACTTTAGGATACCTGAATGTTCAGGGCTTTATTAATTCACTCATTCATTCAGTCATATTTATTGAGCACTCACTGTGTGCAGAGCACTGTACTAAGCACTTGGGAGGGCACAATGCAAGAGTAAAAAGACATATTCTCTTCCCACAAGTTTACAGTCACACAGCAGACAAATGTCAGAGCCAGGATTAAAACCAATGACAAAACTGAGCAATCAGAGTTGGGCATTTCAATAATCTTAGTGATGATGATGACTGATGATCATTCGGAACTGAGCTCAGCTCCACAAAAGATGTTGGTTGACATCACATCTTTGGTAATGATGGGTAAAATCAGCACTTCCCAAAAGACAAAGCAAACTTTACAAACAAGGGAAACGTTTTACTATTCAGAGACTATTCCCCTCTTTATGTGGGAAATTTTAATAATATGAGCAATAAATAACCAGCAATCACATATAAAAGAAAGAAACCTATTTAATTTTCTCTAAACTTGAAAAATGGTTTAGTGATAAGGGAAAACATGAGGAAATATTTTTTTTAAAAAGCACTACATGGAGACAGAGGTTGAAAACGGCAGCCAAAACACATTGCCAAAAAAGAAAGAAAGGTCAAATTTAGATCTGCGTAAATACATTGGCACTAAGAGGATAAGAATAAAGCAGAAACAGTGCATTCAGTAAGGAAGAAAATTAACAATGAGAGAGAGAAACCAGGCTAGTTCCTGTGGGATTTCAAATGAAATCACAGTTTGCAGTTTAGAACTCCAAACGTAATTTAGTTGGTCTGAAACAACCAAAATAAATTGCATGGCATAAAGACCAACCAACCAATAAATAATGTGGAGCATTGAAAATTTTGACATGACCAGTATGTGGAACAATTTATGCTTTGTGAGGAATAATAAGTATGGACTTTGTTAAGCATTTACTATGTGCTAAGCACTGTTCTAAGCACTGAGGTAGATAAAATACAGTCAGACAACATAATCCTAGTGCTACATGGGGGAGAAAGAGTAAGTATTGAATCCCTCTTTTTTACAGATGAGGAAACTGAGGCACAGAAAAGTTATTTGACTTCCCTAAGGTCACCCAGCAGGCAAATGGCAAAACTGTGATTAGGACCCAGGTCCTCTTACTCCCAGGCCCATGGTCTTTCAACTAGACCAAGCAACTTCTTAGGAGGAGATAATTTTCAAAGTGCCATGTTTGGTACCATTGTACCATTAAATAACTGCTTTAATACTCATTGATTGACTATTTGTTTTATTACCATTTACTGAGAAGCAGCATGGCCTAGTGAAAAGAGGGACTTGGAGTCAGAAGACCTAGGTTCTAATTATAACTCTGCCACTGGCCTGCTGTGTGACCTTGGAAAAGTCACTATACTTCTTCATCAACTTCAGACTGCGGGTCCCACATTGGACAAAGATTATCTCTGATCTGATTATATTGTATCTACACCTGCCCCTAGCACATAGTAAATGCTTAACACATACCACAATTATTATTATATCATTATTGGCAATTTAACTATCAGGATAGGCATGCTTGTGTTTTTCTTGAAGGCTGACAATTTTTCGGTGCTATTGTCAAGGCTTTTATAAAAACTAGCTTTGTCTCAATGTTTTAGTCCAAGATGACGGAATTTTGTTTTCTAAGACACTTAGAGTGATTTAATTAAGAAGCAGCATGGTGTAGTGGATAGAACACAGGCCTGGGAGTTAGAAGGTCATGGGTTCTAATCCTAGCTCTGCCACTTGTCTGCCATGTGACCTTGGGCAAGTCCACTTCTCTGTGCCTCAGTTACCTCATCTGTAAAATGAGGATTGAGACTGTGAGCCCCACAGGGGACAAGGACTTTGTCCAACTGGATTTGCTTGTATCTACCCCAGTGCTTAGTATAGTGCCTGGAACATAGTGAGTGCTTAACAAATACCATTATTCTTATTATTATTAGGATAAAATGAATCTCATAAGGAAATGAAAAACTGTTGGGAAAATTATCGCCCAAGGAAGATTTCACAGTGGGAGGAAATGAGAGAAATGCAAGTTGGGGGAGGTTAACTTTGAATTAAATCACTGAGATTGAAATCAGCCAGACAACAGAGCTGAGGGATTTAGGAAGTCATGGTTTCATATTAGCCCTGAAACTGCAGAAAAGGGACATAAATTTGGCAATGTTCACTTAATTTGGAGAGGAGGGCTTCCAGTAGCTTGCAAAATTAATTTTCTCCCAGTTCATTTAAGCTAAATGTTTCACTGATTTTATTAAATAGGATTTTTCATAGGGTTGGATTATCAGACAATTTAAAATTTAAAACAGAAATACATTTCGGTCAACATGAATATGAAACAGCATGGCCTAGTATAAGGAACACATGTCTGGGTGTCAGAGGACCTGGATTCTAATACCCACTCTACAACTTGTCGGTTGTGTGACCTTGAACAAATCACTTAACTTCTCTGTGCTTCAGTTCCCTCATATATAAAATGGGGAGTCAATACCTGCTATTATTATTAATAACAATGATAATAATAATAATAATAATGGTATTTGTTAAGCACTCACTATGCGCATGGCACTGTATTAAGCACTGGGGTGATTACAAGTAAATCAGGTTGGACACAGTCCCTATCCCACATGGAGTTGACAGTCTAAATCCTCATTGTATAGATGAGGTAACTGAGGCACAGAGAAGTGAAGTGACTAGCCCAAGGTTACAGAGCAGACAAGTACAGTGCTCTGCACACAGTAAGCACTCAATAAATATGATTGAATGAAAAAAAGTGGCAGAGCCAGGATTAGAATCCACGTCCTCTGACTCAGTCTTATGCTCTTTACACTAGGCCATGCTGTTCATGTTCACATTGACCAAAATGTATTTCTGTTCCGAATTTTAAATTGTCTGAAATCCACCGCTAACACAAAGCTCGGGCTCCTTCCTACTTAGACTGGGACAGGGACTGTGTCCAACCTGATTATCTTGTATCTACCCCAGCGCTTAGTAAAATATCACAATCAATCAGTCTTATTCCGGTGTCTTAAAAAGCATATGTTAAGAGCAAAAGTTAAATTCAAAAGAGGTAAGAAGGTAAAGTGAGTTACTTTAATGGAGATCATCTCCAGGAGGGGCGGTTGTCAGCAGAGGGGAGGTGCAGCAGGGACTGGAGAAAGCAGGAGCTAGTGGACACCTGCCCTGTAGCTAATCTTCTCCTGCCTTTTAATCAGCCTTTATCCAGTTGCAGACATCACCAGATTCAGAGGAATCACACACCTCAATCAATTAGTTAATTGGTTAATTAATGGCATTCACTGAGGGATGCAAGCATGTAGAGCTCTCTAGTAAGCAATTGGGAGAATGCAGTGTGGCCTAGTGGAGAAAGCACAGGCCTGGGATTCAGCCTGCACCCTCCGCTCCTCTGCCACTAACCTCCTCACTGTACCTCGTTCTCGCCTGTCCCTCCATCGACCCCCAGCCCACATCCTTCCCCTGGCCTGGAATGTCCTCCTTCCACACATCCGCCAGATTAGCTCTCTTCCTCCCTTCCAAGCCCTACTTAGAGCTCACCTCCTCCAGGAGGCCTTCCCAGACTGAGCCCCCTCTTTCCTCTCCCCCTCCCCATCCCCCGCCCTACCTCCTTCCCCTCCCCACAGCGCCTGTATATATGTTTGTACAGATTTATTACTCTATTTATTTTACTTGTACATATTTACTATTCTATTTATTTTGTTAGTGATGTGCATTTACCTTTAATTCTATTTGTTCTGATGACTTGACACCTGTCCACATGTTTTGTTTTGTTGTCTGTCTCCCCCTTCCAGAGTGTGAGCCCGTTGTTGGGTAGGGACTGTCTCTATATGTTGCCAACTTGTACTTCCCAAGTGCTTAGTACAGTGTTCTGCACACAGTAAGCGCTCCATAAATATGATTGAAAAAATGAATGGATTCATTCAAATGTATTTATTGAGCATTTGCTATGTGCAGCTCACTATACTAAGTGCTTCGAAAGTACAATTCAGCAACAAATAGAGCAATCCCTACCCAACAATGAACTCATGTGATGTCTTGTGCACCCCATTGCCTCGATATTCACAAGAGAGGTCAGCAATGCCTAAGCAGAAGAGCTATTCTCATGAAGTTCAGAGCACACCTGAGCCCTGTATATTCTAAGTCTGAGGCTGCATTCAATACTTAGGGAGTTTAAGTTTCACAGAGAGTTGGGAAATGGCAGCTTCCTGTCAAAAGATTTCAAAAGGCTTAAAAAGTGAGCTGAAAGGGTTCTCTGGGCATGAGATGGCCTCTGCAAACTACAAGGTTGATGAATTTAGTGAAAAGGTTTCAATGAATCAGAAACAATGGAGTTCAGGTTCCCTTCAGTGCCTATTTGGTGTTAACTTCAGTGAGCTATTGGCAGATGTCCATCCACCTAACCCAAAAGGTGTTCTTTCTAGTAGAAACCAGAGTGTTAGATTCAATGTCCCAAATAAGGTGCCTATTTCCTTCCTTTTCCCAGAATGATACAACTCTGGCTTACCTTGAAGCTGATCTCTGCTGATGAATGAACTGATCTCAGCCTCTCCTTGCCATTTTTATTTCTGTCCCACTTTGATCCCACCTCCGAAGTTCATGGGTTCTAATCCCGATTCCGCCACTTGTCCGCTGTGTGACCTTGAGTAAGTCACCTTACTTCTCTGTGCCTCGGTTACCTCATTTGTAAAATGGGGATTGAGACTGTCAGCCCCACATGGGAAAGAGACTGTGCCCAACCCGATTGCTTGTAACCAGCCCAGCACTTAGTACAGTGCTTGGCACGTAGTAAGTGCTTAACAAATACCATAATAATAATCTCTCATTTTCTCCTGCCTTAAGGACACTTCTACTTGGTTGTCTCAGCAGCACCTCAAACCTAACAAATCCAAAACAGAACTCTTCATCTTCCCACTAAAACCCTGAATTTAATCTCACTGCATCATGCGTCTCCCTGTCTCAGAAGTTCATATGCTTTACATTACCTTCAACTCATCTCTCTCATTCAACCCATGTATTGATTTTGCCACCAAGTCCTGTTGGTCCTATCTTCACATCACAAAAATTCAAGCGTAGAGAAGCAGCATGGCTTAGTGGAAAGAGCCCGGGTTTGAGAGTCAGAGGTCATGGGTTCTAATCCCAGCTCTGCCACTTGTCAGCTGTGTGACTTTGGGCAAGTCACTTCTCTGCTCCTCAGTACCTCATCTGTAAAATGGGGATTAAGACTGTAAGCTCCACATGGGCCAACATCATTACCTTGTATTCCTCCTAGTGCTTAGAACAGTGCTTGGCACATAGTAAGTGCTTAACAAATATCATTAGTATTATCTTATGTTATATTATATTATGATATATTATAATTATATTATATGATTATAATATAGTAAGTGCTTAACAAATACTATTATTACTACTATTATTTTTGTTATTATTATTATTCAAAGTGCTACCTGATTGGTCCTAGCACTTATCATATCCTGCCTCTACTGCTGCATCAGCCTGCTTACTGACCTTCCTTACTCCTGTCTCCACTGACTCTAATGCGTATTTCACACTGCTTCCTGCATCATTTGTCTAAAAGACCATTCTGTCCATGTCTCCCCACTCCACAAGAACCTGCAGTAGTTGCCCATCCACCTCCAGATCAAACAGAAACTCCCTACCATCGGCTTTAAAGCTCTCGATCAGCTTGCCCCTCCTACCTTACCTCACTGATTTCCCACTACAACCATTCCACACATTTCTGTCCTCTATCACAGGCCAAGGGGCTCACAATTTCAATCTCATCCATCTTGCCACCAACCTCTATCAGCGCAAGCAGAAACAATTTTCTGGATTTTTGAATCCATCCTCTCCGCAGGCCACTATAAAGAGTTCTTCACCCCATACTCCACCTCGTTTTCTGGATGGGAAGGAGTTCTGGCACAGCTTCACTGATCCAAAGACCCCATAGTGTGTCTATCTCAGCTTCTGTGGCTCAGTGGAAAGCAGTGGAAGCAGCGTGGCTCAGTGGAAAGAGCCCGGGCTTTGGAGTCAGAGGTCATGGGTTCAAATCCCAGCTCCACCACTTGTCAGCTAGGTGACTTTGGGCAAGTCACTTCACTTCTCTGGGCCTCAGTGACCTCATCTGGAAAACAGGGATGAAGACTGTGAGCCCCATGTGGGACAACCTGATCATCTTGTAACCTCCCCAGAGCTTAGAACAGTGATTTCCACATAGTAAGCTCTTAATAAATGCCATTATTATTATTATTATTCTGTCACTGGCAACTGCTTTTCCAAACTCATGATGCCTTCTGTTTTTTGAAGAATTAACTCCCAGAAACAGCAAAGACAGTTTCTCTCCAGATACCTCTCCACTGGAACTATGGCTGGCATCACTGTCTCAGGGTCCTTGTCAATAATCTTCAAGGTCTGGGAATAAAAAAGAATCATCAGTTCAACCTCCAGCAAGGTACAATGGATTCTAACCACAAATTCCATACAACACCAACCCTCCCCATCCCAACTTGCAGGTGTCCATCTTTCATCTCTGCCATTTTTGAGGCTCTAGGTGTACTCTCCCAAGCGCTTAGTACAGTGCTCTGCACACAACAAGCATTCAATAAATGCATGAATGAATGAATGTGGGACAACTCTTCCATGAAAGTGGATTGAGAGGAGCTGAGCTAGATTGGAGATCAGTACATCTCCATGATGTCTTTGGGACCTCTCCAGAAACATTTCCTAGGTTCACGGGTCAGGGTAGGAGGTAAGAGCCCCCAACTATCAAGCCAGTGCCTCCTCTGAATCCATAACCTTCATCCACTCCACCTTGTCAGAAACCAAAATGTAGATCATGTCTCAAGTAGGATAACCGTAAGTCTCTATGATGGCCTCTGTGATGGTCGTCTTCACATCCTGAGCAGCGTGGCTCAGGAGAAGCATCATGGCTCAGTGGAAAGAGCCTGGGCTTGGGAGTCAGAGGTCATGGATTCTAATCCTGGCTTCGCAACACGTCTGCTGTGTGACCTTGGGCAAGTCATTTAACTTCTCTGAGCCTCAGTTCCCTCATCTGCAAAATGGGGATGAAGACCGTGAGCCCCACGTGGGACAACCCGATGACCTTGTATCCCCCCAGTGCTTAGAACAGTGCTTTGCACATAGTAAGTGCATAACAAATGCCATCATTATTTTTATTATTATTATCTGAAACAGAACACTGAGGGCAGGCTGATCTCTCCCTAAAAGGATATGGGACTGTGGGGTTTCCACCATGATCAATGGCTCAAGACAGCATTGTGCATCCGTGGGGTGACGTTCCATGTTGGGCAAGTTTGGGCATCTTTGTGGCTCAGTAGTCGTTGTGAGATCAGGGGTAAACTGATCCATTTGAGAGGAGTGTGAGGTATGCAAAAGTAACTGAGATCCATCTTTTTATAACACACTGAAACCCTCCCCAAATGCCCCCAAATGTCACAGTCATTGGCTAATGTTCTGGGACCCTCCCGTTGGTGAGTATAGACTGGTTCTAGATTGGGTGGCATCAGTGGCCTGGGAGTGTGTACTCTTAAATGGGGCAAGTCCAGGCAGGTCCACAATCAGGCACGGTTGCACAGAGTCCCCAAAAAGCACTGTGAATCAGCTGAGATGGTTGGACAAGTGGCGTGGTAGATATTTTGATAGAAGAGTGGCATGTGGTCGGGATGTATTTTAAGGGGTGCATGTGGCTGATTCTGAAAGGGGTGTATTCCAGGGCGGGGGTTATTTTAACAGGGGTTATTTGAGCAGGAATAGGCCTCAATTTGACGAGTGGGTATGGCCTATTTGGTGGGAGGACTTGACCCATTTTGACAGGAGTTAGAGCACCCTACCGTGCTAATAGAAACAGCAGTATTTATTGAGACTCTTCTATACTGGAGCCTAAAATTTAAGTGAAAGACAATCAAGGAGTGCCCTCAGGGACCTTACAATCTAAGGGCATCATGATGTAAAAGACTTCTGTAAAATCAGGGAAGAAAAAAGGAATAGAGAAAAAAAATTGTTTTACTTGGAACTATCTTATGACTTGTTTCCACAGAATATTTTCCTTCTAAATGTAATATATTTATTATTGAATCTATTCGTTATTTTTTTTTAGTAATTCCCCCTCCTTTTTTCCCCCTTCAGAGTTTGGACTGCATTATGGCCAAATGGTTGTAGCAATTTCCTGTATACCTAGAGACTAATTTGGTATAAACAGCTTCATTTTCTTTAAGCAAAATGATTGAGTATATTGTCACATTTCCTAATTGCACTTAAAAGCTGTAAATTTAGATTATTAGCTACATAGCTCTATAACAGCCGCAGTACCCCCTAATATAATAAAATCAAATGGAGATTGACATTGTAGCTGGTAATTTCCATAGAAGTATTTTTTTTGTATTTTTTAAGAATCCAGACGTTTGATGGAAATGTTGGTTTCATAGGATCCCAGAGGTATAAACACATTTTACCTAACAGCCCCGAAATGTGATTTGTTTACAAAAGGGACCTAAATGGGAATCAGAAATGATCCCACAAAACATCTAAATTGGTGCCCCTAGAAGGAAACTGTGTGCCCCACCGCAAGGAAACCCATGAAGATTATTTCATTCCAAAAGGTTGCCCCAGATTTTTATGACTACTAAATTCATATCCAGAGAAACCTGATAACTATAACTGAATAATACATTTCACACATCTGCAGCCAACCCCTTAATAAATCATAGTCTCATGCATCTCAAAAGAATCAAAATGCTCTCTTGCAATTAATTATGAGCCCTCACAATGCCGTAAAAGTGTAAACAAATGTAATTAGGTGACTAACATTTATTAAGCACCCACAGGATGCCACTGACTGTTCAGACCATATAATTCAGCAAAAGAGTTATATACTGCTTGTAACTCCAGTAAAATATTTCAAGGTTTTACTACAATTTACTCTCCAACCACCCCTAGAAGCTGTCAAGTGATTAGAATGTTGTTTGGTCTTCTCCTTTCCAGAGCAGTCCATTTCAGTTTTCCAATCTTAAAAAAACTCATTCCTGCCCATTATTTTTTAGAATTAACCCTTCACTTTTTCTATGGTATTTGTTAAGCACTTATTATAAGCCAGGCACTGTACTAAGCACTGGAGTAAACATAGGAACATCAGTTTGTACACTGTCCATGTCCCACATGAGGCTCACAGTCTTAATCCCCATTTTACAGATTAGGTAACTAAGGCACGGGGAAGTGAAGTGACTTGCCCAAGGTCATTCAGCAAACAAGTGGAAGAGCTAGGATTAGAACCCAGGTCCTTCTGCCTCCTAGGCACATGATTTTTCCCCTAGGCCACGCTGCTTCTCAATTCCAGTCATCTCCGCACCCCAAGTGGTACAGAATCCAAACCTTCAATATAACTAGACAGAAGATAAGAAGATACAAATGAACTCTGCTCATTAGGGGAATCAGTTTTTTTTAATTATCATTATTTTTAACTTGAAGGCTCCCTTGTAACTTAAAAAATGACTTCTCTGAGGCACATTTGTCAGTTAGGAAAACGCAAATCAAATAGTGTGGCTCAGTGGAAAGAGCTTGGGCTTGGGAGTCAGAGGTCATGGGTTCAAATCTCGGCTCCGCCACTTGTCAGCTGTGTAACTTTGGGCAAGTCACTTAACTTCTCTGGGCCTCAGTTACCTCATCTGTAAAATGGGGATTAAGACTGTGAGCCCCACGTGGGACAATCTGATCACCTCGTATCCTCCCCAGCGCTTAGAACAGTGCTTTGCACATAGTAAGTGCTTAACAAATGTTATCATTACTATTAACGTGAACTTTAACCCAGCCCGCACACTTTGTTTCTCTAATACTAACCTTCTCACTGTACCTCGATCTCATCTATCTGACCATCGACCTCTCACTCACATCATCATCATCATCATCAATCGTATTTATTGAGCGCTTACTATGTGCAGAGCACTGTACTAAGCGCTTGGGAAGTACAAATTGGCAACATATAGAGACAGACCCTACCCAACAGTGGGCTCACAGGCTCACATCCTTTCTATGGCCTGGAGCACCCTCCCTCCTCATATCAGACAAATAATTGCTGTACCCTACTTCAAAGTCTTATTGAAGGCACATCTCCTCCAAGAAGCCTTTCTTGACTAAACCCGCCTCTCTTTCCCCACTCCCTTCTCCATCACCCTGACTTGCTCCCTTCATTCATCTTCCCTCCCATCCCCACAACACATACATAGTACATCTGAAATTTATTCATTTATGTATGTATTTATTTATTTGTGTGTATTAATGTCTGTCTCCCTCTCCAGGCTGTGAGTTCATTGTGTGCAGGGAATGTGTCTGTTGTTGTATTGTACTCTCCCAAGCGCTAGTAATAATAATAATAATAATAATAGCATTTATTAAGTGCTTACTATATGTAAAGCACTGTTCTAAGCGCTGGGGAGGTTACAACGTGATCAGGTTGTCCCACGGAGGGCTCACAATCTTAATCCCCATTTTACAGATGAGGGAACTGAGGCCCAGAGAAGTTAAGTGACTGGCCAAAAGTCAGCTGACAATTGGCAGAGCTGGGATTTGAACCCAAGACCTCTGACTCCAAAGCCCTTGCTCTTTCCACTGAGCCATGGACCCTCCCGCCCAGCAGAGAGAAAAGTTCAGTGCTTTGCACACAGTAAGCTCTCAATAAATACAATTGAATGAATGAACGAATGTTATTCATAAATGGAACCTTTGCCTGAGAATGAAAAACAAAATAAAAACTATAATGTCTATGCTTGTAGCAGCAAAGTATATGTATGTATTGCATTTGCATATCATCACTGAAGGCATATGATTAAACACACACCTGCATTACAGTCACGTATATGCTACCTTCTCAGGTATAAACACACACACATATAAAGCTTTGTCTTTTTCCCTTTCATAGCTTTTACTGAGAGCATCAAATAAAAAATTTCTTTTAATTTAATTTTCCATTCTGAAATAATAATTTACTGTAAAATTTGCCTTGGGATTTTTTTATACTGATCTGCTCAAAAATGAACCTAAATGAAGAATAAATAGTGATACAGGGTAATACACCCTATAAGGACAATCCTAACAAAACCAAACCCCCAGCCTTTCAAGTTTGCATTTACTACTTTTTTAAAACTTTAAACAACATTTGGCACAAACTAGCTAAGCAATTGCATCAATCAATCAGTTTATCAATAGAATTCTTAAGCGCTCATTCTGTGCTGAACACTGTAACTAAGTGCTCAGGAGAGTGTGATAGAGCTAGTAGACACAATCCTACCCTCATGGAGCTTACAACCTAATGGGGGAGACAGACACTAAGATAATTTACAGTTAAGAAATAATTACTGTTTAGGTCTACCTTCACAATGGTTCATTGTAGTGTGGATTTTAAATTCAGTGGGGAACAATTTTGAACCCTTTTGCCTGGACCATTTCTTCTCAGTTTCCTTGCCACTAGCCATGTCGTGCGTTCATTTGAGCACTTCCAAGCCTGGGTGGTTCTCAATTCCACTTAACTACTAATCTCTGTCCCTCCTAATGCTATCTTGCTCCATGTTTTACACCATCTAAGGTTTTTTTTTCTTTCTGGTTGGAGAAAGGTCCTTTTATAGCAGTTTCAACAAACCATGGTCAATACTTTTTTGTCTTCTTTCATATCAGAATCTTGTAGACTTCTTTGAATCTAACAAGTGGAGGATCAGGGATTAGAACCCACAACCTCTGACTCCCAAACCCATGCTCTTTCCACTAAGCCCCAAGTACTGAGGGGGAGAGAGTGGGGTGAATATGAAGTGCTTTAATGGGAAATATCAGAATCTTGTAGACTTCTTGGAATCTAACAGCATACTGAGCATTGTACAAAGACTAAGAGACCCAGAAAAAATGGTTTCTGTAGTCTCTGTGAAAATCCAACTATAAAAATCATTAAAAAGAAAACAATTCATAAGGAACAGAAAAGTATCTCACTAAGACAATGAAATGTGTAGGTTTGACAACCATCAGCTTGCAAGATGCTGAGGACATGACAACTTCCAAGTATTAGGGGTATTGATTTTGAAAACTTGTGTTATAAACTTGGCCCTGTCCTTCTGGAAATGTGGTTTTGATTATTGCAATCATCTTATTCATCTGCCCCTAATAAAAAGTGTCTCTAGCCATTAAAATCCTGCAAAATCCCTAGCCTCAGAGCCTCATTGTGCATTACCTGAATGTAGATGATCTGACTGACCTGTCTGTAAGAGTTATAAGTATGAGTAGAATGTTATTCTGATGTTTTTATTTCTTAACAAGGAACAGATTACACAACAAACTGCTCAAACCAGTTGGAAACTATAAAATAAGTTTAGCTTGTGAATATGGGAAACATGGTGAAAGGGAAACTTTGAGAATAAATAGCCAAAGATATCTCTGGATAAAAATTTTCAGAAATGATTAAACAGAGTCGAGGAAGTGAGGTTAAATTTTGATATTAAATAAATTATTTCAGGATCATAGCAATTTTCAATATATGCAAGCTATGCCCCAGAAATGACTAAGATGATGATGATGAGGAGGAGGAGGAGGAGGATGGTATTTGTAAAGCACTTACTATGTACCAAGCACTATTCTAAGTGCTGGAGTAGACATAAGGTAATTAGGTTGTCCCATGTGGGGCTCACAATCAATCCGCATTTTAAAGATGAGGTAACTAAGGCACAGAGAAGTTAAGTGACTTTCCTAAAGTCACCCAGCTGATAAGCAGTGGTGCCGGCATTAGAACCCATGACCTCTGACTCCCAAGCCTGTGCTTTTTCCACTAAGCTACCTACTTCTCAAAAGATAGATGACAGAGGCAGATAGGTGAAAGACAGTGAACTTAAAATTTATTTCACAGTTTTTTAATAACCTCATCATCTCCTACCGCTGCACTGTGTCCACCCTCACCAACTCTGTGATCCCTCTCTCTGATCATAATCTTCTCACCTGCCTCCTCACTCACACTCCTTTCCCCTGTAAATCCGTATTACTCCCTCACAGAGATCTCCGCTCTCTGGACCCCACCCATCTTTCGGAGCGCCTCACACCCCACCTCGCCGCCCTCTCCTCTCTACCCAGTCTTGATGATCAGATTACTGCTCTCAACTCTACCCTTTCTACTCAGCTAGACTCGCTCGCTCCCCTTTCCCTTCGCCGCTCTCGCACCACTAACCCACAGCCCTGGATCACTGCCACTGTCCGCCTCCTTCGCTCTTATGCTCGAGCTGCCGAACGCTGCTGGCGAAAGTCTAAACACCATGCCAACCTCGTTCACTTCAAGTTTATCCTTTCCTGCCTTAACTCAGCCCTCTCTTCTGCCAGACAAAACTATTTCTCCTCCCTTATTGACACCCATGCCCATCACCCCCGCCAGCTCTTCCGTACATTCAACTCCCTTCTCAGGCCCCCGGTTCCTCCCCCTCCTCCTTCCCTCACCCCCAACGATCTGGCCTCCTACTTCATTAACAAAATTAAATCCATCAGGTCCGACCTCCCCAAAGTCTCTTCCCCCCTTTCTCCAACCCCCCGGCTCTCAACATTCTCTGCTACTCTCCCATCCTTCCCAGTGGTATCCTCAGAGGAACTCTCCTCCCTCCTCTCAAGTGCTACTCCGGCCACCTGTGCTTCTGACCCCATTCCCTCTCATCTTATGAAATCTCTCGCTCCATCCCTTCTCCCCTCCTTAACTTCCATCTTCAACCGCTCACTCTCCACTGGTTCCTTCCCCTCTGCCTTCAAACATGCCCATGTCTCTCCCATCCTAAAAAAACCCTCTCTTGACCCCACCTCACCTTCTAGTTATCGTCCCATATCCCTCCTACCATTCCTTTCCAAACTCCTTGAACGAGTTGTCTACACGCGCTGCCTAGAATTCCTCAACAACAACTCTCTCCTCGACCCCCTCCAGTCTGGCTTCCGTCCCCTTCATTCCACGGAAACTGCGCTCTCAAAGGTCACCAATGACCTCCTGCTTGCCAAATCCAACGGCTCATACTCTGTCCTAATCCTCCTCGACCTCTCAGCTGCCTTTGACACTGTGGACCACCCCCTTCTCCTCAACACGTTATCTGACCTTGGCTTCACAGACTCCGTCCTCTCCTGGTTCTCCTCTTATCTCTCCGGTCGTTCTTTCTCAGTCTCTTTTGCAGGCTCCTCCTCCCCCTCCCATCCTCTTACTGTGGGAGTTCCCCAAGGTTCAGTGCTTGGTCCCCTTCTGTTCTCAATCTACACTCACTCCCTTGGTGACCTCATTCGCTCCCACGGCTTCAACTATCACCTCTACGCTGATGACACCCAGATCTCCATCTCTGCCCCTGCTCTCTCCCCCTCCCTCCAGGCTCGCATCTCCTCCTGCCTTCAGGACATCTCCATCTGGATGTCCGCCCGCCACCTAAAGCTCAACATGTCGAAGACTGAGCTCCTTGTCTTCCCTCCCAAACCTTGTCCTCTCCCTGACTTTCCCATCTCTGTTGACGGCACTACCATCCTTCCCGTCTCACAAGCCCGCAACCTTGGTGTCATCCTCGACTCCGCTCTCTCATTCACCCCTCACATCCAAGCCGTCACCAAAACCTGCCGGTCTCAGCTCCGCAACATTGCCAAGATCCGCCCTTTCCTCTCCATCCAAACCGCTACCCTGCTAATTCAAGCTCTCATCCTATCCCGTCTGGACTACTGCACTAGCCTTCTCTCTGATCTCCCATCCTCGTGTCTCTCTCCACTTCAATCCATACTTCATGCTGCTGCCCGGATTATCTTTGTCCAGAAACGCTCTGGACATATCACTCCCCTCCTCAAAAACCTCCAATGGCTACCGATCAATCTGCGCATCAGGCAGAAACTCCTCACCCTGGGCTTCAAGGCTGTCCATCACCTCGCCCCCTCCTACCTCACCTCCCTTCTCTCCTTCTACTGCCCAGCCCGCACCCTCCGCTCCTCCACCACTAATCTCCTCACTGTACCTCGCTCTCGCCTGTCCCGCCATCGACCCCCGGCCCACGTCATCCCCCGGGCCTGGAATGCCCTCCCTCTGCCCATCCGCCAAGCTAGCTCTCTTCCTCCCTTCAAGGCCCTGCTGAGAGCTCACCTCCTCCAGGAGGCCTTCCCAGATTGAGCCCCTTCTTTCCTCTCCCCCTCGTCCCCCTCTCCATCCCCCCGCCTTACCGCCTTCCCCTCCCCACAGCACCTGTATATATGTATATATGGTTGTACATATTTATTACTCTGTTTATTTATTTATTTATTTATTTTACTTGTACATTTCTATCCTACTTATTTTATTTTGTTGGTATGTTTGGTTCTGTTCTCTGTCTCCCCCTTTTAGACTGTGAGCCCACTATCGGGTAGGGACTGTCTCTATGTGATGCCAATTTGTACTTTCCAAGCGCTTAGTACAGTGCTCTGCACATAGTAAGCGCTCAATAAATATGATTGATTGATTGATTGATTGATTAATCTTAAAAATGGGAAAACTCTTATTCCAAGACACTATTTCAATCTAAATACAGACTAAATACTCAAAACATCACAGAGAAATACAGCCAATAATCTAAAACAGTTTGGACTCAATAGTTCTTGGGAAAATAGAGTATGAAATAGAGGAGGAACACTAAAAAAATGATAGTTATAGAAGATTTAGTGCATTGTTGATTGGCACCTCAATTAAGAAAATTAGTTAGGAGATATCTCAATCAAATAATGGTACTCAGTGCTTACTGTGTGGAATACTGTTCTTAACATTTAGAAGAGTACAGTATAGCAGAATTTGTAGACACATTCCCTGTCCACAAAGAGTTTACTGTCTAGAGGGGAGACATTCATTAAAATTAATTATGGATATGTACATAATAATAATGATGGCATTTGTTAAGCGCTTAAATTGTGCTAAGCACTGTTCTAAGTGCTGGGGTAGATACAAGATACTCAGGTTTTCCCATGAGGGGCTCACAGGCTTAGTCCCCATGTAACACATGAGGTAACTGAGGCACAGAGAAGTTAAGTGATTTGCCCAAAGTCACACAGCTGACAACTGGAGGAGCCGGGATTGGAGCCCACAACCTCTGACTCCCAAGTCCGTCCTCTTTCCACTAAGCCCCAAGTACTGAGGGGGAGAGAGTGGGGTGAATGTGAAGTACTTTAATGAGTATAGAGCCAAATGCGAGGGCAATGCAGAAGGGAGAGGGAATCAGGGAAATGAGGGTTTAGTTGGGGAAAGTTTCTTGGAGATGTGATTTTAATAAGGCTTTGAAGGTGGGGAAGGGGAGAGAACTCCAGGTCAGAGGATGGATGTGGGCAAGGGTTTGTTGGTGACACAAAAGATATTGAGGTATAGTGAGCAGATTGGTGTTAAAGGAGCAAAGTATGTGGACTGGATTTGCAGAAGACAATCAAGCAAGGTAAAGCAGAAGGGGGCAAGATGACTTGAGTGCTTCAAAGCCAGTGATAACTAGTTTCTGTTTGGTGCAGAGGTGGATGGGCAAGCACTAGAGGACCTTGAGGAGAGGAGAGTCATGTTCTGAACACTTTTAAGAAAAATAATCTGGGCAGCAAGGATTGGAGTAAGGAGAGACAAGAGGCACTTAGCTGTTGGGTTACCTTGGGCAAGTCACTTCACTTCTCTGTGCCTCAGTTATCTCATCTGTAAAATGATGAGTAAGACTGGGATCCCACATGGGACATGAATGTTGTCCAACAAGTACTGTATTATTACCTATCAAGCATAACATCCTCACAATTGGCTTCATAGCTCTCCAGCACACTTCAAAGCCCTACTGAGAGCTCATCTCCTCCAGGAGGCCTTCCCAGACTGAGCCCCCTTTTTCCTCTCCCCCTCCTCATGCCCCCTGCCCTACTTTTTTCCCCTCCCCACAGCACTTGTATATATATTTGTACAGATTGATCACTCTATTTATTTTACTTGTCCATATTTACTATTCTATTTATTTTGTTAATGATCAATCAATCAATCAGTCATATTTATTGAGCGCTTACTGTGTGCAGAGCACTTTACTAAGTGCTTGGGAAGTACAAGTTAGCAACATATAGAGACAGTCCCTACCCAACAGTGGGCTCACAGTCTAGGAGGGGGAATGATGTTAATGATGTGTATCTGTCTTTATTTTTATTTATTCTGGTGACTTGACACCTATCGACATGTTTTGTTTTGTTGTCTGTCTCCCCCTTCTAGACTGTGAGCCCGACATTGAGTAGGGACCGTCTCTATATGTTCATTCATTCATTCATTCAATCGTATTTATTGAGTGCTTACTGTATGCAGAGCACTGTACTAAGCGCTTGGGAAGTACAAGTTGGGAACATATAGAGACGGTCCCTACCCAACAGCAGATATGTTGCCAACTTGTACTTCCCAAGCGCTTAGTACAGTGCTCTGCCCACAGTAAACACTCAATAAATACGATTGAATGAATGAATGAATGAATGACCTTGCCCCCTCTTACCTCACCTCTTCTCTCCTTCTAAAGCCCAACTCAAACACTCCATTCCTGTGGTGCTAACCTTCTCACTGTGCCTCGTTCTCTCCTGTCCTGCTGTCAACTCCTGGCCCACGTCCTACCTCTGGCCTGGAACGTCCTCCCTCTTCAAATCCACCAAATAGTCACTGTTCCCCTTTTCAAAGCCCTACTGAAGGCTCACATCCTCCAAGTAGCCTTCCGAGACTAAGCCCCCCTTTTCCAAGCTCTTCCTCCCCTCCCCTTCACCCTGACTCACTCCCCTTTCTCCTACCCCCCTCCCCACCCAACACTTGTTTATATATGTACATATCTATAATTCAATATATTTATATTCTATGTTGTTTTGATGTGTATATAGCTATAATTCTATTTATTTATATTTATGCTATCAATGCTTGTTTAATTGTTTTGATGTCTGTCTCCCCCCTTCTAGACTGTGAGCCTGTTGTGGAAAGGGAATGTCTCTCTTTGTTGCTGAATTGTACTTTCCAAGCGCTTAGTACAGTGCTGTGCACACAGTAAGAGCTAAATATGATTGAATGAATGAATGAACACTGTTCCTAGCACATAGTAAGTGCTTAATGAATGCCATATAAAAGATATCGGCCAGGAGGCTAATACAGTAGTCAAGGCATGATAAATTCTTAAGTGCTTGGATCAGGGCAGTATCAGTTTAGATGGAGAAGAAAGGACGGATTTTAGTGATGCTGTGAAGGTAGAACTGAAAAGATTTGGTGACAGAAAGAATACTTGGTTGACTGGGATGATGAAAGAGGAGTTGAAGATAATGCCAATTACAGGCTTGGGAGACAGGGAGGGAAAAGCAAACTTGTATTTTTTTTAATGGTGTTGGTTAAGTGCTTATTGTGTGCCAAGCACAGTACTAAGTGTTGGGGTAGATACAAGATAAGCAGGTTGGACACAGTCTCTGTCCCACATGCGGCTCACAATCATAACCCCCCATTTTCCTTATGAGGTAACTGCATCAAAGAGAAAGTAAGTGACTTGCCCGAGATCAAAGAGCCGGAATTAGAACCTAAGTCCTTCTGACTTCAAAACCTGTGCCATACCCATTAGGCCAAGATGCTTCTTTCAGGCCATGCTGCTTACTAGAAAAAGCAGACCTGTGACTCATGCCTCAGTTCCCCCGACCAATCAATTAATCAATCAATCAATAGTATATGTGGCATTTTGTTCAGAACATTGGACTCAGGGCTTGGGAAAGTAAAATAAAGTTAGAGCCCTCAAGGAGTTTACAGTAATGATGAGTCAGTCAATCGTATTTATTGAGCACTTACTGCATGCAGAGCATTGTACTAAGCACTTCAGAGAGTATACTATACTAATGAACAGACACATTTCCTGCCCACAACGAGCTTACAGTGTAGAGGGGATAGAGACTAAAATAATATGCAAGTAGAGGTAAGAAAAAGAGTTCAAAAGTACGTACGTAAGTGCTGTTGCTGGGAAGGTGAGTATCCAAGTGTAAAATTGATGTGAAGGTTATATCAGGGCTACTGAGGAAAATTTGGGAGTCAAACAATAAATACGATTGATTGATTGATTTGATTGATTGATTGATCTGGGAGCTTTCCTCTCCATCCCAACTGCTACTACATAGGAGATACTACTTAGGAGAAGCAGCGTGGTTCAATGGAAAAAGCCCGGGCTTTGGAATCAGAGGTCATGGGTTCAAATCCTGTCTCCGCCAATTGTCAGCTGTGTGACTTTGGGCAAGTCACTTCACTTCTCCGTGCCTCAGGTACCTCATCTGTAAAATGGGGAATAAGATTGTGAGCCCCAAGTGGGACAACCTGATCACCTTGTATCCCCCCCAGCATTTAGAACAGTGCTTTGCACATTGTAGGTGCTTAACAAATACTACCATTATTATAATTGTTACTACATGGACACAAGCACATATCATGGCTTGGCTACTGCATCAGCCTCTTTGATAACCTCCCTGCCATCTATCTCTCCCCACTCCATTCTATAATTCCCTCTGCTGCCTGGGCCATTTAAATTCAAAAATGTCCAGCCCATGTTTCCCCACTCCTAAAGAGCTCAATCATCTTTCTCCCTTCTATCTTACCATGCTGATTTCTTACTACAGTCCAGCATATTCATTTCAAGCCACTAATGCCAACATACTCATTGTATTTCAGTCAAGTCTATGTCACCGTGGACCCTTCACCCAGATCCTACTTCTGGTCTGGAACTTCTACTCCTTCATATATGACAAATCATCACCTCCCCATCTTTGAAGCCTTATAAAATCACATCTCCAAGTGACCATCCCCAACGAAATCTTCATTCCCCCTACTCCTTCTCCTTTATGCATTGCTACTGCATTTGGGTTGGTACCCTATATTTACTACACCCTCAGCCCCAAAACATTTAAGTAGCTGTAATTTATTTTAATAATAATAATAATGATGGCATTTGTTCAGCACTTACTATGTGCAAAGCACTGTTCTAAGCACTGGAGGGGGATACAAGGTGATCGGGTTGTCCCACAGAGGGCTCACAGTCTTCATCCCCATTTTACAGATGAGGTAACTGAGGCACAGAAAAGTTAATGCTCAAGGTAATGTCTGTCTCCCTCTAAACTGTAAGCTCCTTCTGGGCAGGGAACATGTCTACCAACTCTTTGATATTTTGCTCTCCCAACCACTAAGTAGCGTATTTTGCACACAGAAGCACTCATTGAGAAGCAAAGTGGCTTAGAGGAAAGAGCACGGGCTTGGGAGTCAAAGGACCTGGGTTCTAATTCTGTCTCTGCCACTTGTTTGCTGTGTGACCTTCGACAAGTCACTTAATTTCTCCATGCCTCATTTACCTCATCTGGGACATGGGGATTAAAACTGTGAACTCTATGTGGGACAGGGATTAAATCCAACCCAATTATTTTGTGGCTACCCCAGTGCTTAGTACAGTGCCTGGCACAAAGTAAGTGCTTAACCAATGACACAAAAAATATTGATCGAGGAAGAATACATAGTGTATTTACCAACTTCCCTCAAAACAGTAAAATATCTTGGCTCACTGAGAGTAAATATGATGATTAAAATGTCAATTGGAGCTTATCAATACTAGATGAAAATCAGTTTGGGAAACTACTAAAGGAGTCACATGAGTGAAAAGAACTCCTTAAAGACCCTATCGGAACTCTGAAAGCGTTAATCATCTACAGTGAGACCTTTCTAATTCAGAACAGGGTGAAAACCGAGTAACTTATCTATGGCCCACAGGCTCTGGGTCAAGAAAAAAATTAACTTGAAAGAGAAGGTGAATTTATTAGTCTGCTTTACATAAGCACAGAGTTGATTGTGACCTCCCTGATTTATTTTCAGCACAAGTTTAAATAACCACAAAATTATTATTTCATTCATTCAATGGTATTTATTGAGCACTTACTGTATATTTACTTTCTAAACGTATTTTTTATAATATGACAATTACCCAGCACAGTGCTTCCTTCATCTTCTATTCAGCATAGAACGATGAGGCTAATTCCATCACAGCTCATTTTTCCTGATTGTTTCTTTCTTTAACTCATTTTTTATTAGGGGCTCTGCTCAACATTCTTCTTCAATAACTCATTATTAAAGTAAATAAAAACAACCCCAAAATAGCATTCTGTCTTGACCACTCTGCTCCTGAGGTTAAGCTCAATTCACTGATCATGTGAGAAACCCACTGAATTGTTTCCTTGGTGGTAATGTGCTTGCATAGTGTATAGAGGGAATTGCAACTGGTACAAACTCTATGTAGAAATCTTGAATTATTTGTACAGAAGACTTCTGTTTTCAGATTTTTTTAACTGCAAAACTGTCATGACCCCTCCTCCCCATCCTGCAAAAAAAGAAAAAAAATGCCATGCCATGCTAGGTTTTTCAAGGCCTATTGGGAAATATACTTTTGTCTATGAATGATGATGTTGGTGGTATTTATTAAGTGCTTGGGTGTCAAGTACTAGGATAAGTGCTGGGATAGACAAAAGATAATCAGATTGGACACAGTCCCTATCCCACATAGGGCTCACAGTCAGAGAGAAAGAGAGAAGGTATTTTATCCCTATTTTAAGTGCTTGGGTGTCAAGTACTGGGATAAGTGCCAGGACAGATTGAGAACACCCTGTTGGGTAGAGATTGTCTCTATCTGTTGCCAAACTGTACTTTCCAAGTGCTTAGTACAGTGCTCTGTCCACCATAAGTGCTCAATAAATACGATGGAATGAAATTGGACCCGATCCTTATCCCTCATAAGACTCAGAGTCAGAGAGAAAGAGAGAAGGTATTTTATCCCCATTTTACAGATGAGGAAACTGAGGAACAGAGAGGTTAAGTAACTTACTCAAGGTCACAAAGCAGGCAGGTGGCAGAGCCAGGACCATAACTCAGGTCTTCTGGAACTCAGTCTCATGCTCTTTCTAATTAATAGGTCATCCAGCCATCGGAATAAATAGTCTTTGGAACTGGGTGTTTTGGGGTACCAAAACTCAGATATTTCCCAATGTCAATAGGTGTAGGAAAGACATAGGCAGTTGTTGAACTTCTAAGCCAGGTAGTGAAAAAAAAATGCTCTTAGGCCTCAGGGAGAAATTTAGTTTAAGAAGCAGCTGCTTGGTCTAAAAATATTCTAATTAGAGATAGACTTTAATCTCTTTTCCTACTGACCTTTCTCCTAAAATCCAGCCTCCTCCACGGATCTTCACTGATTTATTCCCTAGTCCATCATAACATTATTGAATGTGTTTACACTCAGCCTCACCATACGTATGTGTATGTATAAGCGTGGCTCAGTGGAGAGAGCATGGGCTTTGGAGTCAGAGGTCATGGGTTCGAATCCTGGCTCTGCCACCTGTCTGCTGTGTGACCTTGGGCAAGTCACTTAACTTCTCTGAGCCTCAGTTACCTCATCTGTAAAATGTGGATTACTACTGTGAGCCCTGCATGGGACAACCTGATCACCTTGTATCCCCCCCAGCGCTTAGAACAGTGCTTTGCACATAGTAAGCGCTTAACAAATGCCATTATTATTATTATTATTATTATTATTATTATATAGTCACTCATTTATTTTGATCACTCCAGTGGTAAACATTTTTATGTTCATCTTCCCCATTGGACAGGAACATGTCACTTTATTCTTTTATTCCCAAACTTCTAGTACAGTACCTGGAACCAAGTGAGTATTCGATAAATATTGCTATTACTGCTACTACTTGCACTACCTCTAGATTGCAGCAGCACTCTTGTTTTAAGGACAGAGCTGTATAGATGGTATTATGGGAAGGAAAATGCTCCTCTAGACATAATAATTGTGTGAACAAAGCCTTCTTTGAATACTTGCCAATATTAATTTCATGTTCAATCAACTGTTGTGGCATATTTTATATCCAGACCAAGATAAATGTTACTTTGGGCTACACATCAGAATTTAATCTCTACCCACTGGAGGAAGACAAAAATCTCACCCCATGATAACTATTAAGACTAGTAACAGTTCTCTGAAGCATCCTTAAATTAAAGACTCCAAGGACTAAAACAACCTGGCAATCTTGAGCTTCAAGGGAGATTTAAATATACTGGTTATATAAAGACCATTATCATATCCACTTGAAGTCAATTCTGTATTAACCTTCTAGCTCTCCTCTTGTAATTTTCCTTTTTATGATTGTCTCATAATTATACTGGATTACTATTCTTTGTTAAGTTTGACAGAAAATGAGATACCTAATTAGAAATATTGAACCCATAGGAAATAAATCCAGCACAACCAGTATAACAAGGTTTTGCTCAATGGCAATTTATGAGCTAAGGGATGCCAGATCACCACAGCACTTTGCTGAAGATGATATAGTTGCCTCCTCTGCGATGTTGTATTTCCTCTTGTGTCCAGGACATAATCTACATGGATGTCTCCCAAACATCTCAATCTCAGTGGTTCCTAAACTGAACTCCTCATCCTCCCTCCCAATTCTCCTATATCTAACTTTCCCTTAGCAGTGAATGTCACCACCTTCTTCATCTCTTGAACCCTATATCCTTGGCATTCTCCTTGATTTTTCCCTCTCTTTCAAACCGTGCATTCAGCCTATAACTAAATCCTCCTCCACATTTCTTAAACATGACCCTTCCTGTTGCATCCAAACAACCACTATGCTGGCCCTTGCATTATCCCAGCTACACTACTTCATCAGCCACCTTGGTAACCTTCCTGCCTCTAACTCTCCCCACTCTGGTCCATACTTTATTTTGCTGCCCAGACCATGTTCTTCTAAAATGTTTCCCTGCATAAATCTCCCCACTCCTTGAAAACATCCTATGCTTGCCAATCCTCTCTACACTAATCAGACACTCCTGATCATAGCTTTGTAGCTCTCAGTCTGATAATAATAATAATGGTATTTGTTAAGCGTTCACTATGTGCAAAGCACTGTTCTAAGCACTGGGCACTGTTCTAGCTCTGATCTCCCTCTCCTACTTCTCCAGGTCCTTTGCTCACTACAGCCTAGCTCCCAAGACTACACACTATGCCTCATTCTGTTATATTGTCTCTAGAGAAGCAGCGTGGCTCAGTGGAATTAGCACGGGCTTGGGAGTCAGAGGTCATGGGTTCGAGTCCTCGCTCCACCACTTGTCAGCTGTGCGACCTTGGGCAAGCCACTTGTCTTCTCTGTGCCTCAGTTACCTCATCTGTAAAATTGAGATTAAGACTGTGAGCCCCACGTGGGACAACCTGATCACCTTGTATTCCCCAAGTGCTTGGAACAGTGCTTTGCACATAGTAAGCACTTAACAAATGCCACCATTATTATTATTGTTATTATTATTATTATTATTATTATTATTATTATTAAGAAAAACATCAGGGCCTACTGTATAGAGCACAGGCCTGGGAGTGAGAAGGACCTGGGTTCTGTTCCCAGCTCCACCACTTGTCTGCTATGTGACCCTGGGCAAGTCACTTAACTCATCTGCGCCTCAGTTACCTCATCTGTAAAATGGGGATTAAGACTGTGAGCCTCACGTGAAACAGGGGCTGTGTCCAACCCGATTTGCTTGTATCCCCTCCAGTGGTTAGTGCAGTGCCTGGCACATAGCAAGAGCTAACCAGGTGCCACCATTCCACGTTGATCTCTTCCTGACTCCCTCCTTGCAGAAGCAGCAAGGCGTGGTGGATAGAGCATGGGCCTGGGAGACATAAATTCATGGGTTCTAATTCTGGCTCTGCCACTTATGTGTGACCTTAGGCAAGTCACTTAACTTGTCTGTGCCTCAGTTACCTCATCTGTAAAATGGGGATTGAGACTGTGAGCCTCAAGTGGGACAGGGACTGTATCCAACCTCATTCATTCATTCAATCGTATTTATTGAATGAATTATTTATTTATTATGTATTATTTATTATTATTATTATTATTTATTTATTAACCTCATTTGCTTGTATCTAGTACAGTGCCTTGCACATAGTAAGAACTTATAATAATAATAATATTCGAAGGCTATCTATAATCCCAACTCCTCCAACAAGCCTTCCCCAGTTAATTCCCAACCTCCAAATAGCATCAATGTACCAGTGATTTCTATTAGTTATATATGAATTTGTCTATCTGCAGCACTATTGTATATATGTTGAATCAGTCATATGTTAAATTATTCATTCTGATTACTTTAGCTGTGAAGATGTTAAAGTCCATCTTCCTCATTAGAATGCAAGCTCCGAGTGGGCAGACAATGTGCCCCTTCTTTTTATTGTGCTTTCTCAAGTGCTTAATACAGTGCAGTTTTCCCATGGGGTGTTCAATAAATACCATTACTACAACTACTACTACTCTTACCACTACTGCTATTACGCCTAGTTTTTATTGGTTTTTGTCTACACTTGCTCCCTTGGTGACCTCATTCGCTCCCACAGCTTCAACTATCATCTCTACGCTAATGACACCCAAATCTACATCTCTGCCCCCGCTCTCTCTACCTCCCTCCAGGCTTGCATCTCCTCCTGCTTTCAGGACATCTCCATCTAGATGTCTGCCCGTCACCTAAAACTCAACATGTCCAAGACTGAACTCCTTGTCTTCCCTCCCAAACCCTGCCATCTCCCTGACTTTCCCATCACTGTTGACGGCACTACCATCCTTCCCATCTCACAAGCCTGCAAACTTGGTGTCATCCTCGACTCCGCTTTCTCGTTCACCGCTCACATCGAAGCTGTCACCAAAACCTGCTGGTCTCACCTCCGCAACATTGCCAAGATCCGCCCTTTCCTCTCCATCCAAACTGCTACCCTGGCTCGTTCAAGCTCTCATCCTATCCCGTCTGGATTACTGTAGCAGCCTCCTCTCCAATCTCCCATCCTCCTGTCTCTCCCCACTTCAATCCATACTTCATGCCGCTGCCCAGATTGTCTTTGTCCAGAAACGCTCTGGGCATGTTACTCCCCTCCTCAAAAATCTCCAGTGGCTACCAATCAACCTATGCATCAGGCAAAAACTCCTCACTCTTGGCTTCAAGGCTGTCCATCACCTCACCCCCTCCTACCTCACCTCCCTTCTCTCTTTCTACAGCCCAGCCAGCATCCTCCACTCCTCTTCCACTAATCTCCTCACTGTGCCTCCTTCTCGCCGTCCCGCTGTCGACCCCCAGCTCACGTCATCCCCCTGGCCTGGAATGCCCTCCCTCCGCCCATCCGCCAAGCTAGCTCTCTTCCTCCCTTCAAGGCCCTACTGAGAGCTCACCTCCTCCAGGAGGCCTTCCCAGACTGAGCCCCCTCCTTCCTCTCCCCCTCCTCCTCCTTCCCATCTCCCCTGCCTTACCTCCTTCCGCTCTCCACAGCACCTGTATATATGTGTATATGTTTGTACCAATTTATTACTCTATTTGTTTATTTATTTTATTTGTGCATGTTTATTCTATTTATTTTATTTTGTTAATACGTTTTGTTCTGTTCTCTGTCTCCCCCTTCTAGACTGTGAGCCCACTGTTGGGTAGGGGCCGTATCTATATGTTGCCAACTTGTACTTCCAAAGCGCTTAGTACAGTGCTCTGCACAAAGTAAGCACTCAATAAATATGAATGAATGAATGAATGAATGTTGTTAAATTTTGTTGCAACTGATTCACCATAGGATCTTGGATACATCAATATCCTAATCAAGTATTATAACCTCAAGGGTGCAAAACACATGTGCTAGGTGCTTAGGATATACCAAAAAATAATGAAAATTCACTCTGTCCTGAATCTGGAAGATGAGGTGGTTACTATAAAAATCAAAATGTGCAAAAACAGTTATTTTGAATTGTGGGGATGAAATCATTTATAAATGGAGTCAGTTCATAGGAAGATTAGGTGGTTAATTAGGGGGAATGTGGTAGGAGTGTTGGCCTTGATTTGTGAGGCGAATAATGTTGTACTTCTTACCCATTCCATATTACTATTTTGCTCTTCCCTCCTGCACAACCTCCTGTTCATGAACATGCCTGCAGCTCTGTTTCTGAAAAACATTATATTCGTATTTTATATTATATAGCTAACAGTCCTCTCCCTTAGTGCATAATTTTCTCAAAGAACAGAGGCTGGGGTTGCTACAGCACTCACTATTTTATGGACAATTAATGAATACTGACAGATAAATGAGAGGGTGATGAAACTTCTGGTTACCAATCAACCTAAGCATCAGGCAAAAAACTCCTCACTCTCAGCTTCAAGGCTCTCCATCACCTCGCCCCCTTCTACCTCACCTCCTTTCTTTCCTTCTACAGCCCAGCCTGCACCCTCTGCTCCTCTGCCGCTAACCTCCTCACTGGGCCTCGTTCTTGCCTGTCCCGCCGTCGACCCCCAGCCCACATCCACCCCCGGGCCTGGAATGCCCTCCCTCTGTCCCTCCGCCAAGCTAGCTCTCTTCCTCCCTTCAAAGCCCTACTGAGAGCTCACCTCCTTCAGGAGGCCTTCCCAGACTGAGCCCCCTTTTCCCTCTCCCCCTCCCCATCCCCCACGCCCTACCTCCTTCCCCTCCCCACAGCACCTGTATAATGTTTGTACAGATTTATTAATCTATTTATTTTACTTGTACATATTTACTATTCTATTTATTTTATTTTGTTAATATGTTTTGTTTTGTTGTCTGTCTCCCCTTTCTAGACTGTGAGCCCACTGTTGGGTAGGGACTATCTCTATATGTTGCCAACTTGTACTTCCCAAGTGCTTAGTACAGTGCTCTGCACACAGTAAGTGCTCAATAAATACTATTTATGATGATGATGTTGCCTTGTACTTCCCAAGTGCTTAGTACAGTACTCTGCATATAGTAAGCGCTCAGTGAATACAATTGAATGAATTAATGAATGAAAGAATAAGAAAACTAAAAAGATTAAGACTCTTCAGTCTTGAATTGAAAGGGTCTTGATAGAAGTTTTCAAAGTTATGAGGGGTGAGTATGGATTGAATAGGGAGTGCTTAGTACAGT
Source organism: Tachyglossus aculeatus (assembly GCF_015852505.1). NCBI lineage: Eukaryota > Metazoa > Chordata > Mammalia > Monotremata > Tachyglossidae > Tachyglossus > Tachyglossus aculeatus. The sequence continues at coordinate 81,639,102 of NC_052066.1, read as the reverse complement.
GCTCTGCACAGTGTAAGCTCTCACTAAATACCATAGATTGATGGATTGAATTCCAGGATATTGCTCACCACAATTCCAGGATACAGAAAGTGATAGGTCCAAACAAACAAAAGCAATCATTTCTTCACAGAGAGTGTGGTCATCATTTGAAGTGTTTTACCAAAGGAATTGGTGGAATAGTAGAAATAGCATCCTTACTTCTTAAGCAGTTACTGTGTGCAGTACAGGGGAAAAAAGAACACTGATGAGATATACATCTATAGTCTCAAAGAGCTCACAGTTTAAGAGTAAGGGTAGTGTGTGTTAGTGGTAAACGTCGAAAAAAAATGAAAAAAATTCTGAGACAAGGCTGACAATAAATATGACAGGAGCAGTAGGGCTTTACAGAGAGAGGTACAAAATTAAATGCTTCTCATGGCTCAGAACAACATTCATGAAAGTCACAGTCATGGCCATGGTCTTTCCACCATTCTAAAAGTTGAAACCGCCTCAGACTACCCATGTTTGAGGGCTTCCTGGTCTAGATTCATTGATTGTTCCAAGCAGTCCACCGTATTTATTGAGCACTAACTGAGTGCAGAGCACTGAACTAGGAATGAGTTCGATTGGAGTCCCTTTGACATGGGAGATGCCTGGATCAGAGAAGGTAGCTACTTTCTCATGCCTTAAGCCCTGTTGATCCAGGGTTAGGGGACAGGGTGGCTCATCCTGCTGCTGGAGTTTGAATCCTTCTGGGCCAGAGTAGGGGTTGCTGGGACTCTTGATGGTATGCGGCAGGTGAGGGGTGAAACACAAAATCTCTTCCATTCATTCATTCAATCGTATTTATTGAGTGCAGACTGTATGCAGAGCATTGTACTAAGTGCTTGGGAAGTACAAGTCAGCAACATATTAGAAGAGCACTTTGCACATAGTAAGTGCTTAATAAATGCCATTATTATTATTATTATTACCCAACAATGGTCTCACAGTCTAGAAGGGGAAGACAGACAACAAAACAAAATTGGGCCCTGGCGGGATGAATAAATCAGTGGGTTAGAAGTACATACATAATCGGTTACCAGAGGAAAAGTTAGGGAAGCGAGGGAAGAGTTGGGTATGTTGTAAGATAAATGCATGATTATTAGAACAGATGCCAAGGAGAACACCAATCACACTGTTCCTCACATTGTGCTGCCACTGTCAGAGTCAGAATTCTGAACCAAGCCTCTAACTCAATTGACATGGCCACTGTGACTCTAACTTAGCCATTCCCAACTGCTTGATATATTTATGAAGTCCCCTAAAGAGAAAGGGAAGCATCTCGAGTTGAATGGATGGAATTTCATGGTGCTTGAATGGGAGATCGATCTTACAGTCAATTCTTTGTGTGTTTCAGCTGGCCGCAAGTGCTGAGTCCTGCCCCTGAGGAATGTGCTCTCTAAACTGAGACCTGTGTTCTCCAAAACAGGCCTGGACAAGAGCGATCCACGGGGAGCTAACTCAACAGAAAACAAACAAGCAAACAGCCTCTTGCACATTTAGCCAATTCAGCAGCAGCCCCATTCATTATTTAAGGGCTTAAAAGCTAGCAGTTTATGACTCCATGCATTTTAAATGGACAATCATTTATCTTAATATTTAAACTAGCATCCCCAAGGTTCTGAAGGTAAGGGTGAGCAGAAGAGACAAGCTAGTCAGGAGATGCCATACATAATAATAATAATAATAATAATAATAATAATAATAATAATAATGGTATTTATTAAGCACTGACTACGTGCCATGGACTGTACTAAGCACTGGGGTGGATACAAGCAAATCGGGTTGGACACAGTCCCTGTTCCACATGGGGCTTACAGTCTCAATCCCCATTTTACAGATGAGGTAAATGAGGCACAGAGAAGTGACTTTCCCAAGGTCACACAGCAGACAGGTGGTAGAGCTCAAATTAGAACCTATGACCTTCTGATGCCCAGGCCTGTGCTCTGTCCACTATACCATGCTGCTTCTCTAAAGAAACTGTGGTGTATCTGGTACTGTGATCTGCAAAACTACAGAATGACAAGAAACTGGAGCATCTATTTAAATACTTCCCTAGCCACATCATCATTCATTCATTCATTCATTCATTCAATCGTATTGATTGAGCGCTTACTGTGTGCAGAGCACTGTACTAAGCGCTTGGGAAGTACAAGTTGGCAACATATGGAGACGGTCCTACCCAACAACGGGGTTACAGTCTAGAAGGGGGCTCACACCATCACCATCATCATCATCATTATCATCATCATGGCCTAGTGGAAAGAAGACAGACCCAGAAGTCAGGGGACCTGTGTTTTAACCCTAGCTCTGCCACTTACCTACTGTGTGACTTAGGGCAAGTCACTCGACTTCTCTGGGCCTCGATTTCCTCATCTGTAAAACTGAGATGCAATACGTGTTCTTCCTAGAGAAGTAGCGTGGCTCAGTGGAAAGCACACAGGCTTTGGAGTCAGAGGTCATGGGTTCAAATCCCGGATCCGCCAATTGTCAGCTGTGTGACTTTGGGCAAGTCACTTCACTTCTCTGTCCCTCAGTTACCTCATCTGTAAAATGGGGATTAAGACTGTGAGCCCCAGTGGGACACCCTGATTACCTTGTAACCTCTCCAGCACTTAGACCAGTGCTTTGCACATAGTAAGTGCTTAATAAATGTCATCATTATTATTAATAATTACTATTATTTATTATTATTGTTAATATTAATTGTTATTTATAATAATAATAATAATAATAAAACTGGGAGCCCTGTGTGGGACAGGAACTGTGTCTGACCTGATTATCTTGCATTTGCCCCAGCTCTTAGACTAGAGCTTGACACATGGCCAAGGCTTAGCAAATACTATACTTTTGGGAACTTGTCTGCCAACTAATGTGCTCTGCACTTGGTAAACCCTCAAAAAATGCAATTGATTGATTATTATCATCATCAATTTTCAACTATGTACCTAGGTACTGAGCACTGTATGGTGCTTGGGCACATACAATAAAAGTCGGAAATTTGATCCTAGCCTTTCAGGAGTTTATAAGCTCCAGATAAAAGATTGAGAGTCAGGAGATCTGGGGTCTAGTACTGGTTCTTCACTTGCCTGCTATGTGACCTTGGGAAAATCACTTAACTTCTATGTGCATCAATTTCTTCTTCTGTAAAATGGAGACTAAATACTTATTTTCCTGTCCCCTTCAACTGTGAACCTGTGTTGGTCAAGGGCTGTGTCTGAACTAAGTCTATTTACCCCCAGAGGTTAGCACAGTGCTTTGCACATGGGAAAGGCTTAATAAATACCACAAGGATGATTGTCTCTGAATCTGCAGCCCAGGGCCCTACAAATAATTTCTGGCAATGCAGGAACCAAACTGTCAGTCAGTCAAGCATATTTATTGAGCAATTATTTCCATTCATTCAGTCAGTCCAGTGTATTTATTGAGCACTTACTGTGTGCAGAGCACTGTATCAAGTGCTTGGAAAGTACAATTCGACCACAGATAGAGACATTCTTTACCCAACAATGGACTCACAGTCTAGAAGGGGGAGACAGACAACAGAGGAGTAGCGTGGCTCAGTGGAAAGAGCACAGGCTTGGGAGTCAGTGGTCATGGGTTTTAATCCTGACTCCACCACTTGTCAGCTGTGTGACTTTGCGCAAGTCACTTAACTTCTCTATGTCTCAGTTACCTTATCTGTAAAATGAGGATTAAGACTGGGAGCCCCACGTGGGACAACCTGATCACCTTGTAACCTCCCGAGTGCTTAAAACAGTGCTTTACACATAGTAAGCACTTAATAAATGCCATTATCATTAGTATTAAAACAAAACAAGTAGACAGGCATCAATAGCTGTGCAGAGCACTGTATTAAGTGCTTGGGAGAGTAAAATATAACAATAAACAGGCACATTCCCTGCCCACAACAAGCTTACAAGCTAGAGGATGACTTCATCTCAGTCAGGAACATTCCTGCTTTCACTAGACCTTTCTTCATTGTTAATTAGTGAGAACTTGTGGGAAAGAATGTGATGAATCATTAAGGTATTTATTAAGTACTTACTCTGTTCCAAGCTCTGTGCTAAGCACTTTTTGTGTCGATATAATACAATCAGATCAGACCCAGTTGCTCTCCCACATGGGACTCAAGGCCTAAGCAGGGAAAAAAGTATTTAATCCCTATTTTACAGAAAAGGATACAAGTTATGGAGAAGTTAAGTTACTTTCCAAGGTCATATAGCGGGCAAGTGTGAGATCTGGGGTTAGAACCCAAGTCTCCTGCTTCCCAGCACTGTGCTCTCTCCAAAAGGCCATGAGGCCATGGGATATATATGTGTGTGTGTTCCTATTCTGACTGGATTACTTCATCAGCAGCCTTTCTGACCTCCCAACCTCTTGTCTCTCCCCATTCCAGTCTATGCTTCACTCTGCTGCCTGGATTATCTTTCTACAGAAATGTTCTGGGCACGTCACCCCGCTTCTCAAAATTCTCCAGTGGTTGCCAATCAACTTCCATAACAAGCAAAAACTCCTCACTATTGGTTTCAAAGCTCTCCATCGCCTTGCCCCTTCCTACGTCACCTCCCTTCTCTTCTTCTGCAGCCCAGCCCACACACTTCACTCCTCTGGTGCTAACCTTCACACTGTGCCTCATTATTGCCCGTTCTGCCTTTCGAACCATGGCCCAAGTCCTACCTCTGACCTGGAATGCCCTCCATCCTCACATCTGCCAAGCTAGCACACTTCCCTCCTTCAAAGCCCTACTGAAAGCTTACCTCCTCCATGAGGTCTTCCCAGACTAAACCCCCCTTTTCCTCAGCTCCCCCTCCCCTCCCCATTGCCCAGACTCGCTCCATTTACTCTACCCTCCTCCCCTCCCCACAGCACTTGTGTGTATATATGCATATATTTATAATTCTTTTTATTTATATTGATGGTAATGATGCCTGTTTACTTGTTTTTATGTCTGTGTTCCCCCCTTCTAGACTGTAATCCCACTGTGGACAGGGATTGTCTCTCCTTATTGCTGAACTGTACTTTCCAAGCACTTAGTACAGTGATCTACACACAGCAAGCACTCAATAAATTCTACTGAATGAATGTTTGAGTGTGTGTGTGTCTGTGTGTGTGTGTGTGTTTAATGGTATTTGCAAAGCGCTCACTATATGCTAGTCACTGTACTAAGCACTGGGAAGGGTACAAGCTAATCAGATTGGACACAGTCCCTGTTCCACGTGACCTTGGGCAAGTCACTTAACTTCTTTGAGCCTCAGTTACCTCATCTGTAAAATGAGGATTAAGACTGTGAGCCCCACGTGGGACAACTTGATTCCATTATATCCCCCCAGCGTTTAGAACAGTGCTTTGCACATAGTAAACGCTTAACAAATGCCATCATTATTATGATTATTATTATTAATATCCATTTTACAGATGAGGTAACTGAGGCACAGAGACGTAAAGCAATTTGCCCAAGATCACAAAGCAGAAGCAACATGGTGTAGTGGATAGAGCATGGGCCCAGGCTAGAAGTTCATGTGTTCAAATCCTGCCACTGCCGCTTGTCTGCTGTGTGGCCTTGGGCAAGTTACTTCACTTCTGTGGGCCTCTGTTCCCTCATCTGTAAAATGAGGATTAAGGCTATTAGTCCTATGTGGGACGGGGACTGTCCAACCTGATTTGTTTGTATCCACTCCAGTGTTTAGTACAGTGCTTGGCACATAGTAAGTGCTTAACAAATATCATTATTATTATTATTAATATTATTATCATTATTAGTAAGTGGCAGAGCAGGGATTCAACCTCAAGTCTTTCTGACTCCCAGACACACGTTCTATCCACTAGACTACGTTGCTTCTCACATGACCCTGGGCAAGCAGCATGGCTCAGTGGAAAGAGCCCGGGCTTTGGAGTCAGAGGTCATGGGTTCAAATCCCGGCTCCTCCAATTGTCAGCTGTGTGACTTTGGACAAGTCACTTAACTTCTCTGTGCCTCAGTTACGTCATCTGTAAAATGGGGATGAAGACTGTGAGCCCCCCGTGGGGCAACCTGATCACCTTGTAATCTACCCAGCGCTTAGAACAGTGCTTTGCACATAGTAAGCGCTTAATAAATGCCATTATTATAGTTATTATTATTATGACCCTATTAATACTTAAATGAAAATGGATGACAGAGTAAATTAGAAAAGTGCCCTGCACTTAGAACAGTGCTGGGCACATAGTAAGTGCTTAACAAATACCATTATTATTATTAAATCAGTCAATTAATCATATTTACAGATGACTTACTGTGGGTAGAGCACTGTGCTAAGTGTTGGGTAGGGACCGTCTCTATATGTTGCCAACTTGTACTTCCCAAGAGCTTAGTACAGTGCTCTGCACACAGTAAGCGCTCAATAAATACGATTGGATGAATGAATGAATGAATGAAAGAGTACGTTTGCAAACTGAAAGTGCACAGGTAGGCTTTAATGGATCCTTTTCTCCGGATCTCCTCCTGCCTAACCATGTTAGCCTAGGAAGTATTTCCTAGGAAGATCCTATGCTTTTCTTAGAACAGTGCTTCAGTGCTTAGAACAGTGCTTTGCACATAGTAAGCGCTTAACAAATGCCATTATTATTATTAAAGAGCTAAAGCCTGGGAGTCAAAGGACTGGGATCCAAAGCCAGTTCTACCACATACCTTTTGTGTGACCTTGGGCAAGTCACTTAACCTCTCTGTCCCTCAGTTCCCTCTTGGGGAAAAATGGGATTCAATACCTGTTCTCCCTCCTATTTAGACTGTGAGTCCCATGTGGGACCCACCTAACTGTTGTGCTTAGTACAGTGTTTGACACTTAACAAATACAAGGGCTGCAGTTTGAAATGTACCATTGGTATCACAGCACCACACAATGCTCAGCACTTAAAACAGTGCTTGGCATATAGTAAGCGCTTTAACAAATACCCTCATTATTACCACAAGTCAACACAATTTCAATTAAAAATAAATTAGCCTCTTACATCTGCTGCTCTATTGAAGCAGCAAGGATGTTGGCTAGTTATAAGTAATTCCTAAGCATGAGGTCAGAATCTCTGTCCAATCAACAACCATCTCATTGTTTCCTCTGAGAAAGAGCAGATTAATCTGGTTCTGGGAAGCCAGGGGAAGGCTGGCAGAGCAGAGATTTTCCCAGGCTACTCTGAACACAATGCAGCAGGGCAGCTGGGAGAAGCTGGCAGGGTTCTGCCTCCTTCCCCCACCTCCCCACCAAGTCGGCTGGTTTTCTTACTGTTCTTCCTGCCTCTCCTCCACAAATAATACTACTACTAATAATAATTGTGGTATTTGTTAAGTGCGTACTATATTCTAGGGACTTTACTAAGCCCTGAGGTAGATACAAGTTAATTGGTTTGGACACAGTCACTGTCCCACAGAGGGCTCACGGTCTTAATCCCCATTGTACAGATGAGGTAACTGAGGCCCAGAGAAGTTAAATGACTTGTCCAAAGTCACACAACGGACAAGTGGCGAAGCCAGGACTAGAACCCAAGGCCTTCTGACTCCGGGGCCTCTGCTCTATCCACAACTTGGGGCCATCTCTCTGGAGGATTCTCACCACTCCTACTGCATTGCCCATCATTGCTTCCCTAAAACCAGCCCTTTCCTTATTATACCTTACCATCAGCATCCTTCTTATTTGATGGGGCTCTTTTCACCAGGGTAAGTTTTTACCTCAACCTCCACATAGAAGTAGGGGAAATTAAGGGATAAAGACAACAGGGTGATAAATGCAACTTCAAACTCCCATCAGCAAAAGGCAGATACCAAAGTTCAGGACAGGACCGAGCTTAGAAACCAAGCTCTCTCTCTCTCTTGGGTATATGTCAGTCATCATTCTCTGCATTCAAGGGTGGCCCTGAGGTGATGGATTGACAATGGCTGCCCAGCCTGATGTGTGACCGGTAGTTTTATCCCTGCTGGGGGTACATGAAATCTGCTTAAAGCCACTCTCACTGACTTGGCCAAGATGGGTTTCTTATATGGATAAATTCTCAATAACAATTATTACCCCTTAGGAACATTCATTCATTCATTCAATTGTATTTATTGAGCGCTTACTGTGTGCAGAGCACTGTACTAAGCGCTTGGGAAGTACAATTTGGCAACATATAGAGACGGTCCCTACCCAACAGTGGGCTCACAGTCTAGAAGGGGGGAGACGGAGAACAAAACAAAACATATTAACAGAATAAAATAGATAGAATAAATATGTACAAGTAAAATAAATAAATAAATAGAGTAATAAATATGTACAAACATATATACATACATACAGGTGCTGTGGGGAAGGGAAGGAGGTAAGGCGGGGGGGATGGAGAGGGGAACAAGGGGGAGAGGAAGGAGGGGGCTCAGTCTGGGAAGGCCTCCTGGAGGAGGTGAGCTCTCAGTAAGGACTTGAAGGGAGGAAGAGAGCTAGCTTGGCGGATGTGGGGAGGGAGGGCATTCCAGGCCAGAGGGATGACGTGGGCCAGGGGTCGACGGCGGGACAGGAGAGAATGAGGCATGGTGAGGAGATTAGCGGCAGAACCTAGGAACATATGCTTCCTAGGTGACATACTAGCCACTGTTGGGTAGGAACTGTCTCTATATGTTGCCAATTTGTACTTCCCAAGCACTTAGTACAGTGCTCTGCACACAGTAAGCGCTCAATAAATAAGATTGAATGAATGAATGAATACTAAGTCAAGAGCAGGAAATGAATCCTCCTAGGCCTCGGATTGAGTCAATCTGATCGATCAGTCACTGACACCAAATGAAAAAGAAGAGATTAGTGCAGATGACAAGGAGGGCATTTTCCTGCTTGAATGGAAATAATCTTACAGAATTATAGGGACCCGTTTTTTTTGCAGGATCAAGTGATCTCTCGAAAGAAGAAGGTCACCGTGAGGGGGGAGTCTCATTTCCAGCAGTATTGTCCCAAAGTGTTGCTGCTCCTCAATTAAATTTTCACTATCTCAGTCAGTACATGTCCAGAGGATTCAGGGATGCAAAAGCTTTAGAATGGAGCTATGGAGCTGAACAGGCAGGTCAGAGTCTCAACACCACTGCTCTTCCCTTCTCCACAAGTCAGGTTTACCTCTTTCCAATTCCTTGCATACTTGAAGGCATCTTTCCTCTCCATCCAAACTGCTACCCTGCTCATTCAAGCTCTCATCCTATCCCGTCTGGACTACTGCACCAGCCTTCTCTCTGATCTCCCATCCTCGTGTCTCTCTCCACTTCAATCCATACTTCATGCTGTTGCCTGGATTATCTTTGTCCAGTAACGCTCTGGACATATTACTCCCCTCCTCAAAAACCTCCAATGGCTACCGATCAATCTGCGCATCAGGCAGAAACTCCTCACCCTGGGCTTCAAGGCTGTCCATCACCTCGCCCCCTCCTACCTCACCTCCCTTCTCTCCTTCTACTGCCCAGCCCGCACCCTCCGCTCCTCCACCACTAATCGCCTCACTGTACCTCGCTCTCGCCTGTCCCGCCATCGACCCCCAGCCCACGTCATCCCCCGGGCCTGGAATGCCCTCCCTCTGCCCGTCCGCCAAGCTAGCTCTCTTCCTCCCTTCAAGGCCCTGCTGAGAGCTCACCTCCTCCAGGAGGCCTTCCCAGACTGAGCCCCTTCTTTCCTCTCCCCCTCGTCCCCCTCTCCATCCCCCCGTCTTACCTCCTTCCCTTCCCCACAGCACCTGTATATATGTATATATGGTTGTACATATTTATTACTCTATTTATTTATTTATTTATTTATTTTACTTGTATATTTCTATCCTACTTATTTTATTTTGTTGGTATGTTTGGTTCTGTTCTCTGTCTCCCCCTTTTAGACTGTGAGCCCACTGTTGGGTAGGGACTGTCTCTATGTGATGCCAATTTGTACTTCCCAAGCGCTTAGTACAGTGCTCTGCACATAGTAAGCGCTCAATAAATACGATTGATTGATTGATTGATTGATCTTGGGACTTGCAGAAGCCTCTCTCAGATGAAATCCAAATACCAGGCTCAGGGTAGGAGTGGTGGGCATATTTATCTTCTTCCCTCCCCAGCTCAGCTGAAGAGATACCTACTCCACACCTGCTCCGAGTCTCCTCCGTTTGTTTATTTTGACGGTGTGGTTATCTCCCCTGTTAAAGAAGAATGTACACAAGAAGGTAAGCTCCTTGTGGGCAGGGAATGTGTCTCTTTAATAATATCTATAGTACTTGTTAATTAATTAATGATGCCATTTGTTAAGCACTTACTATGTGCAAAGCACGTGCTTACTATGTTCCAAGCACTGTTCTAAGCGCTGGGGTAGATACAAGTTAGTCAATCAGGTTGGGCACAGTCTCTGTTCTTCAACGGGCTCACACTCTTAAACCCATTTTTTAGATGTGGTAACTGAGGTCCAGAGAAGTGAAGTGACTTTCCCAAGTTCACACAACAGAGAAGTGGCAGTCGGAATTAGAACCCATGACCTTCTGACTCACAGGCACGTGCTCTATCCACTAAACCAAGCTGCTTCTCATATTTGTTATAATAATAATAATGATAACAGTATTTGTTAAGTCCTTAGCATGTACCAAGCACTATACTAAACCCTGGGGTAGTTAAAATCAAATCTGTACAGTCTGTATTCTGCAGTTTCCAAGAGAAAAAATAATAATTGTGGTATTTCTTAATAATATGGGCTGCCCAAAAAACAAACAAAATGATTTTGGGGCAAATTAAACTGAAGTGGTCTTTGGAAGGCCAAATGACTCAATTTAGATTAGCATATTTTGGACATAATCAGGAGGACTAATTCCCTGGAGAAGACACTAATGGTAGGAAAAGTTCAGGGAAAATATGGAAGAGGCAGACCAGCAGCTAAATGAATTGAGACCAAAACAACGATAATGGAAGAACCATTACAAAGCTTGCGGATTATGGCAGAGGACAGGACATTCTGGAGAAAGTATATTCATGGAGTCACTATGAAACGGAAATGACTTGACAGCAATTAATAATCGTAATAATTTGCTAAGTAATTACTATGTTCCAAGAACTGTACTCCTACTCACAGTTCCTATCTGACCCAGTCCTCACAACTGAGAGAGGAGGAAGGACAGCTATCAAGTCCCCAGTTTACAGATGAGGAAACTGAAGCACAGAGAATCAAATGATTTACCCAAGCTCACACAGCAGGGCAAGTGGAAGAGGAGGAATTAGATTCCAGGTCTTCTGAATCCCAGGACAGTGATCTTTCCAGTTGGACCACACTGCTTACAGTGCACTGCACCATGTGAGAACTCATAAAATATTACTGCCACTACTACTAGTCTGCTCCGGTCCTCTCCGGTCATTCATTCATTCATTTATTCAATCGTATTTATTGAGCGCTTACTGTGTGCAAAGCACTGTACACAGTCCTCTCCTCCTTCTGACCCTGACCCACTTAGGAACTCCAGGGAAAGACATCATCCAGTATGGAAACTCCAGAATCAGGATTCCATTACTTTTGTAGCCACTTAACTTCTTTGTACCTTAGTTTCCTCATCTGTAAAATGGAGATTAAGACTGTGAGCCCCACGTGGGACAACCTGATTACTCAGGGCTAGAACAGTTCTTGGCACATAGTAAGTGCTTAACAAATAACATAATTATTCCCTCCTTCTAGACTGTGAGCCCGTTGTGGGCAGAGATTGTCTCTATTTGTAGCTGAATTGTACTTTCCAAGAGCTTAGTAAAGTGTTCTGCACATAGTGAGTGCTCAATAAATACAAATGAATGAATGAATGACTCCAGTCCTAGGGACAATATACAGGCTAAGTCATTTCTTGTCCCCCTTCTAGGCTTTATTCATTCATTCATTCTTTCATTCGTTCAACTGTATTTATTGAGTGCTTACTGTGCATACAGCTCTGTGCAAAGCACTTGGGAAGTACCAGTGGGCAACATATAGAGACGGTCCCTACCCAACAACGGGCTCACAGTCTAGAAGGGAGAGACAGACAACAAAACAAAACATGTAGACAGGTGTCAAAATTGTCAGAACAAATAGAATTATAGCTAAATAGAATAGTAAATATGTACAAGTAAAATAAATAGAGTAGTAAATCTCAGTAGGGCTTTGAAGTGGGAAAGAAAGCTAGCTTGGCAGATGTGTTGAGAGAGGGCATTCCAGGCCAGAGGAAGGACGTAGGCCGGGAGTCAACGGTGGGACAGGTGAGAACGAGGCACAGTGAGGAGATTAGCATCAGAGGAGTGGAGGGTGCAGGCTGGGCTGTAGAAGGAGAGAAGGGAGGTGAGGTAGGAAGAGGCAAGGTGATGGAGAGTCTTGAAGTCGAGAGTGAGGAGTTTTTGCTTGATTAGTAGGTTGACAGGCAACCACTGGAGATTTTGGAGGAGTGGAGTGACATGCCCAGAGTGTTTCTGTACAGACATAATCTGGGCAGTAGAGTGAAGTATAGAGTGAAATGGGGAGAGACAGGAGGATGGGAGATCAGAGAGGAGGCTGATGCAGTAATCCAGACAGGATAGGATGAGAGACTGAACCAGAAACATAGCAGATGGAAAAGAAAGGGCAGATCTTGGTGATGTTGTGGAGGTGAGATCGGCAGGTTTTGGTGATGAATTGGATGTGTGGGTGAACGAGAGAGCAGAGTCGAAGATGACACCAAGGTTGCAGGCTTGTGAGATGGGAAGGATGGTAGTGCCATTGACAGTGATGGGAAAGTTAGCGAGAGGACAGGGTTTGGGAAGGAAGAAAAGGAGTTCAATCTTGGACATATTGAGTTTAAGATGGCGGGCAGACATCCAGATGGAGATGTCCTGAAGGCATGAGGGAATACGAGCCTGGAGAGAGGGAGAGAGAGCAGGGGCAGAGAGGTATATTTGGGTGTCATCAGTGTGGGGATGATAGTTGAGGTTTTATTGAAGGCACATCTCCTCCAAGAGGACTGCCCTGATTGAGCCCTCCTTTCCTCTTCTCCCTCTCCCTTCTATGACACCCTGACTTGTTTCCTTCATTCACCACCCCCTTCCAGCCCCATAGCACTATGTATACATATCTGTAATCTATTTATTCCTATTGTCTGTCTCTCTGTTTATTGTCTGCATCTGTTTATTGTTATATCAGACTCTCCAAAGAGTTTAGTACAGTGCTCTGCACACAGTAAGGGCTCAACAATATGATTGAACAAGCAAATGAATAAAATGAAGTTAACACCCTGGAAAGAAGCTCTAATGGGAATCCTGTTATTAGTACGCTGTGAACTCATTATAATGGTACTTGTTAAGTGCTTTCTAGGTACCAAGCATTGTTCTAAGCACTGGTGCAGATATAAGTTAATCAGTTTGGACTCAGTCCCTGTTCCACATGGGGCCCCCAGTGAAGCGATTTGCCCAGTGTCACAAAGCAGACATGTGGCAGAGCAGGGGTTAGAACCTATGACCTTCTGATTTACAAGCCCAAGCTCTATCCACTAGGCCATTCTGTGTCTCCCTGCTCACTGTGGGCAGGGAACATATCTACCAACTCTGTAACATTGTACTCTCCTAAGCACTTAGTACAGTGCTCTGTACACAATAAGGGCTCAACAAATGTGAGTGACTAATTAACAGTTTTTGATTCTCCTATGGAACCTTTTATCTGAAGAACCCAGAGTAGGCTTTAGACATCATCTCATCAAATCCCTTCATAAAGCTAGGGGTGCTTAAAAAATTCTGATTCCCATCTTAAAGAGGAGAAATACGTTCTCGCTGAAAAGTGTTCAAATTCTTCCAGGCTCCTAATACTAAGTATTCATCATGCATGAAATATCCACCCATTACAGACCCTTGGTTTCAGGGTTATGATTAGACAAATTAGCCTCCGTCCCCTTTGAAGCTCCCAGGCTAGTTTTGAAAGCTTTCTTTTCCATAAGTACAGTGATCCTGGAGTGACATTTAATGTCACAGTCTTACAGACTTCTAGACTTGAGCCCGCTGTTGGATAGGGACCATCTCTATATGTTGCCAACTTGTACTTCCCAAGCGCTTAGTACAGTGCTCTGCACGCAGTAAGTGCTCAATAAATACAAATGAATGAATGAATGAATGATCAATCTATGATCAGGAGCTTGGAAACCACCTGCCGTAACTGTTGCTCCCAGACTGCCATTCTCTAGTATCATCTACTTCCACACAACACCTGGTGAATTTCACATGTCCCACCAAATGAATCACTTTAGCCCCTGAAAGTTGGGTTATGGAAAATGTATTGTGAGCCGGGGCATTTCCTAAATCTAATTGTGAAAGGTCTCCATTAAAAGATATATAGTTTAAAGGTGGCTTGCCTCTTAGGACTTCAAGGATTTTATTTTCATTAAGGCTAATTTCTCAGCTTCAGAAGCTAGAGAGCAACCAGCAATTGAATATGTCCCAGGTGATTGAAAGGAGCAAACCGTGGCCCTATTAAAGTTTTTTCTGATATATAGCTGAACAACCACAATTACTTTTCCCCATTACACATAGGCGCCACAGTCCCAAATCCAAATGGCTGTACAAAATGAAGTAGCTGACACCTTTGTTGTTTTTGGCTCTATAGCCAGTCTATAAGGGCCATCAACTAATTTAAGGTGAGAAGGGGAGGGACTGGGGAGAAAAAGCAAATGGAATATGAATGTTTTCCCTCAGAGAATATCTGTGTCCCAGTTTTAGTCATTAAAGGATTGTGAATCCCATGCATTTTGTTTGAAACCCTAAAAGGATTTCAAATAAGACCTAGGTTCTAATCTCAGCTCATTTGCTTGTCTTTTGTGTGACCTCTCATTCAACCCACATACTCAGTTCATCTCTAAATTCCATTAGTTTGATGATCATATTGCTAAAATCCATCCTTTTCTCTCCATCTAAACTGCTACCACATTAATTTAAGCACTTATCCTATCCCCCCTTGATTATTCATTCACTCATTCAATCGTATTTTTTGAGCACTTACTGTGTGCAGAGCACTGTACTAAGTGCTTGGAAAGTACAAAATTGCAACAGATAGAGACAATCCCTACCCAACACTGGGCTCACCGTCTATATCAGCCTCCTTGCTGACCTTGCTGCCTCCTGTCTCCCCCCTCATCCCACCCCTGCCAAGTCCTTATTTCATTCTGCTGCCTAGATCATTTTACTACAAAAATGTTGAGATCTTGTTACCCCACTCCTCAAGAACCTCCAGTGGTTGCCCATCCACCTCTCCATCAAAACAGAAACTCCTTACCATTAGCTTTAAAGTGCTCAATCACCTTGCTCCCTCCTACCTCACCTCACTACTCTCCCACTACAACCCAGCTGTCACAATTTACTCCTCTCATGCTAATCTTCTCACTTTACACCTTGATTTCATCTATCTCCCCACTTGATTCATAGGTTGACAGGTAACCACTGGAGATTTTTGAGGAGGGGAGTGACATGCCCAGAGTGTTTCTGTACAAAGATAATCCGGGCAGCAGAATGAAGTATAGACTGAAGCGGGGAGAGACAGGAGGATAGGAGATCAGAAAGGAGGCTGATGCAGTCATCCAGTCAGGACAGGATGAGAGACTGAACCAGTAAGGTAGTGGCTTGGATGGACAGGAAAGGGCGATTCTTGGCGATGTTGTGGAGGTGAGACCGGCAGGTTTTGGTGACAGATTAGATGTGTGGGGTGAATGAGAGAGTGGAGTCAAGGATGACACCAAAGTTGCGGGCTTGTGAGACGGGAAGGATGGTAGTGCCATCTACAGTGATGGGAAAGTCAGGGGGAGGACTGAGTTTGGGAAGGAAGATAAGGAGCTCTGTCTTGAACATGTTGAGTTTTAGATGGTTGGGAGACATCCAGATGGAGATGTCCTGAAGGCAGGAGGAGATACAAGCCTGGAGGGAGGAAGAGAGAGCAGGGGTGGAAATGTAGATTTGGGTGTTGTCAGAGTAGAGATGATAGTTGAAGCCATGGGAGCAAATGAGTTCACCAAGGGAGTGAGTGTAGAAAACAGAAGAGGACCAAGAACTGACCCTTGAGGAACCCCTACAGTAAGAAGATGGGAGGGGGAGGAGGAGCCCACAAAGGAGACTGAGAATGAACGGCCAGAGAGATGAGGAGAATTCCGCTGCCCACATCATCTTACTACAGAAATGTTCAAGACATGTCACCTCCCTCCTCAAAAATCTCCAGTGGTTTCCTATGCACCTCATCAAAACAAAACAAAACAAAAACTCCTCACCATTGGCTTTAAAACACTCCATCACCTTGGCCCCTCATACTTCACCTCCCTTCTCTCCTACAACCCAGCCCACATATTTCACACCTCTGGTGCTAACCTTCTCACTGTGCCTCAATCTTACCTGTCTCTCAGCCAACCCTGGGCCATGTCCTGGCTCTGGCCTGGAACACCCTCTCTCCTCAAATCCACCAGAGAGTTACTCTCCCCACATTCAAAACCTTAATGGAGGTACATCTCTTTTAAGAGGCCTTCCCAGATTAAGCCCCACTTTTCCTTATCTCCCACTCTGTTTTGAATTGCCCTGATTTGTTCCCTTTGCCCTTCTGCCCCCATCCTACCCCCACAGCACTTCTGTATATATCTCTAACTTTATTTATTTGCATTGATTTCTGTCTCCCCCCACTTCTAGACTTTGAGCTCATTATGGTCGGACAATGTCACTGTTTACTGTTGTATTATACTTTCCTAAGTGTTCAGTACAGTGCTCTGCACACAGTTAAGCACTTAATAAATATGATTGATTGAATGAATGAATGAATCTGACAATAACTCTCTCCTCCTTCAAAACCAAATCTCCTCCAAGAGGCTTCCCTGACTAAATCCGCTTTTCCTTTCTTCCACTTCCTTCTGTGTTGCCCTGATTTGCTCTCTCTATTCATCCCCCTCCCAACCCCACAACAATATGTACATATCTGTAGTGTATTTTTTTTATTTTAATCTCTATCTTTATTTTAATCTCACTGTGGTGGGCAGAGAATGTGTCTGTCATATTGTTACATATAACAATATTGTACTCTCCCAAACATTTAGTACAGCACACAGAAAGTGCTCAATAAATACAAGTTGACTGACTCAGACAAATCGCTTAATTTCTATGTACCTCAGTTTCTGTAACTGTGAAATGGGGATTGAATACCTGTTCTCCCTTCTATTTAAACTGTAAGTCCTATGTGGATCAGGGATTGTTTCTGATCTGATTATAATGTATGTAGTATGTACAGCCTTTGACATATAATAAGCGTTTAACAAATATTATTATTATTTGTGAAGAATGGGCCAGCTGACTTATGTTCAGATTTTCTCAATAATTACGAACCCTTCATCACAAGAACAGGTGGTAAATTACAACTGATAACTCCACAGCCACCCAGGGAGTGGACTTAGACTTCCCCTGGATTTTTATGATGAATGGAGCCAAAGGCTCCAAGTCAATCCCACATGTTAAACCCACGAGGGGATTATGAGGGATTCTGGCAAAACTGAAACACAAAGGGAAAATCACCTGCCCTAATCCCCTCTCAGGATCAATCTGATGACATCATTTCCCTCGTCAGGGTTGAAGGATTTCTGAATTAGTTCCTCATGGCTTGGACTCCAGTTTAATTGAGGCAGGTGTTTAGTGAGAGCTTTCCAGAACTCTCTGCTCTGCAGGAGCTTTATTCCTTCTCCATTTTTTTTTTTTGGATGTTTCCAGGGTATCATTGTCACACACCCAAATCATTCGAGTGAACGCAATCATACAGATAAATCAAAGGGACATCAGTGCTCACCCGGGAGTCTGGTCTGCATTCAAGAGGAATCCACTAAAGAAGCCTACTGATCTTTTACTGTCTATTCTGTCACTGTCTTCTAAAGCTCAAAAGCATTAGAATCCTCCACCCCCAAATTTGGCTCCAATGGGTGCTGCTTTAGCATCTGTTTTACATCATCCCCAGCACAAGAAGAACCTCAGGGTCAACAGCAGAAACTTGAACTGCTGTGGTATTCAACCGTAAAACTAAACAAACAAAAGTACCCTCCCATTTGGAGGTCCCATGGGTCCTTGAGGGATCGGAGGAGGGACCGTCAGCCAGAAATTTCTCGGTCTTTCGGGGTGTTTCATCTTCCACCAGGATGTTCCTTCTCTAAATATCAGCTCCCAATAAGTGCTAATTACACTCACAACAAAAATCCCAAATCCTAGAAGGAGACAAGCCCTCCGGGAAGCAGAGGAGAATTCAGAGGACAGTCAACACTTGATGATCAGTGCTGCTGTGGCGACCGGAATAGCATGAAATTCTTAGGTAGGCCATAAACTTGCCAAAACCAAGAGTTTCAACTCCTTCTACCCCCACATCCACAGCAATAAATCTGTCCATTTGTTCTTAGATCTGACAGATTTACCTCTTGTGCTGAGAAGCAGGATGGCCTATTAGAGAAAGCACGGACTTGGGAGTCAGGGGCCCTGACTTTTAATCTTTGTTTGCTCTCTGAACTCTGGAAAATCACTTCACTTCTCTATACCTCTGTTTTCTCATCTGTATAATGGGGATTCAACACCTGTCATCCTGCCTCCAGAGGCTATGTGTCCCATGTGGGACAGGGATTGTGTCTGACCTAAGTATCTTGCATCTTTCCAACGTGGGTCAGTGGAAAGAGTACAGGCTCAGGAGATAGAGGTCATGGGTTCAAATCCCGGCTCCACCACTTGTCAGCTAGGTGACTTCGGGCAAGTCACTTAACTTCTCTGTACCTCAGTTACCTCATCTGTAAAATGGGGATTAAGATTGTGAGCCCCACGTGGGACAACCTGATCACCTTGTATCCTCCCCAATGCTTAGAATAGTGCTTTGCACATAGTAAGCGCTTAACAAATACCAAAATTATTATTATTATTATTATTTCCCAGAGCTTAGAATAATGCTTGGCACGTAGTAAATGCTTAACGCATATAATAGTTAAGTCTATTTTCCATCTAAATCAGTACAACATAGAGAGTTGTCAAGTCATCTGGTTTCTTGGCAGACTCATTTTCAGATTTGGGTAGAAATATAAAATGCCATGCCCTTGAAGGAAATGACTCAAATTCCAGTTTATCAGTTTCCTTTCAGGCTTGACTGAGCCTGTGTTATCTGGACAGATGGGGGATTTCCCCTGTCTTAGAATCCTCCTGGATCCTATTTCTGGGTTTAACAAACCACACTGTTAGGGATCTCTTCCTCTTATTTAATCTAAGCCCTATGTGTATTTTAAGCCAGTTCCCTCTTGTTTGGTCTTCAGTGGAGGCTAGAGGTCACCCTGCTGTCTACTAACTCAGCATCTATTGAGTACTGGAATAAATAAATAAATCATTCTCATTCCTTTATCCTTTCCCCAGAAATTGAAATTTCACAGTCATGCTCATTACTCACCAAATTGTCCCTAACTCCTAAAGTTGTAGGGCCTAGAATTGGTAGAATCTATCTTGAAGCAAGAGATCAGTGAGCACTGTTGGGGAAAGACAACAAGGTCTCAGAAGGGGAAATCCTGACTCAGTACTCTACTGGAGTTCTTTAAAGGATCAAGGTAAACTGGGGGACATCATCTATTTCTATTTTCAAAAGGCCTTTGACAATGTTCCACGGCAAAGACTTTTACAAAAACTGAGTAATCGTGAGATGTTTGGTCATGGAGAGAAAATTGGCTCCAAGACAGGAAAAAGAGGGTGGGGGATAAACCACACCTTTGTAGGCTGGAGAAGTGGAAATAGTGCGGCCCCAAGGACCAGTGCTGGACCAATTTCATTCAGTGTTTTCCTAATTTGTTTGTATGTCCTTTGTTAAACACTTGCTACTTGCCAAGGCACTGGGTCAGATGCAAGATAATCAGATTGGATGCAGTCATAGTACTCACAGTCTTAATCCCCATTTTACATAAGAGGTACCTGAGGCACAGAGAAGTAAAGTGACTTGTTCAAGGTCACACATCAGACAAGTGATAGAGCCAGGAATAGGACCCAGGTCCTTCTGACTCCCAGGCCATGCTCTATCCACTAGACCACGCTGTTTGAGAGTGCACAATTAAATCCTCAAATTTGCAGATGACGATAAACCCTTCTTGAGGCATGAAAGGTCTCATAAATCTGAGGAAGTGAAGTGAAAAGTGAGCAGATAAATGCACTTACAGTAGGAATGGACAAAATACAGCTCAACAGGACAATCTGAACCACCAATCAAAGTTCAATCTGGTCCCCAGACTGGGTGACGGTTGCCAATATCTGCAGCTTTACACAATTCCCCCACCTGCCACAGAAATAACCAGTATACCCCACACTCAGCTGCCCATGGGGCCATGGTTTATCAAGGTTATTAACTGACCCACGGCTGACTCAGAGCCATTTGGAATCACTTGAGGTTGAAGATAACTTCACTTCCACAGTTTAAATCTCTCCATAGCCTTCAGGCCCTCTCTCACTCAGATAATCTGGAAGTCTTTCTATACAGGCATAGACAAAAATCTCAGACAAAAATCTTTAGCGCTGCCCCATATAGGACACATGATGTAGCATTTTCAAGATGGAAGCTGTACCTGTCTCACAAGTCCATAACCTTGACATTTTCCTTGACTCCTTTCTTTCATTCAACCTACATATGCAATCCATCACTAAATCCTTCAAAGCATTGCTAAAATCCACCCTTTCCTCTCCACTTTAATACAGTCATCCGCCTGTTTTTTTTTTTGGTGTTTCCAGGGAGTCAATGTCATGCACCCAATCATTCGAGTGAATGCAATCATACGGATAAATCAAAGGGACATCAGAGCTCACCCAGGAGTCTGGTCTGCATTCAAGGGGAATCTGCTAGAGAAGCCTACTGGTCTTTTACAGGTCACTGTCTCCTAGAGCACAAAAGTATTAGAATACTCCCACCTCGATTACTACATCAACCTCCTTGCTGACTTCCCAGCTTCCTGTCTCTCCCCACTCCAGTCCAAACTTCACTCTGCTACCCCAATCATTTTTCTACCAAAACATTCAGGACATGTTTCCCCACTCCTCAAGAACCTCCAGTGGTTGCCCATCCCACCTCCACTTCAGAGAAAAACTCCTCACCTTTGACTTTAAAGTACTTAATCACCTGGCTCCCTTATACCTCACCTTGCTATTCTCCTACTACAACCCAGTCTCAGGCTTCACTCTTCTAATGCTAGCCTTCTCACTGTACCTCAAATTCATCTGTCTCACCACCAAACCCTCCCCCACGTCCAGTCTCTGGCCTGGAATGCCCTCACGCCTCAGATCTGACAGACAATTACTCTCCCCTACTTCAAAGCACATCTCCTTCAAAAGGTCTTCCCTGACTAAACACCCCTTTCCTCTTCTCCCACTCTCTTCTACAGTCTCCCTGACTTGCTCCCTTTATTCATCCCCCTTCCCAGGCCCACAGCACTTATGTACATGTCTGTAATTTATTCATATTAATGTCTGTCTCCCCATCTAGACTTTAAGTTTGTTGCAGGCAGGGAATGTATTCATTTATTGTCTCATCATATCCCGACTGGATTACAGCATCAGCATCCTCTCTGATCTCCCATCCTCCTGTCTCTCCCCACTTCCGTCTATACTTCACTCTGCTGCCCAGATTATCTTTCTACAGAAATGCTCTGGGCATGTCAGCCCCCTCCTCAAAAATCTCCAGTGGTTGTCTATCAATCTTTGCATGAAGCAAAAATTCCTCACTATGGCTTCAAAGCTCTCTGTCACCTTGCCCCTTCCTACCTCACCTCCCTTTTCTCCTTTTACAGCCCAACCCACACACTCCACTCCTCTGCTGCTAACCTCCTCACTGTGCCTCATTCTTGCCTGTCCCACCGTCGACCCCCAGCCCAACGTCCTAACTCTGGCCTGGAATGCCCTCCCTCCTCACTTCCGCCAAACTAGCTCTCTCCCCCCCTTAAAAGCCCTACTGAGAGCTCACCTCTACTAGGAGGCCTACCCAGACTGAGCCCCCCTTTTCCTCTGCTCCTCCTCCCCTCCCCATCACTCCTGCTCTCTCCTTCTGCTCTACCCCCTTCCCTGACCCACAGCATTTGTATATATTTGTACATATTTATTATTCTATTTATTTTATTAATGATGTGCCTATATCTATAATCCTTTTTATCTATTTTGATGGTACTGATGCCTGTTTACTTGTTTTGTTCTGTTGTCTGTCTCCCCCTTCTAGTCTGTGAGTCCAATGTTGGGTAGGGATTGTCTCTGTTACTGAATTGTACTTTCCAAGTGCTTCGTACAGAGCTCTCCACACAGTAAGCACTCAATAAATACAATTAAATGAACGAATGGTTATATTGCACTCACCCAAGTGCTTAGTACACTGCTCTGTGCACAATAAGCGTTCAATAAATATGAATGAATGAATGAATGAATGAATGAACCTTTGCAGGGCTGACCTTGACTTGGAGTCACTGCTGGGGTGGGGGGCCTGGGGATGGACAGAAGCCCCTGGAGGGTGTGGCAATGTGTGATCCAGGAAATCTGGGGAGGGAAGAGGAGGGTCTGAATTCTGGACCTTTTTTATAAATAAAACTTAAAAAGCCCTGCAAAGGCATTTATGTTTTGGGTGGCCATATTAGGGATGTTAAGGAAGAAACGCGCACGTGCCCCTGACCATCGTTGTCATGTTTTTGACACAAGACCTCGAGGGTAGGGGGTAGGGATGAGTAGCAAGTACCCCACTGGACTGCCCACCCCCTGGGGATAGAACGAGCAGGCAGTGATAACTGGGTACTTGAAGGAGAGAGGGTCTGGACCGAGGGTCTCAGGTCTCATAGCTAGTAGGGGCTGGAGGGGGCTTGTCCACTGGGGGAGAGGCCATTACAAAGCTGAGCTTGTAAGGCAGCTGCAGAGTGCTAAAACAGCTTCCCGCTGCCCCGACGCAGAGCTACCCAGCCTGTATTTGTTCTGTTGTGTAGACACTTCCACTTTGCTCCACTTGAGGGTAAAATCCTCATGCAACTGACCCCGCTGGCAAATAGGAAGCATTACAGCCCTCATTTCAGCAGGGGATTCCACTCTGATCCCCACCAGGGATAACAATTCGACCATCGGGATAGAGCATATCCTGAACTCTAGTTTTGGCCCTCACAGGAGCTGGTCCTGCCACCTCTTGCTCTCCTTCCCCTGAGCTTGCGGCCTAGGATTCAATGACACTGTGGGACACTCCTTCAACATTTGCCACTCCCCAATCCATTGACTCAATGCCTTAATCCCCCCGGCCCCCAACACTCTCTTCCCCCAGATCCTGAAGGACCTAAATATAAAATTTTGAAAAAAAACAAAAACTTCTTGTGGCAAGAACATTTTCTTTTCAGGGGTAAGAGGGAGCAATGAGGTGAGGAGGGAAGATTGCTGAAAGGAAAACCGAAGTTGGCTAATGCAGCTAAACTACATCAGAGGAAGCAGGAGGTGGGTGGAAACTCTACATATGCACAGAGGGACAACTTGGTAAGGTCTGCTTCTGGTGCCATCTTGCCATCTTGAGAGGATCAAATGACATCTTGTCACCCAGTCATGTGCTGCCCTGAGGTGACCTTTTTTTTTTTAATGGTGTTTGTCAAGCAGGTACTATGTGCCACTTACTGTACAAGTGCTGGGGTAGATGCAAGTTAATCAGGTTGGACACCATCATGTCCCACACAGGGTTCACCATATCAATCCCCATTTTACAGATAAGGCAACTGAAGCACATAGAAATTGAATGACTTGCCCAGGGTCACACAGCAGACAAAGGGCACAGCTGGGCTTAGAACCCAGATCCTTCTCACTCCCAGGCCTGTGCTCTATCTATTAGGCAATACTGCTTCTCATATCACATCATCTTGGTTATCATCTCGGTTATCTATTTTGCCTACCACCTGAAGTTGGCCCTGTTTATTCATGATGCTCTGTACACCTCTAAATGATGGTTCTATGGCCACAATACCTGACCCCCTTACCCCAATTGATTTAGTGAAATACAAGTCAAAAAATAGGCTAGGAGCTATCATTCATGACTGAGGTAAGGGATCTTGGAGTCAGAGTCGTTGTTGGCTATTTGGTCAAATCGTCATGCCAGTGTCTATGAACAACCAAAGGGACCATCCAATTGCTAGGCATCATCTGGAAAAAAAAAGGAAAACTTTCCAAAAAGCAGAGTTTTGCCTCTGTAAAACCTGGAATGCTGCTGTCCAAGCGCATGGGATTGGGAGTCAGAGGACATGAGCTCTAATCCTGGCTCCCCCACTCGTCTGCTGTGTGACCTTGGACAAGTCATTTAACTTCTCTGTGCCTCAGTTACTTCAACGGATTAAAAGTGTGAGCTTCACATGGGACAACCTGATTACCCTGTATCTACCCAAGTGCTTAGTACAGTGTTGACACAAAATAAAATAATAATAATGATGATGATGATGGTATTTGTTAAGCACTTACTATGTGTGAAGCACTGTTGTAGGCACTGGGGGGGGGATACAAGGTGATCAGGTTTTCCCACGTGGGGCTCACAGTCTTAATCCCCATTTTACAGATGAGTTAACTGAGGCACAGAGAAGTGAAGTGACTTGCCCAAAGTCACACAGCTGACAAGTGGTGGAACCGAGATTAGAACCCACGATCTCTGACTCCCAAGCCCGTGCTCTTTCCACTGAGCCATGCTGCCTCTCATAGTAAGCCCTTAACAAATACCATTATTATTGTTATTGTTATTATTATTATTACTATTATTATCATCAGCCCATTTTAGGAATGATATAAGAAAGCGGTAGAATATCCAAATGCCCCTTCATTGTCCAGAGAGTCAAAATGTCGACTTGGATCGGACCATTGATCAGATCCAATATAAGCATTCCTTAAGTTTTCGTAAGACCTGTAAATTCTGATCAATGGTAAATATTGTGGAGGAATCACTTTTTGGACAGTCCTCATGGTCATACTATTTTGGAAACCTCCTTGCTTTTTAAATAGAGCTGCACAGTTGAGTTTTGTTCACCTAGAGGTCCACAAAGATATCCATTAAACAAGATAAAAATAGTAATAATGGTGGTATTTGTTAAGCACGTGCTATGGACTAAGTATTGTGCTAAGCTCTCGGGTAAGCTCAGGCAAAGTCCCTGTTAATAATAGTAATAATAACAATAATAGTATTTGTTGAGTGCTTACTATGTGCCAGGCACTGTACTAAGCTCTGGGGTGGATACAAGCAAATTGGGTTGGACCCAGTCCCTATTCCACATGGGAATCACAGTCTTAATCCCCATTTTACAGCTGAGGTAACTGAGGCACAGAGGAGTGAAGTGACTTGCCGAGGTCACGCAGAAGACTAGTGGTGAAGCCAGGTTGAGAACCCAGATCTTTCGGACTGACGGGCCTGTGTTCTATCGACCACTCCACACTGCTTCTCATGGAGCTAATATCTAAGGGCAAGAGAAAACAGATATTGAAGTCCCATTATACAAATGAAGAATCTGATGCACTGAAAAATTAAGTGATTTGCCCAAAGTCACACAGCAGGCAAGTGACAGAGCCAAGATTATTACTATTATTATTATTATCGTATTTCTTAAGGGCTTCCTTATGTGCTAGGCACATAGCACTGGGGTAGATACAAGCTAATTGGCTTGGACACAGTCCCTGTCTCACATGGGCTCGCAGTCTTAATCCCCATTTACAAATGAGGTAACTGAGCCCCAGAGAAGTGAAGTTACTTACCTAAGGATCCACAGCAGACAAATGGCAGAGCCGGGATGAGAATCTAGGTCCTTCTGACTCCGAGACCCATGCTCGATCCACTAGGCCACAGTGTTTCCTTTATACCCTTCTCAAACTCCACATTCCCATTATAGCCATCCTTTTCAGACTTTAGATAAACTTTTATATCAAACACACTTTTGATACACTTTTGTATCAAAAACACTTTTCATACTTTTACTGCATTCACTACAAACCTATTGCAGTGACTTCTTTGTCCTGAATGAAGGTACCCACCACTGCCCACTTTTCCCTCTCTCTTCATGAATCTCATCTTGTCTTATGCCAAGTCGTTTCCGACCTATAGCAACATCACAGACACATCTTTCCCAGAACACTCTACTCTTCATCTGCAATCGTTCTGGTAGGGGATCCATAGAGTTTTCTTGGTAAAAATACGGAAATGGTTTATCATTGCCACCTTCCGTGCAATA
Organism: Tachyglossus aculeatus; assembly: GCF_015852505.1. Lineage (NCBI taxonomy): Eukaryota > Metazoa > Chordata > Mammalia > Monotremata > Tachyglossidae > Tachyglossus > Tachyglossus aculeatus. Next base: position 81,612,903 of record NC_052066.1, on the reverse strand, counting down.
AACATGAGTCTCCGCCTTCGACTCTCTCCCATGTTGCTGCTGCCCAGCACGGGTGAGTTTTGACATGTAGCAGATTGCCTTCCACTGGCTAGCCACTTCCCAAGCTAGGGATGGAATGGGTGGGCCTCTGCTTGACTCTCCCTCTCATAGTTGGAGAAGCAGCGTGGCTCACCGGAAAGAGCACGGGCTTTGGAGTCAGAGTTCATGGGTTCAAATCCTGGCTCTGCCAATTGTCAGCTGTGTGACTTTGGGCGAGTCACTTAACTTCTCTGTGCCTCAGTTACCTCATCTGTAAAATGGGGGTTAAGACTATGAGCCCCACGTGGGGCAATATGATCACCTTGTAACCTCCCCAGCACTTAGAACAGTGCTTTGCACATAGTAAGCGCTTAATAAATGCCATTATTATTATTATTATTATTATTATTATTATTATAGCCGAGACTGGAACAGTACCGGAAACTCTCCAGGTGTGATCCTGAGAGGGGCATCTAACTCTGCACTGGGTGCCTATTCAGTGCAGAGTGCTGTACCATGCACCTACTGTATGCAGAGCAGTGTGCATTCACTAGTAATAATAATAATAATAATGATGGCATTTGTTCATTCATTCAATCATATTTATTGAGTGCTTACTGCGCTTACTGTGTGCAGAGCACTGTACTAAGCGCTTGGGAAGTACAAGTTGGCAATGTATAGAAACGGTCCCTACCCAACAGTGGGCTCACAGTCTAGAAGTGCTATGTGCAAAGCACTGTACTAAGCACTGGGGAGGTTACAAGGTGATCAGGTTGTCCCATGGGGGGCTCGCAGTCTTCATCCCCATTTTACAGATGAGGTAACTGAGGCCCAGAAAAGTGAAGTGACTTGCCCAAAGTCACACAGCTGACAGTTCGCAGAGCCGGGATTTGAACCCATGACCCTGACTCCAAAGCCCGGGCTTTTTCCACTGAGCCACACTGCTTCTCCATGGTAAATAGCTATGCAGTGAGCACTCCGGGAGGCGGTGAGTGCGTAATAATAATAACAATTTTTGTGGTATTTGTTAAGCGCTTATTATATGCCAAGCACAGTTGGGGGGCAGGAAGGGAGGCAATAGGCAGACACCCCCTGCAAGAAGTCCTTCAGGATTGCTTCCATTTAATCCCAGCTAATCACTCCCATCTTACTGGATCCTCCCCGTCTCTCTGGCTTCCTCTCATGTCTCTGTGAATCAATTCATGTTCACTTAGAGCCGGCTCTTGTCCCAGACCACCATTGCTCATGCTTCACGTCTGTGTCTACCAGAGTGAATGTGGGTGTGGATCTCTGCCTGCCCTAAATTGTGGCTACCACGGTGGGTGGGTGTGGGTGTGGATCTGGGTTTGTCTTGTGTTTTTTGTGACTACACGTGTGTGTATGTGCAGCTGCGTCTGTCTCATGTTGGGTCTTTGGGTGTGTGTGCATCTGTGTCTGGCCTGCATTGTGTCTGGGAGAGAGAGAGTGTGTGTGTGAGTGTGAGTGTGTGTGTGTGTGTGTGTGTGTGTGTGTGCTTGTGCAGCACCCCTGGATCTTCCCAGAGACAGTCATATCACAGCTCCCCAGGAAGTGAGCAGGGCAGCTGGATTGTTCTCAGATGCTCCACCTGCCCGGCGTCCAACCCAGTGCCCTTCCCCTCGCACCCAATCCACTGCTCGACCCAGCGTCCGGCCCCCAGTGCCTGACCCAATCCCCGGGCCCAGCACCTGGCTCCCAGTACCCAGTGAGAAGCAGCGTGGCTCAGTGGAAAGAGCCCGGGCTTTGGAGTCAGAGGTCATGGGTTCAAATCCCCGCTCCGCCAACTGTCAGCTGTGCGACTTTGGGCAAGTCACTTAACTTCTCTGTGCCTCAGCTACCTCATCTGTAAAATTGGGATTAATAATAATGATGGCATTTATTAAACGCTTACTATGTGCAAAGCACTGTTCTAAGTGCTGATAATAATGGCATTTATTAAGCTCTTACTATGTGCAAAGCACTGTTCTAAGCACTGGGGAGGTTACAAGGTGATTAGGTTGTCCCACATGGGGCTCACAGTCTTAATCCCCAGTTTACAGATGAGGTCACCGAGGCACAGAGAAGTGAAGTGATTTGCCCAAAGTCACCCAGCTGACAATTGGCGGAGCCGGGATTTGAACCGATGACCTCTGACTCCAAATCCCGGGCTCTATCCACTGAGCCACGCTGCTGCTCTGCAAGACTGTGAGCCCCCCGTGGGACAACCTGATCACCTTGTAACCTCCCCAGAGCTTAGAACAGCACTTTGCACATTGTAAGCGCTTAACAAATACCGTTATTATTATTATTGCCCAACCCAATGCCCGGGCCCAATGCCTGACACAGCACCTGGGCCTGGAGATCAACCCAACCCCCGGGCCCCACTGCCCAACCCAAAGCCTGGACCCTGGCGCTTGCAGCACCCTGCCCCCAGAGCCAGGCCCAACGCTTGGCCCAGGGCTCTGCACACCAGATGCTTGGAGCACAGCCCTGCCCTGCTCCTGCCTCTGCCTCTACCTCTACCTCGGCTTGCCCTGGTCCCTGCCCTGCCCTGCCACACCCATACCCTGCCTCACCCCCATCCTACCTGAGTCTCAAAGAAAAAGGGCCACGGCCCCTGGCGTGGCCCAAGATCTTATTCCAAGCCACAGTGCCACAGCTCCACTGAACTGCCAAACATCTGTACCACAGGGAAGTGATCAGGCATGGCCATAAACTAGCCGGGCACACTCAGAGGCCTCGCTCTGGGCCTTAGGAGAAGCCAGGAGTGGATGCCATCCATCCCCACTCCCTGGCCACACTTACAGAAGCCCAGCCCCGATGCCATGGCAATGGGAGGGCCAGGAGAAGTCACCCCAGCGGGGAGGGAGCAGGGGACACCCTACTCAGGGGATCGGGGTGCAGACACCCAGGAGAGGGGTGGGTGCTGCAGTGGTCAGCCCTCCAGGTTCACCTGGCCTCTCCTGAGTCAGTCAATCAATTGTATTCATTGAGTGTCCACTGCGTGCAGAGCAATGTACTAAGGGCTTGGTAGAGTACAATATAACAATAGAACAGACACATTCCCTACCTTCAACCAGCTCAGTTCTGGCACCAGATGCCTTTATGTCTAGTGTTCTATTTTCACAACTGAGAAGCGTGTGTTCCATGGGGCAGGAGAACTGTAGACAACACCACTGACCTCCCTGTCTCACAAGTCCAGGCACTTAGTACAGTGCTTTGCACACAGCAAATGCTCAATAATCATGATTGAATGAAAGTCCATAACCTTGGAATCATCCTAGATTCAATGTCATTAAATCCTGTTGGTTCAACCTTCATAACATCTCTAGAATCCACCCTTTCCTCTCCACCCAAATAATTACCACGCTGATCCTAGCACTCATTATTTCCCACCTTGACTACTGCATCAGCCTCCTTGCTGACTTCCCTGCCCCAGGTCTCGCCCCTCTCCAGTCCATACCTCACTCAGCTGCCAGGAACATTTATCCAAAAAACAGCCCATTTCCCCACCATCTCAGGAGCCTCCAGAGCAATCAGAAACTCCTTATTATTGGCTTTCAAGCTCTCAATCATTTCACCTCACCTCAAGCAGCAGGGCTTAGAGGAAAGAGCACAGGCTTGGGAGTCAGAAATCATGGGTATTAATCCCGGCTCCGCTGCTTATCAGCTATGTGACTTTGGGCAAGTCACCTAACTTCCCTGTGCCTCAGTTACCTCATCTGGAAAATGGGAATTAAGACTGTGTTCCCCATGTGGGACAACGTGATTACCTTATATTTGTAATTATATTTATAGAGTAATATACTATTACTCTAGCCCAGCCCTGTTCTTGGCACAAAGTAAGCACTTAACAAATACAACAACAACAGCAACAGCCTACAGAATTCGCTTCTGTAAAATGAACCTACTCACTGTACCTCTATCTAATAATAATAATAATAATGGCATCTGTTCATTCATTCATTCATTCAATTATATTTATTGAGCTCTTTCTGTGTGCAGAGCACTGTACTAAGCCCTTGGGAAGTACAAGTTGGCAACATATAGAGACGGTCCCTACTCAACAGCAGGCTCACAATCTAGAAGGGGGAGACAGACAACAAAACAAAACGTATTAACAAAATAAAATAAATAGAATAAATATGTACAAATAAATAGAGTAATAAATGCGTACAAACATATATACATATATACAGGTGGTGTGGGGAAGGGAAGGAGGTAAGGCGGCAGGATGGGGGGAGGGGGAAGGGGATCTGTTAAGTGCTTACTCTGTGTCAAACACTGTTCCAAGCATTGAGCACTGTTCTAAAAGCTCTGAGCACTGTTCCCATCTGTCTCCCTGCTGATCTCTTGCCCTTCTGGCCCTCACTCTCATATCTACCATTCACACCACCTCCAAATCCCTCCTAAAATTATATCTCCTCCAGAAGGCCTTCTTTGACTAAACCCTCAGTTTCCAATTTGCCTTTCCCTCTGTGATGCCTTTGCACTGGGATCTTTACCCCTTAAGTACTTGATATTCTCCCCACCCTCATCCCCCAAACACTTAAGCACCTATTCTTACACTCTCATTTCCTTTATCTGGAGTTTATTTTAATCAGTCAATCGATCAATGGTATTTATTGAGCACTTACTGTTTCCTCTTCTTGTCTGTAAATTCCTTGTGGACAAGGATCATGCTTACCAACCCTATTGTGTTGTACCCTCCCCCACTTCATGAATAGATTTCCTAAATTGCCTAAGGGTGGAGGTTAGATAACAGCACTGGACTGACAGGAAAGAATCATTTCCTCAGGGGTTTAACGCTTCCTTTAGAGTTTCTCCAGGGGCAAGAAAAAAATGGACAAATGCCTAACCAACAGCATATTGGCTGGCAATCTAGTGTCCTAATTAAGTAAGAGATCAGGTCATATGAGCAGCAGTAAAATGCAGTGTTTTTGTGCCTCTCTAAACACCCCGTTCCCAGGAGATGTAGTTCAGTAAGACTCAATAATTGCTCATTAAAATTTTTCCATGTTTATTCACTAACTTCTTTTTCATTTTCCCAGTCACAAACTAGCATTTTCTTTGGGTTGGTGGGGAGCAGTGGAACCTATTGGGTATACTTTTTTTTGTCCATTCTTAAAATAAACTTTAGCCAGCAGTACATTTACACTTCATTTATAAACCTTGGGGAACTTCCAAATTGAAATCAACTTCTGGGGAATTTAAGAGTACAGAGAAAAGCAGATCCGGAGAACGTTGGGCATCAACACTTTTGAAAGCTAAATGGAAAAGTAGCATTAGTATGCTATTTTTCATTCCCTGGAGAAGTGCCCTTAGGACACAGTTTGGTAGTTGGGCAATAAAAATCACCTAATCAATCAATCAATCAATCAATCATATTTATTGAGTGCTTACTATGTGCAGAGCACTGTACTAAGCGCTTGGGTGGTCCTGTTTACTGTGGGTGGACTTAAATTCTACTAGGGAACACCAAGGTGTCTCCCTCAGGTCCAAAGGGACATGTTGCCTACTTGTACTTCCCAAGTACTTAGTACAGTGCTCTGCACACAGTAAGCGCTCAATAAATACGATTGAATGAACGAATGAATCCTCTTATCTGTATTTACATTAATGCTTGTCTCCCCCACTCACTGAGGGCAGGGACTGTGTCTGTTTATTATTGTATTGTACCCTCCCAAGCACTTAGTACAGCGCTCTGTCTATAGTAAGGGCTCAATAAATACTATTGAATGAATCAACACCCTTATAGAATGAGCTGTGACAAATTCTGCTCTCCTGACAAATTCATTTTCTGAGAGAAAATAAAGTCCCCAGAGACCCCGGAATCTATAGATATGCATGCAACTGTGCATTCTTTTGTCTGCCAAAAGAGCAGAAAATTTGGTTGTTATTCTGCTGGGGATCACTATGATGGCGGCGGCGGTTCTGGATTGCCACCAAGGTAGCCGGGCGACTAAAGAATTAGTTGAAACAGCATGTGACTATTAAATGTTTTAATGGTTTGTGGGTAAGATCAAATAGGGGGTAACGCACCCAGCGTGCTCCCTTCCTTAAGGAAGAGGCTCCCCAAGTGCCCGATATAACAAACTTATAAACTGCTGATACTTCCTGGTTGCTGATCACAGTAATTTGTGCAGATTTGGTGCAGCAGCGACTGGATTGGTGCAGATTTGGTGCAGGGCTGGATGGTGTCTAACTCCTTGTTTGGTTTGGTTCCCGGGACCCAGTCAATGGGCTGCAGGATCTAAGGCCCATACCAAACATGGTAACAGGACCGCGTACGCTTAAGCAATGTCTGCAACTTTCCATGGTACATGGGGCCGAAACAGCATGTGTCTCCAACAGGACCCCATCAACTAAGTCAACTCCAATGAGTGAAAACAGTCAGAGTCACAATGGTACTTAAGCTAAACAATCAGAAGCAGTCCAAACATTTTTTTTGTCCACAGTTTTAGTGAAAACCATAATCTGAGCAGAGAGTGCAATGAATAATTGTATAACCAGTACAAGCCACAAAATGTTGCACAAAACTTTCCTCACCCTTATGAAACTAGAGTGCTCACCAAATCTCAGAACCATCGTTAAGGGGCAGGTCCTAACTCTCACCTCCTAGGGTGATGAACTCAGGGGAAGGAAGCAAAGGAGAGGGCACAATGACTGTGTTTTTTATTTTCACTGAAAGTGTCTTTTCAATAATTTTCCTCTGTGGTTTTCATATGGAAAATCCCTGTGAAGAAATTTCAGCGTCTCACCTTCTTCTACAGCCCCTGAAGTATTGCATGTAGGCCAAAGTCGGAGGAAGGAGGATTTATTTCCCACTTAACAGATAAGGTAACTGAGGGATAGAGAAGTTAAGTGACTTGTCCAAGGTCATTCTGCAGACAAGCGGCTGAATCAGAATTAGAATCCAAGACCTCTGAGTCCCAGGCCCGGGTTTGTTTTACTAGGCCAGATTGCTTACCCAGCCTGTCCGCTACAGATACAGCATCAGACATCTCTCTGTCCAGTATCTTTTAAGTACCCAGCCTCCCTCTGCCTAAGTTCCTCCCACTGAATTTCAGGACTTGGACATGTCGTTGATATGCAGAGGGCCCTAGGAGGAGAATGCCATAGCTCTGAAGCAAAATGGGGAATCAAGGCCCCCCACTAGGGAAATGTTACAACATCGGATGCACGTCCACAGAATTTCTGTTTGATATTATATTTTCCTGCTCACCCAACAAAACCCACAAAATGTTACATATACCTGGGCGTCAGAATCTGCAAATGCCACAGTTGGTTCACCCTTCCAGTTATCCCCCAAGAAGACAGTGAAGGAGATCAGTCAGAAAAATTCTCTATCTTCTTAGCTCCTACTCTGGCTCCTGGCATCCCTAAATCCACGAGCACATTTAATAATGATGATTAATAATAATAATAATAATAATAATAATAATAATTGTATTTGTTAAGCGCTTAGTATGTGCTGAGCACTGTTCTAAGTGCTGGGTTAGATACAAGGTAATCAGGTTGTCCCACGTGGGTCTCACAGTCTTAAACCCCATTTTACAGATGAGGTAACTGAGGCACAGAGAAGTTAAGTGGCTTGCACAGGGTCACACAGCAGACAAGTGGTGGAGCCGGGATTAGAACCAATGTCCTCTGACTCCCAAGCCCGTTCTGTTTCCACTAAGCCACACTGCTTGTCTATTTGGGCCACTGCAACTGTGCAGTGTGCTCTGGCATTGTCCTTGATGCCTCCTTCCCTGTGAGTCCCATGTGAGATAGGGATTATGTCCAACCCGATTGCTTATATCCACCCTAGTGCTTAGTACAGTGCCTGGCACATAGAAAGTACTTAACAAATGCGATACTTATTATTATTCTTTCAATCCCCAAAGTCACCCTGTAACCCAATCCTATTTGTTCTTCCTCCATAACATTTCCACAATCAATTCCTACTTCTCCATTTAAACTGGCCAACCCACTGGTCCAGGCATTTGTCATATCCCAAATTGACTACTCTGTCACTGACATCCCTGTTTTCAGCCTCTCCCTTCTCCAGTCCAAATCTTCTAATGGTGTACTCTACCCATCTCTCCAATCCTCAAAAACCCTCAATGGTTGTCCATTCCTCTCCATGTAAAGTAGAACCCGGTCTCCTCCCTCTCTGTTGAGAAAAGGAGGATGACAATTATTGCCTTCCCACCCACCACCAAGGGTCTCTTCTCCCAGCCTGTTTCATGCATACTACAACATGGATAAAAGCCTCTCCTATGCTCTATTGGACTCCTCCCTCGGGACCAAGAAAAGCACCCAAATTAAGACTCAGATTCACTGCGTGGAAGGAGGCAATGGTAAACCACTTCTGTATTTTTACCAAAAACACTCTATGGATAAACTACCAGAACTATTGCAGGTGGAGGTGGGACATTCTGGGGGAGCTGTGTCCATGGCATTGCTATGGGCCGGAGATGATTCAACAGCATAAGACAAGACAACTGAGGCACAGAGAAGCTCATTGTAGGCAGGGAATGTGTCTGTTGTTGCATCGTAACTCTCCCAAAAGCTTAGTACAGTGTTTTGCACACAGCAAACTCTCAATATGCCCTCCCTCTGCACATCCGCCAAGCTAGCTCTCTTCCTTCATTCAAAGCCCTACTGAGAGCTCACCTCCTCCAGGAGGCCTTCCCAGACTGAGCCCCGTCCTCCCTTTTCCCCTCCTCCCCCTCCCCATCCCCCTGCCTTACCTCCTTCTCCTCCCCACAGCACCTGTATATACGTATATATGTTTGTACGTATTTAGTACTCTATTTATTTATTTATTTTACTTGTACATATTTATTCTATTTATTTTATTTTGTTAATATGTTTTGTTTTGTTGTCTGTCTCTCCCTTCTAGACTGTGAGCCAGCTATTGGGTAGGAACCCTCTCTATATGTTGCCAACTTGTACTTCCCAAGCGCTTAGTACAGTGCTCTGCACGCAGTAAGCGCTCAATAAATGTGATTGACTGAATGAATGAATGTGACTTGTCCAAGGTCACACAGCACACAAAGTGGTGGAGCTAGGATTAGAACCCAGGTCCTTCTGACTCCCACACCCATGTTCTATCCATTGAACTATGCAGCTTTTCTAAATAATAATAATAATAATGTTGGTATTTATTCAGTGCTTACTATGTTCTAAGCCCTGGGGTAGATACAAGGTATTCAGGTTGTCCCATGAGAGGCTTACAGTTTTCATCCCCATTTTACAGATGAGGTCACTGAGGCACAGAGAAGTTAAGTGACTTGCCCAAGGTCACACAGCTGGCAAGTGGCAGAGCCGGGATTCAAACCCATGACCTCTGACTCCCAAGCCCGGGCTCTTTCCACTAAGCCACGCTGTAAATCATGTCACCCTCAGTTACAAAAAATTCTAACTACACCAAAATTTTACTTTAATCCGGCTCTACTTTCAGTCTTGCTTTATTGCAAATGTTAGGCAATGATATGTAAACCAAATACATTCAAATCACTTTACATAATGAATGTAAATGATTTCACTTTCCATTTTCACTTTAGGAAGTCATCTGACACAGTTACCTTATTTTATGCAAATTAACCTCCAACATTAAATCATTATCACCCAATTCCGTCAACCATCATAGGCCCTTTAAGTTCCAGGAATTGTCTATTTACAAATTGGAAAATCATAGCATATACTCACCACTTTAAACCACACAATTTAATTTTCTGAGAACAGATGATATGGAGACAAATTATAAGTCTGCTCAGTATCCTCAGGAAGAGAGTATGAATTCGGTAAAACTATAGATTGATGTTTCAGAGCTAAAAGTCCATTGTCCAAAGAATAGTAGTTTTCATACTCTGAAAATTCTGCCCCTGCTTTTCTTTTTATTTGAATTAAGTTTGTGGTGACACTATTTAATACAAATTTCTTTTCAAGAATGAATTGTGAAAGGTCACAAAGATACAGGGAAATAGGATTTTTCTCTTGGTGATGACAAACTCAGTGGAATACTGAATTTATTTATGAATACAAATTGATGAGTTTTTCAATTCTGACATGTAAAAAGAAAATGAGATGTGATGCAAACCAAATTCATTATGGCAGGTGTTGAGGGTGAGGGAGGAGAAAAATACACTTGTTTAAACTGAATTCGTTTATATTTCAACATGTAGTACTGTCCTTGAGTTGATCGGTCAATAAATCAACGGTATACACTGAGTACTTTCTGTAAGCAGAGCACTGTACTAGGTAAATGAGAGAGTACATTCCACAGAGTTGATAAACATGATCTGCCTTCAAAGAGTTTACAGTCCAGAAAGGGAGACAGACATTAAAATTAATTATAGAAGCAGCAGAGAAGAAGCGTGGCTCAGTGGCAAGAGCAAAGGCTTTGGAGGCAGAGGTCATGGGTTCAAACCCTGACTCCGCCAGTTGTCAGCTGTTTGACTTTGGGCAAGTCACTTAACTTCTCTGTGCCTCAGTTACCTCATCTGTAAAATGGGGATGAAGACTGTGAGCCCCCAGTGGGACAACCTGATCACCTTGTAACCTCCCCAATGCTTTGCACATAGTAAGCGCTTAACAAATGCCATCATTATTATTATTATTATTACAGATAGGGGAAATGTATCTAAATGCTGTGGGGCTGGGGGTGGAGTAGATATCAGAGTGCTTATCAAAGACCCTAGAACACAGACAAAGCAGAAGGGAGACCTACTAGGGTGGGGAAAGGAGGGCTTAGTCACAGAAGACCTGCTGGAGATGTGACATTAATAAGGCTATGAAGGTAAGGAGAGTAGTGATCTATCATATATTAAGGGGAAGAGAATTCCAGGCCAGAGGAAGGAAATGGGCAAGGGGTCAGCAGTGAGACTGGTGATATCGGGGTACAGTGTGTAAGTGGGCAGTAGAGGAGCAAAGTGTGTGGGATGGGTTGCAGTAAGAAATCAATAAGGCAAGGTAGGAGGGAGAGAGCTAATTGATTGCCTTAAATCCAATAATGGAAAGGAGTTTCCACTTTGGAGATTTTTGAAGAGTGGGAAGATGTGGACTGGGTAATTTTTTAGAAAATTGATCTGGGCAGCAGGTTGAAGTATAAACTAGAGAGGGGAGAGACAGGAGGCAGGGAGGTCAGCGAGGAGGCTGATGTAGTAGAAGCAGCGTGGCTCAGTGAAAAAGAGCTGGGGCTTTGAAGTCAGAGGTCATGGATTCAAATCCTGGCTCTGCCAATTGTCAGCTGTGTGACTTTGGGCAAGTCACTTAACTTCCCTCAGTTCCCTCATCTGTAAAATGGGGATTAAGACTGTGAGCCCCCCCCCCCCCCCTCCATGGGACAACCTGATCATCTTGTAACCTCCCCAGCGCTTAGAACAGTGCTTTGCACATAGAAAGCGCTTAATAAATGCCATCATTATTAGTAGTAGTAGTAGTCAGGGTGGGAAATGAGTGCTTGGATCAGGGTAGTAGCAGTTTGCCTGGATATGAAGGTGCAGAGGCCTGCAAAATTGAACTGATGGCACTCCTGGGTGGGTTCTCCCTTGGACTGGATGACCCAAAATTCCTCTGTCTCTGTTAATATGCATTAAAATTGGTGCAGGGAAGAAAGGAGGAAGAACTCAAGAGTGCCAAAATGCAGAACCAGGGGCAGGAAGGTGTTTTCTCAGCAGAGGGCAGCATGGGAGCAATATTGAGCAAGACCAGCTCTTAGAGGGACTTGTGACTGCCCACTTTATTTTATTCTTCAGGTTCCCTAGCTTAGCTGTGGTTGAAATAGCTGGTGAGAGCTAGCAATAAGGGACTGTCCCATGGTTGCTGGTTTCTCTTTCCAGTTTCAAAACCCACTGTCTTAACATAAACAGAGGCACAGGTGCTCATTTTGATAGTCAGAGGCCGTAGTAAGACACAGGGATGATATACAAAAATAAACTGATGGATAAATTTTCTCCGCGTTTATCTTAAGAAAGGTCAGAAGCTTCCAGAGCTTGGAGTGATATAACCTGGGGCTGAGAACATCTCACCCCAACCAAGTCTCCTTCAGGATGCCAGCGTCTGCAGATGAGAAAACTGGAAATATCCTTTGTTTTGAAGCCATTCCAAGAGATTGAGAAAGTTGGGGGAGCAAACACAAACACTGAGCAAACTCACGGATAGTAAAACTGTTTTGCAACTGCCAGATTCCTGGCCCAACAGATGGGCAGAGTCAACAGAAATCTCTTCCTCCTGAAAGCAGGGTCATAACTAGGTGAAATCGGGCCTAAGGGCATGGTTGTTCTGCCCTCCTTTTCTCTTTCCATGAAGCTCATTCTTTCCTCTCTTGGGGAGATGATACAAACTCTGTGATTTTCTTGGAAACAATTTGACTCTGTCCCTGTAGGGCGGGTACTTACTTGCCAATCTGTAGACATGAAAGTCAAAGAAAAAAGATAAATGTGTGTGCGTGTGTGTGCGTGTGTGTGTGAAGCGAGTGATGGAAGGGGTACGGGAGGGCTGGGGAATTGGAGAATTTAGCATTTTCTAATGAAAAATGCATGGACCTGGTAGTTATGAAACCTGGGATCTAATCTCAGCCCTGACACTTGCCTGCCAACAGATCTAGGACAAACAGCATGGCTCAGTAGGAAGAGCACGGGCTTGGGAGTCAGAGGTCATGGGTTCTAATCCCGGCTCCGCCACTTGTCTGCTGTGTGACCTTGGGCAAGTCACTTAACTTCTCTGGGCCTCAGTTCCCTCATCTGTAAAATGGGGATTAAAACTGTGAGCCCCACGTGGGACAACCTGATTACCTTGTATGCCCCCCACCCAGCGCTTAGAACAGTGCTTGGCATATAGTAAGCACTTAACAAATACCATCATTATTATTATTACTACTGGATAGAGCATGAGCCTGGGAGTCAGAAGGATCTGTGTTGTAATCCCTGCTCTGCCACGCGTCTGCTGCGTGATCTTGGGCAAGTCACTTCACTCTGTGCCTCAGTTACCTCAGCTGTAAAATGGGGATTGAGACTCCCTCCTCTCTCTCCCCCTCCTTCCGCTCCCCCTCGTCCCCCTCTCCATCCCCACCATCTTACCTCCTTCCCTTCCCCACAGCACCTGTATATATGTATATATGTTTGTACATATTTATTACTCTATTTATTTATTTATTTTACTTGTACATATCTATTCTATTTATTTTATTTTGTTAATATGTTTGGTTTTGTTCTCTGTCTCCCCCTTCTAGACTGTGAGCCCACTGTTGGGTAGGGACTGTCTCTATATGTTGCCAACTTGTACTTCCCAAGAGCTTAGTACAGTGCTCTGCACACAGTAAGCGCTCAATAAATACGACTGATTGATTGATTGATTGATTGATTGACTGACTATGAGCCCCACATGGGACAGGGACTTTACCCAACCTGATTTGTTTGTATCCACCCCAGCACTTAGTAAAATGCCTAGCACATAGTAAGCACTTAACAAATACCATAATTATTATTATTATTATTCTCTATGCCTCAGTTCCCTCACCTATACAATGGGGATCCAATATCTGTTGTTATTCCCACTTTGACAGTGGGCCCTAAGTGGAACAGGGACTGTGTCTAGCCTGATTACCTTGTATCTATCTCAGTTTTTAGTACAAAACTGGGCAAATAGTAAGGATATCAGAAATATCACAGTTATTATTGTCTCTCAAATTAAACCACATGTGGATATTGTGAGACTGCACTGCTGCTCTCAAACATTTTCATCAAAAAATCAACTGACATGTAATTTATACTTGCCTCATTAAGATTTCCAGGTCTTAACAGCTTTATCTCCTTGAATTTGTTTCCGTATTAATTACTACTCCAGCAATTAGATCACTTGTGTAGCATATATCAGGAAGCATTTATCATCTCTTTAATTCCAGAAATGGATTCAGTGGTGGCCAAGAAAACATGGGCATGTGATTTTACAGAAGGTAAATGAAAAGACAACCACAAAAACCTGCTATCCACTCCTGTGTTCTCAGAGAGTTGCTTCCAGCTAGATAGGTAGTTTGGGACAAGGCTTTGGGATCTATCTTGGTCAGTAGGGAGGAAAGGATGGTGACTGTAGGAGGAAAGGATGATGACTGTACTGACTTCAACCAGTGATTGATAGGTTGGCTGGATGCCAGGAAAGGAAAGCCTGACTCGTAACTGTTTAACATACCCAGTAACTGTTTAACATACGTGAATATCTGGATTATTCAATCAGATAAAATTCTCTTTTTCTGGGAAATTGCTGGGATCATTCCACAGTGAGGTGAAATCATGTTTTCACTAGAATCAGGAAATTCTGTTTCACTCTTCTTTCCAGATTACTCCAGCTATATTCTAGGTGGAAAAGCAGTCTTGGAAGGAGGGAGAACAGGCATTGAATCCCCATTTTGCAGATGAGGGAAATGAGGCACAGAGAAGTTAAGTGATTTGCCCGAGGTTACGGCAGACAGGGCCAGTAGGAAACCAGTTTTTGGGTGCCTTTCTAATTATCCCACACAGTTCATTGGTAAACAGTTTCACAACGGATGTATTCATTGAAATAGAGGAAGAGTAATACAAAAAAATAATAAAAAAAACTGATTGAAATGAAAGTGTCTGAGACACCTCATCAGCAAGATAACAATATTTCTGAGCTTAATAGCTGAGCAGTTGCTTTTTGTCACCACACCCTTTTTGTTCAGTCACATTATTTTTTCAATGGCTAAACTATTCCAGGTCCTAAAAAATAATTCTGTACTGTTAATTTTTTTTTCATTGGTTTTGCATTGAAGGTACTCTGAAAATGTCATTTCCTTTCATCTTAAATAGGTGTTGTCTTATCTTATGCTGTCTAGTCATTTCCAATTCATAGTGACTCCTTGGACACATCTCTCCGAGAATGCCCCACCCCCACCCGCAATCGTTCTGGTAGTGTATCCATGGAGTTTTCTTGGTAAAAATACAAAAGTGGCTTACCATTGCCTTCGTCCTCTCAGTAAACCTGAATTTTTGCCCTTGACTCTCTCCCATGCTGCTGCTGCCCAGCATGGGTGGGTTTTGACTTGTAGCAGATTGCCTGCCACTCTCTAGCCACTGGCCAAGCTAGGAATGGAATGGGTTGGGCTCTGCTTGACTCTCCCTCCCATAGCTGGGATTGGTAGAGTCCTGGAAACTCTCCAGGTGCAATTCTGAGAGGGGTCTTAGGTAGAGAAGACCAAACAACTGGGAATCAGTTAGTGTCTTTAAGCCTCAGAAATCTTTAACAGAATCCCTTCCTTCCAGCTATGTCTCTCCTTTCTAACACTTCTTCTGCTGGTCCACTCCTTTGGACAATGACATGCTACAGAAAGGTTTTCTACCATTTTCACCATATTCTCTCACATTGGCCTGATTTGTTTTCCAAAGTCCTGAGATGAATCATAGCCTATCAAACCTGAAGCCCTTTATCAATGAATCGGCAGAGGGGGCTGAGTATAATATAGGTTCTATTATGGAAATTCACCTTTGTGGACAATGATATTGTTATTAGGTGAATTATTTCAATATAGTCTGATTAGACGGCACATTGTTTTTCTGGCCCAGTGCTTCCCCGGGGCCGTTCATGCTCCTGTTTGGTCAAGGTTTAGAAACTGGGACAGGGAACCAAGCCAGGGAGAGACAGTTGGCCCTTGTCCGCCTAACTCTGCCCAGCCTCCTGGGCAGTCATTGCCAGCCGCTTGGCATTGACCATGGGTTTTTTCAGGGGCAAAGTGGTCACAGTGGGCAGGTTTTTGGCCTTCAGTAGAAAACCACCAGAAAATATCATTGGGGTAGCCAGGTCAGGGGCAGGAGGGCCAGCAGGTGGGAACGGACAGGTGTGCTGTGATTCACCTGAAACATCATGGCCTAGTGGATAGAGCATGGTCTGAGAGTCAGAAGGACCTGGGTTCTAATCCTGACTCTGCCACTTGGGAGCAAGACACTTCATTTGTCTGTGTCTCAGTTCCCTCGGTGATTAAGACTATAAGCCCCATGGGGTACAAGGATTGAGGCCATGTGATTAGCTTCTATCTACTCCAATGCTTAGACCTGTGCTTGGCACATAGTAAGCACTTTAAAAATACCATAAAAAAGCCCCTTCTGTGCCTGGAAAAATCTGCTGCCAGTAAGACTCACAGAAGGCAAGTGACAGTTACTTCCCGGAATTGAGCATCCTAGACTGAAGTATATGCGCAGCTGTCGGCAGCTCTAAAAATAGGTTGTCATTCCTCTGTGCTCTTTAATCAGCGATAATTTATACTTGAGTGCTCTCTTGCAATTTGAAATTGTTTTTTGTTATGATTTTAGCTTGCAAGTTCAGCCGTTGAGTGTGCAGTGCTAGCCAGTCAAACTTCCACAAAGCACTCCCTCTTGTCTTCAGATTGTCAGTGGTTATTTCCAGTATCTATCCCGGGAATATATTTTCTTGAATTTCTTGTATATGGATTTTAATAAAGCTTCAGCAAGAGCAAACTATTTTCCTACATCTGAAACTGCATTTTCATAATATTAATAATAATGGAAGCAGCATGGCATAGTGGCTAAAGCAAGAGCCTGGGAGTCAATAGGTCCTGGGTTCTAATTCCGGCTCTTCCACTGAACTGTTTTATGATCTTGGGCCAATCACATCACTTCCTGGGTCTCAATTACCTCATCCATAAAATGAGGATTGAGACTGCAAGCCCCAGGTGGGACAGGGACTGTGTCCAACCAGATTTGCTTGTATCCATCCCAGTGCTTAGTGCAGTGCTTGGCACATAGTAAGTGCTTAACAAATACTACAATACTATACTAATAAAAATAATAATTTTGGTATTTGTTAAGCACTAATTATGTGTCAAGCACTGTAATAATAATAATAATAATAATAATAATGGCATTTGTTAAGTGCTTACTATGTGCAAGCACTCTTCTAAGCACTGGGGAGGATGCAAGGTGATCAAGTTGTCCCACGTGGGGCTCACAGTCTTAATCCTCATTTTCCAGGTGAAGTAACTGACTCACAGAGAAGTTAAGTGATTTGCCCAAAGTTACACAGCAGATAAGTGGCAGAGCTGGGATTAGAACCCATGTCCTCTGACTTGGGGCCTGGGGTCAGGGGTCTGCGCTCTTTCCATTAAGCCACACTACTTCTCTATTCATCTATGCCGTGAATTGTATAAATGGATTGACTTCCCATACTGTCTTTCAGTCTCTGTGTTTGTGGTAAGGTCTTCTTGGCTTTCCAATAGTCCAATTTAGTCAGTCCATCTAATTTATTGAATGCTTACTGTGTACAGAGCACCAGACTTAGCACTTAAGAGAGAACAATACAACAATAAACAGACACATTCCCTACTCATAGTGAGCTTACAGTCTAGAGGGGGAGACAGAAATTAATGTAAATAAATTGTAGATATGCATAGACCTTTAAGTCCCTTCTGAAGCCCTCAGTGCCCCAGTATCTTATAAGGGGTTAGAAGCAGGGAGTTCGGCCTGGCCAGAGCTATGCCAAACCTGCCTCTTCCTGTCTGGCTGGGGGTGGGGAAATGATTGTGTCCCTGTGAGAAGCCTGGATGGAACAATCTCAATTAAGATTTATCTTGTCTTATGCTGTCAAATGGTTTCTGACCCATAGCTACTTCATGGACACATCTCTTCCATCTCTCTATCATTATTATTATTATTCAGATTTAATGAAAAATTTCTCCAATTGAGATTGAACAACAATCTTCTTCTAGCCCTCCCAAAGTTCCTTGTAGCAAGCCATCTCTTCCTCAGTCTAAACTCTATCAGGGTCTTCAGCAGTCAAATTCATCTGCTTTCTTGTTGCAAGATTTCTTAATTCCCAAATTTTAGCTGGGAGTAATTTATTAATCTGTTTTGAGATCTTGCAGGGATGTCAAGGTGTTGTTAAGGTACCCCAAAATAATGGCCGTACCCCCAGATTAGAGCTATCAAAGGACATCTCGAACCTGGGAGGTCACAAACCATAATGGCTGTATCTTGAAGTTGTAGGTATCAAGGGATGGTTGTAACCCAGAGTAGTCAATCCATCAATTAATGGTATTTATTGAATGCTTACTATGTACAGAGTACTGTACTAAGCACTTGGGAAAATACAGTACTACAATAAACAATGACAATCCTTGCCCACAACAAGCTCCCTACTCCCAACATGTAAGGTATCAAATCATAATGGCTGTATTGCGGGGTTGTATGTTTTAAGTGACACTGTAATGTGAGGCAAAGTACCAAGCCATAATAGCTGTATCTATCAAGGGATTGCTGTAACTTCGGATATGTCTGTATACTCAATTCTGTCTTGAAACTGCAATTTCACTACAAGTTTTGGCTAGATCGTTGACAGGGACTTGGGGATTTTTTGTTCCACAACATGAGCCTGTTGGGTGTGGCATTCCATGGTGCTGGAAGAAACAGTTTGTGTGTACCTGCGTGGGTTTGGAAAGGGTGAGTGTACTACAGTCCAACTTTACCTTATATAGGGTTTTGCAAGGTGAGTCTTGTGTTCCAGAGAACTGGGTATGATGGTAATATGCTGGCAGTGTTGGAGCATATTGTAAATTTATGACACAGATGGAGCATAATGTAAATTTACAGCACAGATGGATGGATATTTATTTTTTTCCCAAATCAGTCAATGATATTTATTGAGTGCTTACTGTGTGTAGAATACTGTACTAAGTGCTTGGGAAAATACAATACAATAGAGTTGGTAGAAACCATCCCTTCCCAAAGGGTGCTTACAGTATAGAGGGGGAGACAGATGTTAAAATGCATTACAAATATGGGAAATAGTAAGGACACGCACAACCCATTGAGTGGAGAATAATGAGTCTCTTTTTGGTAGGTGTGAATCCTAGTGGATTTGCAGTGGTGACATGTTTCAGAAGAAAGCATGTAGTCTACCCCTGCCTCTTGCCAGGAATAGAAACACAGCTATTCTATTTTTAACTTCATGTATAGCATATTTCCTTTAAACAATTAAATTGCTCTGTTCCATAATTTCAGTATTTCCCCCATTTCTCAGACCACTGGGAAATCCCATAAAGGGTTACACTAAAATTAAGAGAGCAACAGTGCATAAAATTGAAGGTTGTAGAATTGGAGATCGTAAAATTGGAGACTGTAAAATACCAGATTTAGAATGATATTATTTATTATATGCTACTTGTATTCATTTGTCATATATTATTTATACTATATCCTAAAATTATTTATTCAGTGCATACTCTGTATAAAACACTGTACTGGGAAAAATGCTCAGATTAAAAGAAGACGAGGTCCCTGCCCCTCAAGAGATACACACTTGCTGAAGAAGAGGGAAGGACATAGGCAGAAACAGATTGAGTATTTCTCTGTGTGCTGGGTTGATATTGCAAGACCCGCCTTTAAGACTTAAATGACAAAGAGGTTAGCCTATGGGAATGTTGAGGTCACCTAGGTAAACAGACTGGCCCCTGGGATTACCTTGAGAAACCACTCTCTGCGCCCAGATTAATTAGGTTGACTCTTTGACACAATTAGGAAATCCTTACAGAAAATGACAGAAACAGAGGGAGCAATCATGGAAAAAGTAAGACTGGATGCAGTGGAGAGGGGTGGAAGGCTGCTTAGAGAAGTAGCATGGCTCAGTGGAAAGAGCATGGGCTTTGGAGTCAGAGGTTATGGGTTCAAATCCTGGCTCTGACCATTGTCAGCTGTGTGACTTTGGGTAAGTCACTTAACTTCTCTGGGCCTCAGTTCCCTCATGTGTAAAATGGGGATTAAGACTGTGAGCCCCCATGGGACAACCTGATCACCTTGTAACCTCCCCAGAGCTTAGAACAGTGCTTTGCACATAGTAAGCACTTAATAAATGCCATAGAAAAAAAAGAAGGCAGAAGCAGGGCCAGGAAAAACCATGAAAAGAGGAGAAGCCATTTGCAAGGCTTCATGGCTTCATTGACTCAATGACTTCATTGAGGTTTTTTTTCTCTTATGCTATTTGTTAAGCACTTACTACATGCAAACACTGTTCTAAGTACTGGGGTAGATACAAGAGAAGCAGGTTGGACACAGTCCATGTCCTACATAGGTCTCACAGTCTTAATGCCTATTTTATAGGTGAGGGAACCAAGGCTCAGAAAAGTAAAGTGACTTGCTCAAGGTCGCACAGCAGACAAATGGCAAAGCCAGCATTAGAACTCAGGTCTTCTGGAGGCCTTTGCTCTTTCCACTAGACCACACTACTTCTCGTTCTGGTTCCTCTTCATATCTATAAAATCCAAAATACCAGTTGTCATCAGAAAGCAAGTTATGCTCATAGCCGTAAATTACGCTTTCTAAAGAGACGACAGTAATGCTGACACTTCCCCAAGAAAGTAAAGCAAACAAATGACTAAGCTGTAAAGTGTTTTCAGAGTGCAGTCAGGCGAATGCTGTATGCATAATTCTCAGTTTTCTTAATTAGAGCTGGAACAGGCCACCAGTCCCAATAAAAATCTCATTGGTAAGACACAAATATCTAGGGAAGCGACACAGTTCTTGGGAAGTAGTGCAGAGCTACAAAAATCAAGTAATTAAAAATGTACCTACAATGGGTTTTGAACAACACAATTTACCTGAAAACCACAGCACCTATTGTTTCTTAGCAATCACCCTGCATCCAGTAATAGCACCCAAGGGTCTTATTAGCGTGAGGTTCCTGAAGAGCCTGGATGAGGATTTCAGTCTCTGAGGGTTGCAAGACTGGGGTGAAGGGAAGTTCCTCTCCTCTTCGATCTCTCTCTATATTTATAAAGCGAGAAAGAGAGAGAGAAAAAGAGCACAAGTGAGAAACCATCTTTTTGAAGATGACACCACGGAGGGTGAGCTCTATCCACACATGTGAGAGTGACTGAAAAGACTGATGCATGGCAAACATTCACTTTTATTTTGTGTGCACGCAAAGCTAGGTTCTAATTGTATTAACATGTTTGTGTTACCAGGGTCTCGGCTGTTTTCAAACCTGCCTCTCAGCATCCCTGTCTTGGTCTGTCTGCTGTAATGGTCAATCCGCTACTATTTTGTATTTTTTGAAGGTGTGCTTCACAGATAAATCAGTTATTCTCCCCTCTGTCTTATATGTGTATCTTTCAGTTCACTATGTAGCAGTTTCTTGGGTGTCCTGCTGCTGTCTATTCCCCTCACACATCCTGCCCAATGGATCTGTGTTCCTGTAAACGTCCCTTCAATGCTGTTATGATGACTGGGTTCCAGGATCACATTTTTAGTAGTCTTGTTCTACCTCCATTGTTGACTGTGGATCGTAGGTGACCTTGGGAAATTTGAATGGGTTTCCTGGGATAAATCCAGGCCTCACAACCATATAAATAACTGGACATGAGAACATTTTTATAGAACTAAAACTTGATATGTATCTTGATACCTTACTGTTATTATATTCTGAGTGTCAATCTGCCATTTATAAATTCTGTATTACCCCTGAAAAATCTTTGGATGTGTCTCAAGTTTCCAAGGTGTGGACTGGTTCCTAACTTTGGTTTCCCTCAGACATATTGCCATTAATAGTCCTGTACCAAATCTGCAAAGTGATTTGCAATCAGTCTCACTACAATAATAATGATAATAGTAATGATAAAAAAAACTTGTGATATTTGTTCAGTGCTTATTAAGTGCCAGGCACTGTTCTAAGTGCTGAGGTGGATACAAAATAATCAGGTCCCACATGGGGCTCACAGTCTAAGTAGGAGGGAGAACGGGTATCCCCATTTTGCATGTGAGAGAACTGAGTCACAGAGAAGTTAAGTGACTTGCCCAAGGTCACACAGCAGGCAAGTGTCACAGTCAGGATTAGAATCCACATCCTGTGACTCCCAGTCCCATACTCATTTCACTAAGCCACACTGCTTCTCAGTCTACTGAAAGGATTATTTTAACTCCACTTTTACTGTGAGTAGAAAAAGGCTTTGGTTCCAAGAGATTGTACCTGTGTATGCAATCAAGGTATATTCTTCCTTCATTTGAATTAAAACTTTATTTCATGCCCTCATATTTTTGGTATGCTATGAAACAATGGTCATCTGTTACCTGGAATAATTCACACAGACTATTCATCTCAATTTAGGAAGGGAATAAAAAACACTGGAAAGATATGATGAAGGGAGAGAGAATTGGTGGGAGGGTATGTCACTGTCATTAGAACCACTTGTATTTGTGGCTGGATTCCCTTCCATAAGAGGGTAGAGTGGAAATATTAGAGCTCTTTCCACAGACCTTATGAAGGATGAGAAGGAATATGATTGAAGTCTAAGTAATTATGGAGGCTGTAGACAGGATAAATATAGAATTGTTTCTCCCCATAGTCATTCATTCATTCAATCGTATTTATTGAGCACTTACTGTGTGCAGAGCACTTGGGAAGTACAAGTTGGCAAAATATAGAGACAGTCCCTACCCAACAACGGGCTCATAGTCTAGAAGGGGGAGACAGACAACAAAAGAAAACATGTAGACAGGTGTCAAAATTATCAGGACAACTAGAATTATAGCTATATGCACAACATTAAAAAAATGAATAGAAAATAAATATGTACAAGTAAAATAAATAGAGTACTAAATCTGTACAAATATATGCAAGTGCCGTGGGGAGGGGAAGGAGGTAGGGCAGGGGGTGGGGAGGAGGAGAGGAAAAAGGGGGCTCAGTCTGGGAAGGCCTCCTGGAGGAGGTGAGCTCTCAGTAGGGCTTTGAAGGGAGGAAGAGAGCTAGCTTGGTGGATGTGTGGAGGGAGGGCATTCCAGGCCAGGGAAAGGACGTGAGCCAATGGCAGGGCAGGCGAGAATGAGGCACAGTGAGAAGGTTAGCGGCAGAGGAGCGGAGGGTGTGGGCTGGGCTGTAGAAGGAGAGAAGGGAGGTGACGTAGGAGGGGGTGAGGTGATGGACAGCCTAGAAGCCGAGAGTGAGGAGTTTTTGCTTGATTTGTAGGTTGACAGGCAACCACTGGAGATCTTTCCTATCCATCCAAACTGCTACCCTGCTCATTCAAGCTCTCATCCTATCCTGTCTGGACTACTGCACCAGCCTTCTCTCTGATCTCCCATCCTCGTGTCTCTCTCCACTTCAATCCATACTTCATGCTGCTGCCCGGATTATCTTTGTCCAGAAACGCTCTGGGCATATTACTCCCCTCCTCAAAAATCTCCAGTGGCTACCAATCAATCTGCGCATCAGGCAGAAACTCCTCACCCTGGGCTTCAAGGCTGTCCATCACCTCGCCCCCTCCTACCTCACCTCCCTTCTCTCTTTCTACTGCCCAGCCCGCAACCTCCGCTCCTCCGCCGCTAATCTCCTCACTGTACCTCGTTCTCGCCTGTCCCGCCGTCGACCCCCGGCCCACGTCATCCCCCGGGCCTGGAATGCCCTCCCTCTGCCCGTCCGCTAAGCTAGCTCTCTTCCTCCCTTCAAGGCCCTGCTGAGAGCTCACCTCCTCCAAGAGGCCTTCCCAGACTGAGCCCCTTCCTTCCTCTCCCCCTCGTCCCCCTCTCCATCCCCCCATCTTACCTCCTTCCCTTCCCCACAGCACCTGTATATATGTATATATGGTTGTACATATTTATTACTCTATTTATTTTTTTATTTTACTTGTACATTTCTATCCTATTTATTTTATTTTGTTGGTATGTTTGGTTCTGTTCTCTGTCTCCCCCTTTTAGACTGTGAGCCCACTGTTGGGTAGGGACTGTCTCTATGTGTTGCCAATTTGTACTTCCCAAGTGCTTAGTACAGTGCTCTGCACATAGTAAGCGCTCAATAAATATGATTGATTGATTGATTGATTGATTTTGGAGGAGGGGAGTGACATGCCCAGAGTGCTTCTGTACAGAGATAATCCAGACAGCAAAGTGAAGTATAGACTGAAGCGGGGAGAGACAGGAGGATGGGAGATCAGAGAGGAGGCTGATGCAGTAATCCAGGAGGGATAGGATGAGAGATTGAACCATATCACAAGATACCAGGATTAAGGCCCATCATCAAAGCTTGAAATAGGCGTATTCAAAGAAAGGAAAAGAAACAGGCCCACCCAGCACGTGAAGGACTTGGAATTTGCCACAAGTTGTGCAGGCTGAAAATATCAGCAGGTTAAGAGATGTTTGAGAAAATCTGTAGATAAGATTTCCATAATGTATTCCTAGAAGGAAAGTTAGATCGAGAGATTAATGGCGCATTCCTAAACATCAGGCCACCAAGGAATGTAACCATCGCATGAATCCTTCAAACATTCTGTTGCCCATGTCAGAGTCAGGCAATTGGGCTGGATGGGTCATTGGTCAACCCAGTAATGGTGCTGCTTGTGTTCTTAAAGCGAACAGGTTGTCACTTGTAAATACAAAAGTACACCGAGTAAATGGAGAGATTGGGAAGGTCACATCCATGCTCTCTAAGGAAACCATGATCCATGTCCCTGTTCCAGTTGCTTGGCAACATCGACCCCGTGTTGCAGTGCTGTCAGACCAAGTGCAATGGAGCAAACATCTGGATCCATATTAATCTTGCATTGAAACCCGAAATAGCTTTCAGAGGGACCTATTCCCCATTGGCAGCATAAGATGTTGAGTCAGGGACCACACAATGCCCGTCGCCTGCCAAATCTGATAAATGACTCGGGATTCACTATTTGCAAATATCCAGGAGAGAGTCACACAAAAGTTCTACAGACGTGTCTAAAGAGGTAAGAATTATGTCTCAGTGAATGCCAGGATCAGGATCAGTTGAATTCATCTTTGGAGATTTGCCTTCCTGTGAGCTGCCTAGGCAGCTCCAATAAAGCGAATAACAAATTTCCAATCTTAAAACTGAAGTTACATAAAAAAAGGCTCCAGCCCACGAAGCTCCCTAAAAGAGTTTTGCTGACAAGGTTGATGCCCAAATTAACTTTCTAACTAGATCTTTCTCTCCCCTCTCCCATTTCCATTTCCTCACACATAGGTTTCCAGCCCCTCTAGATTGTAAGCTTGCTGTCGGCAGGGATTCTGTCTCTTTATTGTTATTTTGTACTCTCCCAGGAGCTTAATACAGAGCTCTGCAAATGGCAAGTGCTCAATAAATATGATGGACTGACTGACTACATCTTAGAATTCCTTACCCTACTAAATCCAACAGATCACAGCCCTCCTTATAGTCAAAGTCCCTATAGTCCATATCTACCAACATGCCTACCCTAATTAATTCCCAGAATCCCAAGTCATGGAAACTCATCAGCCATCTTTATACTTATATGCCTTGGGTTTGCTTGAGAGCAGTTGGGAATAGTTTTTCTAGACCCATTGCTTTCCACATGGTTAAATTCTGCCATAACTGGTGCCATGTTTCCATTTCACCCCAGAGCTTATTCTACTGTCAATTTTGAGGCTGATGATGATTGTCTCAGCCTATATATGGAAGAGCCTAAGATCAAGTGCAAGGGAAGCATCACAGTCCCAATTCTGGGATGCGCATAATTTTCAAAAAATTGTCCACAAAAATCATACTACTCCAGGTAAACCAAAATGTACCATTAGCCAAACAAAAAGCATTTTCGTTGTGACTTCATCTGATGTTTTCCCTATGTGCCAGCCCAAATATGCACAGCCCCCAAAGTGGAAATGAAAACTGAGGCTAAACAAGGATACCCAATTTAGCATGAATAACCATTTGCTTATGTCCGTTATTGATTCTCAAGTGTTGTAATTTCTAATCACACTTAGATTGAATCACTTCCCAAATGATAGTTATTGCTTCTGAGCAAGTTCCTAGCAGATTTCAGGGTTCAGGCTTCAGGACGAGGAAGAAATGACATGAGAAGTCCAAAGGGATATTACAGAAACTAAAACTCCACTAATCCCAGAAGGTTGTTTATGGGAGAGAAGCAGCATGGCCTAGAGGAGAGAGCATGAATCTGGGAGTCAGAGGAACCTGGGTTCTAATCTCGGCTCTACCACATGTCTGCTGTGTGACCTTGGGCAACTCACTCAACTTCCCTGTGCATCTGTAACCTCATCTGTAAAATGGGGACTGAGACTGTGAGCCCTATGGGGGCCATAAACTGTGTCCAACCTAATTAGTTTGTATCTACCTCAGCACATAGTACAGTGCCTGGCACTTAAAAAATACCTCAAAATGCACAGAACTTTGCTATGAAGGGAAAATTAAATGCCCCTCTGCTGGCTCTCACACCTGCCTCCCATTTCTTTCTTTGTGCACACATTTATTTTTAAATGCACAAAGTGAGGAATAGGCCTGTACATACTGCTAAGTAAAATCAATTTCTGGCAGGCTGCTTGAGTTATTTGGCCAGGCCCAAATATATGTTGCTACTCAATTTTTGAAGAAATTGAGAAGGAACTCACACTGTTGATCAGAAGAACATGATTAGCAGAGCAATGGCAGATGACAGCCAGCAATTGTCTTCAATGCTGAAATAGAGCTGAGATGTAATTGTAGAACAGTGAAGTTAAAGACCATAATCAACACATATGACATTGAAAAATAACATAGATAAGCATTAATAAACATGCTCCATATTTTTCAGATGGAGGAAATAGCTTGAATCCTCAAAAGCACAGACAGTCATCTTAACAAAAGTATGTTCTGAGAACCCCAGGCATAAATGATTTTTAACAACACTTAGTAGAAGGAAAATATTAAGCGGGTGTACAAGATACAAAATGTTTATAACTACACTTTGCTCTAACTTTTTCACCAATCTCTTCTCTCTGTTCAGGTAGGAGAACACTTCCAAGAGACAATTTTGATTTAAAAATCTTCCCTCTCTTGATCTCTAATTTTGTTCTCCCTGAGAAGCTCTATGAATCTAACCATTTTCACATTGACAGTTTTCTTTCAGTTAAGGTCCAAATCTTGATCAACTTAACCAAATCTAGTCAGATCGAAAGAGACATCTGCACTAGATTTTTAATATCAGTCTTTCAAGTGCAAAATACCTCAGTGAAACAGTTACTTAAGTAATGGAAAGGCAAACCTCTCTGAAACAACACACCGATCTCACAGATCAGACCTTGCCTTGAGAGAAAAGATTGGTTTGAACACCCAGGAGATTTAGTCCTGTTCTCTGCTAACAGCTCTCCATAGCTCCCCTGTGAACAGTTGTCACTTCCTAAGCAAAAAAATCAGGGAGCATAAATGCGTTGGCACATATGGCAGTCAACATCCACCTAAGCACTTTAAACCCTCTCATTTCTCTATGTGATGTGTTGATATCAGACAAAGAGAACTCCACTGATCCTTTTATGATTTACAGGAGGGAAGATTTCAAGTGACAAAGGAAGTTCAGCAGTTTAAACAAAGCACACCTCTTCAACTAAAAATAAACACCAGAGACTCTTTCCTGAGGAATCTGAATGAAGTCAAAGGATAAATGGCTTTTTTTAGACGGGAGGAAGTGGGAGAGAAGTTCCCTATACACTGAATTTCACAGCAGGTTTTTCCTGAAGAGCATAAAAAATGTTTCTAAACACTTAAGCCATTCTTATATCCCAAAGCCTTTGGCCACATCACCAAACACTTCCTAAATTGCTCAACAAGATCCTGGTACAACTTTAGAGAGTTGATAGTCCTGGACTTCAAGTTAAATGGAGTGGGGGGTCTAAAAGGAATCAGCCTAGAGGCAAGCAAGAATGTTGGTGAAATTCAGGTAATAATAATAATAATTGTGGTATTTGTTAAGCACTTACTATGGGCCAGGCACTGTATTAAGCGCTAGGCTGGATACAAGCAAACTGGGTTGGGCACGGCCCTTGTCCCACATGGGGCTCACAGTCTCAATCCCCACTTTACAGATGAGGTAACTGAGACACAGAGAAATGAAGTGGCTTGCCCAAGATTACACCGTAGACAAGTGGTGAATCCTTCCAAGAGTCAGGTTGACAGGTTCCAACAATTGCACTGATTCCATGACACCAGAGGTGGAAGGGTGTGAGCAACTCCGATTGGAATAGTGCTACCCAGTGAGATTGAACACACAATTTAGCCACATGATCAATACCATTGACACTCACCATTCCAACTAAATTATCACCCTGAAGATATTTTGGTTACTTGTAAAGCTACACCCAATGTAATATGAGATGGGTGGACAGTGACTCTCCAGGGATGGATGGTAGTTTCGATACCTTCAACCTTGGCATCTTTCCACTGACCCAGCAAGGGTCTTGATTGGGCCCAAATATCCAAATGCCAGCTTCTATAAACATCTCTTTTGAAGGATTATGAGGAACTCTGAGGGGTTGACATTGTGAAACTGGCTCAGCTTTGAGCTGTGCCTTGATTTCTGAGCCACCTATCATACAAGTGTTTGCTGATTGTCTTCGTGTTTCATGTTTTGAATCAAAAGCTGTGCTGTAGGTGAGCGATGGCAGTTTATAAGCAGCAAGAAAGTTTCCCATTACACTTGTTCTTTCAGTTCAACAAAAGGTGGAATTTGATCATCTAGGACTCAATCAATCCACTGTCTTTCAGAGGCATTTTACTTGAAATTGTGCTAATTCTGCCAAATACAGGGATGGAAGTAAACCAGAGCTGTCTAGAATGGCACACCGATAAAACAGTAAGGACCAATGCACTCATTCTGGTATTAATCAGAAGCAGCACGCCCTAATGGATAGAGCCCGTGCCTGGGTTCTAATCCCAGCTCTACCACTTGTCTGCAGTGTGACCTTGGACAAGTCACTTCACTTCTCTGTGCCTCAGTTATGTCATCTGTAAAGTTGGGGGAGGCGGAGAGTTTAGACTGTGAGCCCCATGTGGAACATGAATTGTCTCCAACTTGATTACCCTGTATCTACCCCAGAACTTAGTACAGTGCCAGGCACATAGTAAGCACTTAACAAATATCATAAAAATTTTTTTGAAATAGAAGCATTTGTTTATTATAGTGTTCAGTCATGCTACCTGGGCCAGATAATCCACAGCCATATAGTTATATATGGCTCTCACTGGTAAAGTTCATTCATTTATTCATTTAATCGTATTTATTTACTCATTCATTCAATCATATTTATTGAGCGCTTACTGTGTGCAGAGCACTGTACTAAGAGCTTGGGAAGTACAAGTTGGCAACATACAGAGATTGTCCCTATCCAACAAAGGGCTCACAGTCTAGAAGGGGGAGATAGACAACAAAACAAAATATATTAACAAAATAAAATAAATAGAATAGTAAATATGTACAAGTAAAATAGAGTAATAAATCTGTACAAACATATATACAGGTGCTGTGGGAAGGGGAAGGAGGTAGGGTGGGAGGGATGGGGAGGGGAAGAGGAAGCAGGGGGGTCAGTTTGGGAAGGCCTCCTGAAGGAGGTGAGCTCTCAGTAGGCTTTGAAGGGAGGAAGAGAGCTAGCTTGGAAGATGTGCGGAGGAAAGGCATTCCAGGCCATGGGGAGGACGTGGGCTGGGGGTCGATGGCGGGACAGGCGAGAACAAGGCACAGTGAGGAGGTTTGCTTACTGTGTGCAGAGCACTGTACTAAGCACTTGGGAAGTACAAGCCAGCAACATATAGAGACAGTCCCTACCAAACAATGGGCTCACAGTCAAGAAGATGGGCTTAGAGCTGTGTGGGCCGAGGAGCAGACTAAACCTAGACACAGTGCCAGCCACCCATAACGTGCAATGTCTGAACACGGGTGTGCCAGGCAGCCAGTTGGCCACCAGCACCCCAGCATGGCCCTGGGGCCTCTCCATAGTGAGGCCCAGGGAAAGCCGGACCCTGTCCCACATGGGAGTCACAGGATAAGAAGAAGGGAGAATCGTCATTTAATCCCCATTTGACGCATGACGAAACTGAGGCACAGAAAAGTTGATTGACTAGCTTGTGGATTGTCATTGTGCTCCGGGGGGGTTGCAGGGTGAGTTGAACTGCTCTTGCCACCACTGAGGTTGGAGAAGCAGTGTGGCTCAGTGGAAAGAGCCCGGTTTTTGGAGTCAGAGGTCATGGGTTCAAATCCTGACTCCGCCAATTAGCTGTGTGACTTTGGGCAAGTCACTTCATTTCTCTGTGTCTCAGTTACTTCATCTGTAAAATGGGGATGAAGACTGTGAGCCCCTGGTGGGGCAACCTGATCACCTTGTAACCTCCCCAGCACTTAGAACTGTGCTTTGCATATAGTAAGTGTTTAATAAATGCTATTATTATTATTATTATTATTATTATTATTCCCCCTCACTCTTCCCCTCCATCCCCTTCCCTCCCCACCCCCAGAATGCCTGGTTTTATAAAAGTGGACAGACATCAAAAAGTATTGCTAACATGGCACTTTACCTCACCCCCTAGTTCGGTTAGGAGTCTATTTTACTTTCACCCAGGGAGTAATATCCCCTATTCCATAGCCTCCTTATGTCATAGTTCATAAAATAATATTTTTATGGCATTTGTTAAGCACTTATAAAAGTTCCAGGCACTGTACTAAATGTTGGAATAGATACAGGATAATCAGATTGGATACAGCCCATGTCCCATATGGGGCTCACAGTCAACCTCCATTTTACAGATGAGGTAACTGAGGCAAAGAAAAGTTAAGTGACTTGTTTATCCCAGATTGCACAGCAGATAAGTGGAGGAGCAGGATTCAAATTCAGGTCTTCTGATTTCTAGGCCCATGCTCGTTCCACTAGGCCATGCTGCTTCCAAAAAGGAATTTGTGTTCTCTGAACACTAATGTTTGTCTAGCTAAATACACATTCAGAAAAAGTTGGACTGAGACTGTGTCCAGTTAACTTTCAAAAATTCTTAGGAGGAAAGCTGCTATGTAAATCCATTAAATTACTCTTCAAGCAGACAAGTGATGTGGAATCAATATTTTATGTGGCATGTTTGTGTGGAACATCAGTGTTTATGAGCAACTTTAGGTGGTGATGGGGAAAGAGAGAGAAATGAGGGTGTAGGGGGTGAAACTCTCCCCTCCCTTCAGGGAAACAAGGGTGACAACTCATTCCTTCCCTCTAGGCAAATCTGAATTAAAGTGAACTTTTCTGATGGTTGATAGAAAACTGGTGAATTATCCCTGCCTAAACTTGATGCAACATTTCTTCGAACTGAAATACCCCCATTTAGAGAGTAATATCCATGAAATGCCTCAGCTGGGCTATTGCTGAAATTAACACCTTATAAGAACACTTTCAATCCATACAATTTTTTTTTTCTAACTGAAAGAGGAAGGGCATAAGGGACCAACTTTTACAAAACAAACTTTATTACAAATTGTACATCTTTGGATACTTGTTAACTTAAACTTTTTCAAAGTCACTCTAAAAATCAGATGTTTCTGAATAAAGTTATGATTTTAAAACCAAGGTAAATAGCTTATATCATTGTGAAATGAATAGGACAAAGCAGGTTTATACTGAAATAATGGTGGTATTTAAACAGAATTAAATAACTGCTTCCAACATTGAACTACAATAATTTAAAAACTAATGATTTCTGGGTCAAAATTAAAATAATCTAAAAACCAGGACCTCAATCTTCATGTTTCAATACTAGTTTACCTAATGTCCCCCACATGCAGAATATCAGCATCAAAAAATTTAAATATTTTGGAACATTACCCCACATGATTTATTCTTTGGATATAAAAGCCTAGTACCTATCCACTGAAGCTACAGCAACAACAACAACAACAACAAAACCTCCCATCTTATTGGGTCTTACTCAATATTTTGTGAAATTTCAAAATTTCTAATTCAAAAATCAAAACACTGTGGTCAAATACTTGTTTAAAAAATGCAGTAAGTGTTTTGAAATACGTAAAACTCTAAACCCAGATTGAGACACACAAATCATCAATCTTAGCAGACATTCATTGAAGATAGTTTGGGATTTGAAACACATTTCTATAGCAGTAAATTATCCTTACGCTTTCACTCGAACGAAACATAACACTTGAAAAGCCACAATTACTCAGTTTCAATAGGTCTTGCAGAACATATGTTGGGCTATTACAGATAAAAAACAGATACTTAACTTCAACATAAGACTATGATAACAGAAAAAAACAACAGGAGATGGGAAGATAAACGTGAAATAAAGAAAACCAAATAGCAGCACAGCACAGTGGAAAGAGCATGGGCCTGGGATTCAGAAGGTCTTGGGTTCTAATCCCAGCCCTGCCACTTGCCTGCTGTGTGACTTTGGGCAAGTCACTTCACTTCTCTGGGACTCAGTTACCTCATCTGTAAAATGGGGATTGAGACTGTGAGCCCCAACTGGGACAAGGACTGTGTCCAACATGTTTTGCTTGTATCCACCCCGGCGCTTAGTACAGTGCCTGGCACACAGTAAGTGCTTAACAAATACCATAACTATTATTAAATAGTCACCTCTGCCACAAAGCATGCTTTCACAATGTCTTTTGGGCAATAGGTGACAACTCAATAAGGCAATGTTCTTCCAATGTACCTATCTGGATACATTGTGGGGTGGTTTTGAAAGAAATGACTGTGTGGACGATGAGAAGGACAATGATGAGAATTTCTTCAAGAGTGCAATGCTCCCCTTATAGAAGGGCACAGCCAATTGTCTAAAACCTTGAGAATGGTCTTGGATTGAGTGGAGAAAATGAAAGACAACATCTTATATCTATAAAACTAAAAAGATACAAACCATGTGTACCATGATTCATTTACAACATTACTCTTACAAAAATAAGTGTGGAATAAAAAGTATACCCTGCTTATTACCATATATTTTAGAATGTGCATCATCTAATCAGTAAGGAGATATGATTAGGCCAAACATAATCATTTCCAAATCATCACCATTAAAATCCAGAACAGCCATTCATTAGGGACTTACTATTAAGGTGATTATAGATAATATCCAACTATTGTGATAGTTTTGCAGTATACTCAGTTCTGCCATAAAGCATGAATTCATTATTTAGAACACTGTTTGTGAATTAGGATGCTTTCTTCTGGTGACATGAGCCCAACTGAAGAAAACTGTAAAATGGTAAAATGAGGAAGTTTGACAGTACAAGTGTTTCTTAATACAAGGGTCATACCAGAAGGCAACCCTGGCATTATAAGAAAACTGGGTGAATTATGTTTCTTCTCTTGTCATGTCCAACAATATGGGTTTGGGGTTATAAAGGAACAGTTGTGTGGTTGTGAAGACGGGTGTGGAGATGAGGGAGAAGGAAGGGGGCAGGTTTGTGTTTGTGTGTATGCTTTTCCAGCTCATAGCCACTTTTTTTTTTTATATCCGAGAGAATGTTGTCATTGTGCTACTTTTTAGGACACATCTGGGCAATTCCGATGATTTCAATCTGAGAAGGTGGACACTAGAACAGCAGTATATAAGACTTTAACGTCCCGGACAACTAAGACCCAAATAGCCAATTCTAACTCAAACGTTTGTGAGAGGAGTTGATTTTCAGAGAATGTCAGTTTTCAGAGGTGGCCACTTGGACAAAGCCCCTTTTCTTCTTGGCAAATCAGGAGAATTCTGGAAGTGCCACCAAGACTGGACACTAGCACCTGATGTTCCTGAGACCGGGGAGAGTGACTTTTCCATAGGTGTAAATATCCTCATCATCTCCTTGGTTGATGTGCTTCACTAGATTTTTCTCGAATAACAGTGGGTGGTAGGCGCCCATGGTACAGGCGCTATCGTGAAATCGCTGATAATAATGGCAGATATCCGTCTGCCGTTTGGAAGGGAGAAATTCGTATACATCCACTTGGTCACAAAAGTTCATCATGATTACAATACCTGTGGGTGAAGATGAGACAACGATTAACCAGAGACTATCCCCGCGTTGTAATGTCCTTTCACTGAAATTGCAAAATGGGATTCCGGACGCTCTGCAGATCCCCAAGTCCGGGCCAAGAACAGGTTATAAAAGAGGAACAAGATGGATTTAAAGCACATGGGCCAGGGATTTGGAAGAACTTGGGTCCTAGTCTTGGTTTCGCCACATGTCTGCTTGTGACTTTGGGCAAGTCATTTAATAAAAATAAAAATAATGTTGGTATTTGTTAAGTGCTTACTATCTGCCAATCACTGTTCTAAGAGCTGGGGTAGATACAAGGTAATCAGGTTGTCCCACATGGGGCTCACAGTCTTCATCTCCATTTTACAGATGAGGGAACCGAGGCCCAGAGAAGTTAAGTGACTTGCCCAAGGTCACACAGCTGACAAGTGGCGGAGCCGGGATTAGAACACCAACCTCTGGCTCCCCAGCCCGGGCTCTTTCCACTGAGCCATGTTGCTTCTCTGAGCCACACTGCTTCTCTCTCTGGGCCTCAGTTCCATATCTGTTAAATGGGGATTAAGAGTGTGAGCCCTTTGTGGGACAGGGACTGTGTCCATTCTTGTAAGTGCTTAACAAGTGCCATAATTATTTATTATTATTTACTTTCTGGGTGCAGTGCTCACCTGGCAGAGGGAGAAAGGAGGGGGCCCATATTACTCTTCATTATCCAAAGCCTGAAAAGAGTTCTAGTTGACTGTTTATTGCCTGGGGTGGATCCACTTTGTGGATTATCTAGTTTTGTGGTTTCTCCTCTTGAGGCCTGGCTTTTAGCCATTCTGGGGTTATTTGCCTCTCTCTTCCAAAAGACGAGCAGGATCCATAGGAATGGGGAGGTAGAGTGAAGTAGAAAAGAAAGGAGGGATCCCTCGGGCAGGGCTAATGCTCTTAATGGAACTGGTCAGAAGAAAGGTAATAATAATAATATTTGTGGCATTTGTTGAGCATTTACTCTGTGCCAGGCACTGTACTAAGCACTGGGGTGGATACAAGCAAATTGGGTTCGATATAGACGCTGTCCCACATGGGGCTCACAGTCTTAATCCCCATTGTACTTCCCAAGCGCTTAGTACAGTGCTCTGCACACAGTAAGTGCTCAATAAATGCGATTGATTGATTGATTGATTTTAGAGATGAGGAAACTGAGGCCCAAGGCCACACAGCAGACAAGTGGTAGAGCCAAGAATAGAACCCCTGACCTTCTGGCTCCCAGGCTGGTGCTCTATCTACTATGCCATGCTGTTTCCCGAGATGTACAGAGATGATGACTCAGATGTACAGAGAAGATGTCTCTTCTCTGACCTGGCATTTCCATCACACTCTTGGGCCATCAGCTGCTAATCTAGGGGCCTGGACTGCTCCCCTGACAGTCATTTTTCCTCCATGCTCACTAGCCTCCTGGCAAGGCATTATCCATTGCTAAGATCCTTCCCTCTTTCCCACAACAAAAACAAGGTTGCTGGGGGGTGGTGAGAAGTTGTGGGAAGGATGGGGCCAAAAGGGCATTACTTAACTTCTCTACATTTCATCTGTAAAAGAATAACAGAGATTGCATATAACTGACATAACTGCATTTCATCTGTCCTAGTGATCGGTGCATACAAGTGCTAACTACTGTTATTATTAATTATTATTCTGAAGCTGAAATATTTGCAGATCATTTTTTCAAGAAGTCTAAAAAAATTGCAAGTCACCGTTTGATTTTACACAAAGCTTATAGTAGATTAGTTCTTGAATATCTGAAGATAGTGAAGTGAGTCCAGTTTTGTGATTAAATCAGCTCCCACATACTGAGTTATTTTCACAACATAAACTTGCCTTTGTTTATGTTTTGCTTTGCAAGCCTTTCCGGGTTTAGGCATAATAACTCAAAGGTCAAAAGAAAGCAACAATTAAAAAAATGATCTTTATCCCAATCCTAAAATAATTCTAACATCTATTATGTAGCTATGGCACTTCAGGAAAATTTTAGCCCGATTTCTTTTTTTTAAAAGCTCTTGGATTAACCTTCTTGCTTTCATGAATTTTGCAGACTTGAGGATTTCTGAAGCAATCAAAATCTCTCTGCAGAGCCTTATTAAGCCTGGAGTTGTAATACAGAGTCTATGTTCTCTTTAAAAAATTGCACCAGGAGAAAATATCTTCTAGAGTGCTTTGGTTTAGAGTGCCTTTGAGAGGTTAGCAGGTGTTTGACAGAGTTTGCCTGTGGGAAGGTCATCAAAAGGTCCAGGTAACATGGGAACATGTCCAAGAAACAAACTTAACATGCAGGAATTTTGTATTCCCAGGTTATTCATGGGCAGAGTTTGATATTTTAGATCCGGTAACTATAAAGCACTAATGTATAAACTTGTCCAAACCCGCAGCAGGCTGTTTAGTCCTAATTTCATTTTTCTTTTATCATTCATAATTTCCCTAGGACCCCCATTTCACCTGGAAGGAAGTGAGAAACAAATTAGAAATTTCGTTACTTAGAAGTTTCAGTCATCTGTGAATGGGAAGAAGTATGAACAGGGAGCAGTTGAAAGGAACTTATGATCCATTTGATAATTTTATTTATTAATTTTTAACCAAATCAAGAAGCAGCATTGCTTAGCAGGTAGAGCACAGGCCTGGGACTCAGAAGGTCATGGATTCTAATCCCAGCTCTGCCACTTTCTTTCATTCATTCAATCGTATTTATTGAGTGCTTACTGAGTGCAGAGCACTGTACTAAGTGCTTGGGAGAGTATGATTCGACAAGACACATTCCCTGCCCACAGTGTGCTTACTGTCTGGGGAGCGGGGGAGACAGACATTAATATAAATTAATAAATTACAGGTGTGTACATCAATGCTGTGGGGCTGGGTTTGGGGAGGAACAAAGAAACAAAGTCAGGGCAACACAGAAGGGAGAGGGAGAAGAGGAAAGGATGGGGGGTAGAGGGGAGAAGCTTTGTCAGGAAAAAGCCTCCTGGAGGAGATGTGTTCCTCACACTGGTCTGCTGTGTGACCATGGACAAGTCACTTCACTTTTCTGTGCCTCAGTTCCCTCATCTGTAAAATGGGGGTTGAGACTCTGAACCCCTTGTGGGACATGGACTGTGTCCAACCCGATTTGCTTGTATCCACTCCAGTGCTTAGTACAGTGCCTACCACATAGTAAGCACTTAACAAATGCCACAGCTATTATTAGTAGTAGCATTGCACTGGAATCATTCACGGGCACTTATTTAGTCAGCAGAGTGAGAGAAATCATGAGAGTTCAAGCTCTGCTCCAGCTCGATTCAGCCTCTTGGGTCCGGAAGAGTCCTCTGGGCTTGTTTGGCCAGCACAGAATCCACCTGGCTGGGTGGTCCAGGACTGGCCCTAGCTATGCCCCTCAAGTCCGGGCTTAGGGGGGTTCCAACTGGGGAAGATGAAATGGCAGCCCGGTGCCACAGCACACATTGTCCACCCCTTTATATCACTTATTCTCTTGGGTCTTAAGCACTTTGAATTTCTCCCACCCCAGCCCCACAGCACTTATGTCCATATCGCTGTGGGTAGCGAATGTGTCCGTTTATTGTAGTATTGTATTGTACTCTCCCAAGCACTTAGTACAGTGCTTTGCAGACAGTAAGTGCTCAATAAATACAATTGAATTGAATAACCTTATATTTTCCTATTTCCTCTCCCTGTAATGTCTTTCTGCATCACTAGAGTGTAAGCCCTGTTTGGGCAGGGATCATGTCTACCAACTCTATTGTACTGTATTCTCCCGAGAGCTTAGTACAGTGCTCTGCGCACAGTAGTCATTCAAGAAATAGCATTGATTGAGATGTGAGTACTGCAGGGAAAGGGTGAACTGAAATTACAAGTCCTCAGGAGCATATTGGAACCATTGGATATGCCTGAAAGACCCTGTGCCAAATCCTTCCACCAGATTGGTCATGATCACTTCTAGTCTAGTCCAGTCCAAAGTAGTTCGTTATGGTCAGGGAACGTGTCTGCTAATTCTGTTGCACTGTACTCCCCAAAGCACTTGGTACAGTGCTCTGCACTGTACACATTGCAAGTGCTCAGTGAATACCATTGATAGATTGATAGAATTAGTGATGGGATGGGTCAGTCCTTGGATTTTATACCCAACTTATTGGTGGTCTAGGTTACTTGATTCTTCGTCTCTGCCCATTGGGTTCTTTTGTATTCACTATCGCTTGATGGTATTTATTGAGCACTTACTGGGTGCAGAACACTGTGTTACACTCTTGGGAGAGTATAATACAAATAGAGGTAGTAGACTTGATCCCTGCCCACATGGAGCTTACAATCTAGATAGGGAGAAAGTCAATGAAATAAATTACAGGTAGGGAAAATGGCCTAGTGTAAGAAGATGTACATAAGTGCTATGAGTGACTATCAAGAGCTTAAGGAGTATAGATTTAAGTGCACAGTCAACAGAGAGGGGAGGGTGAATGGGGCAATGAGGGCAGGGAAGACTGCTTGGAGCAGATGTATCCACCCCAGCCATTAGTAATAATGATGGTGATGATTATGATAATAATATTAAAAATAATAATTGTTAACCACTTATTATGTGCCAAGCACTGTACTGGGGTAGATACAGCATAATCCAGTCAGATACAGTCCCTGTCCCTCAAGGCTTATAGTCTAATAGTCTATAGTCTATTTTACAGATGAGGGAACTGATGCACAGAAGTTAAGTGTCTTGCCCAAGATCACACAGCAGACAGGTGGCAGAGCTGGGATTAAAACCCAAGTCTACTGACTCCCAAGCCTGTGCTCTTTCCCCAGGCCATGCTTAATAAATACCATCATTATTCTACAACTACCTTGCTTTCCTTTAACTCCCTTTCAAGCACTTGTGTCTTTTTTTTAATGGGATTTGTTAAGTGCTTACTACGTTCAGACACTACGCTAAGATCTGGAATAGATACAAGCAAAACTATTTGGAAACCGTTCCTGTCCCACATGGGGCTCAACGACTTAATCTCCATTTTACAGATGAGGTAACTGAGGCACAGAGAAGTTAACTTATTTGCCCAAGGTCCCACAGCAGACAAATGGCAGAGCCCGGATTAGAACCCAGGCCCTTCTGACTCCCAGAGCTGTGCTTTATCTACTAGGCCATGCTGCTTCTCAATTGTGCTAAATCTTTGTAAATTTCTCCCGGACTACGGTGACCATCTGTCAGGGTCAGGAGGCATTAATGTTACTTGGACTCCTATCAGTGGATGTGGCCAAGCACAGGTGGTAACCAAGCTTGGCTGTGGATAGTGACGAGGATGGCAGCTTCCATTGTTTGCACCTGTTGGCATCGTTTCCACCAGAGATGGCAAGGCTGGGCCAGGATTGGGTCAGGGCCAGACAAAGAGAGGCCTGAGAAAGCAAGCACAATTGCCAAATATCTGCAGGTGCAAGGCTCTAAGAATACATGCATGGGAAATTCAAGTTAACGATGGGTTCAGCTTACCACATCTATCTCTCTAGACTGTAAGCTCCTTGTGGGTGGGGAACCTGACTACCAAGTCTGAAATACTGTACTCTCCCAGAGCACTTAGTACAGTGCTCCTCATGCAGTAAGCACTCAATAAATATGACAGATTGATTGACCTCTCCGGGTGAGCACATGATTGGGCAACTGTGCTTATATTGGAAAAATTGTCCAAGATAGTGGAAAGGCTGAGGGAAGTATGTGGATTAAAAAAATATACTATGTGATAGTGCAGGAGAGAAACAGATAAGCTGTCAAAACATTACTCTGTGACTGACTCTAAGACTGAAGGAAAAATAAAATGTGGGAGGGCAAGGAGGAAGAGAGAAAAGGGGAAAGAGAAAAAGAAACAGGGGAGACAAGGGTAGGAAGAAGGAAGTTAGAGATGAGTAGATAAAAGGCTGTTGGCAGTCAAGGAAATATGTGAGTGCAAAGGAGGGTGTAAAAAAGTCCATAAGTGCTAGAGTTGTTGGAAGGGATGGTATGACTCAGGAGGGT
Organism: Tachyglossus aculeatus; assembly: GCF_015852505.1. Classification (NCBI taxonomy): domain Eukaryota; kingdom Metazoa; phylum Chordata; class Mammalia; order Monotremata; family Tachyglossidae; genus Tachyglossus; species Tachyglossus aculeatus. The sequence continues at coordinate 81,573,121 of NC_052066.1, read as the reverse complement.
CTAGTCTGTAAGCTTATTGTGGGCAGGGAATGTGTCTACCATCTCTGTTATAATGTACTCTCCCAAGCACACAGTACAGTGTTCTGCACACAGTAAGTGCTCAATAAATACAATTGATTGATTGAGTGAGACTAGAAAATCAATTGAGGAATGCTTGGTGGAGTGGGTAGGATCTCAGCAGGGTTGAATTTGGAGAGAGCTTGGGGTCTTTCTAATATGGGGAGGACAGGAGGGCAAGCTAGAGGAACAGAATGTGTGCGGGGACAGAGACTGGCTTGGGAGAAATGAAAACAGCAATTTGAAGACTAGCAGATGAAGAGAGCAGAGAAATAAGGTGGGGCAGATGGTGAAGAGCCTCAAAGCCAACTGTGAGGAGTTTGTGCTTGATATGAAAAGATAGGGTCTCTTGAGGGCTTCTAGGAGAGGATTGATTTGGGCTGAACAATGCTTCAAAAATGATCCATGCAGCAGTGAGGAATATAGACTGGAAGGGGAGAAGCTGGAGGCTGAGAGACCATCAGCAAGGAAACTGATGCAATAGTTGAGCCATGGCAAGACTAGAGCTTGTATCAGAGCTGGTTACAGTTGGATTGGCAGGGGAGGGGTGGATATTGGAAATTTTGGGCAGAAAAGAGTGATAGGATTCTGCAGTAAACTGAATGAAAGATTTGCAAAGTAACATTTTAAAAAAAAACAAGGATGATAGGGAGGTTATAGATTTCAAGGACAGGGAGATATTGTCAAATGAGATTGGAAAGTTAGTGGCAGGGGGTTGGTTTAGAGAGAAAGATTAGGAGTTATCTTTTGGACATGCTACGTCTGAGATTCCAGCAAGACATCCAATTGGCAATGTCCTGGAGGTAAGACTTAGTCAATTGTGCATTTATGGAGCTCTTACTGTGTGCAGAACACTGTACTTAGCCCTTGGGAGAGTACAGTACAACATAATATAAGAGGAGATGTGGGATTACAGGTCATATGAGAGGTCAGAGCTAGAGAGATATATTTGGGAGTCATCCTCAAAGAAGCTGCATCTTAAGTTATGTGATCAGATGAGCTCCCTGAGAGAAAGAGTGTAGGGCAAGATGATAAGAAGACCCATAACATTCATTCATTCAATCATATTTATTGAGCGCTTCCTGTGTGCAGAGCACTGTACTAAGCGCTTGGGAAGTACATTCATTGATTCAATCATATTTATTGAGTGCTTACTGTGTGCAGAGCACTGTACTAAGCGCTTGGGAAGTACAAGTTGGCAATGCAAGTAAATAACCATTATTTATTAAAAATAAATAATCTTGTGTAACAGATATGTACCTAAGTGCTGTGGGGCTCGGAGGTGGGGAAGAATAAAGGCAGCATATCAGGGAGATTCCGAAGATAGTGGGAGATGAGGAAAGAGGGGGACTTAGTCGGGGATAGCCTCTTGGAGGAGATGTGCCTTCAATAAGACTTTTAAAGGTGGGGAGAGTCATTGTCTGACAGAGTTGAGGAGGGAGGGTGTTCCAGACCAGAGGCAGGATGTGGGTGAGGTGTCGGTGGCAAGATAGACGAGATCGAGGCACAGTGAGAAGGTTAGCATTAGAAGAGCGAAGCATGTGGGCTGGGTCATAGTAGGAGAGTAGCGAGGTGAGGTAGGAGGGGGCAAGGTGATTGAGTGCTTTAAAGCCAATGGTGAGGAGATTTTCAACTGGCTTGGAATTTTGACACCATTTTGCAGCCCCACATTTTCTAGCAGCTTCTCCAAGCATATGTTGGCCTTCTTGCTTGAATTTTCTACTTAATAATAATAATAATAATAATAATGGTATTTGTTAAGCGCTTACTATGTGCAAAGCACTGTTCTAAGCGCTGGGGAGGTTACAAGGTGAGCAGGTTGTCCCACGGGGGGCTCACAATCTTAATCCCCATTTTACAGATGAGGTAACTGAGGCACAGAGAAGTTAAGTGACTTGCCCAAAGTCACACAGCTGACAGTTGGCAGAGCCGAGATTTGAACCCATGACCTCTGACTCCAAAGCCCGTGCTCTTTCCACTGAGCCACGCTGCTTCACTGCTACTTCTACATCACTATATATCACTTCTAGATACTTCTTTTCTATCAAGTGCATCTTTGAAAATGGTACAATTCAACATGACCTAATGGATAGATAATGGGCCTGGGAGTGAGAAGGACCTGGGTTCTAATCCCAGCTCCACCACTTGTCTGTCGTGTGACCTTAGGCAAGTCACGTCACCTCTCCGTGCCTCATTTACCTCATCTGGAAAATGGGGATTGAGCCTATGAACCCCATGTGGGACAGGGACTATGTCCAATCCGATTTGCTTATATCCATCCTAGTGCTTAGTACAGTGTCTGGCACATACTAAGTGCTTAACAAATACCATAATTATTATTATTCTTAGTTCTGGGTTTCCAATGAAGGCATTTGATTACGGGCAGGGTTTCCCTGGTGTATACGGGCATGATGCCTTAGTGTTCTTCAGATTACTGACAGTCCATACCGCCAGTCTGATGCTGCGCAATGCTTCCCAGAAGTCCGCAGCTCCTTTATGATGTTTTGCTTTGTTTTTCATGGCATTTGTTAAGCACTTAGTTTATACTGTGCTAAGCACTGGGATAGATACAAAATAATCATTCATTCATTCAATTGCATTTATTGAGTACTTACTGTGCTAAGCACTTGGAAAGTACAATACAGCAATAGAGAGAGACAATCCCTGATCATAATGGACTCATAACTGGTGGGGGGTGGATGGGGGAGAAAGACATCAAAACAAGTAAACAGGCATCATTATTAATAAATATAATTATACATGTATATATATATATATATATACACATAAGTGCAGTGGGGCGGGGAGGGGTGGGAAGAACAAAGGGAGTGAGTTGAGGTGACGCAGAAGGGGGGGAGCTGAGGAAAAGGGGGCTTAGTATGGGAAGGCCTCTTGGAGGAGGTGTACCTTCAGCAGGGCTTTGAAGGGGGGAAGTGATTGTTTGGTGGACTTGATGAGGTATGGCATCCCAGGCCAGGGGTAGGACACGGGCCAGTGGTCAGCAGAGAGACCGGTGAGATCGAGGCACAGTGAAAGGTTAGGTGACATGGTCCACGTCCCAGATGGGGCTCACACTTTTAATCCCCATTTGAAAGATGAGGGAACTGAGGCACAGAGAAGCTACGTGACCTGCCCAAGCTCACACAGCATGTAATGGCAGAGCTGGGATGAGAACCCAGGTCCTCTGACTCTCAGCCCCACGCTCTACCCACTAAGGCTACGCTGCTTCTCGTGGGCTTCGATGTGTCTGCGGTCTTTGAGGAGTTCCACATGACCCCTTCTGAGCACCTGTCTGCACGACTCTAGCTGATAACAGGGAGAGCCCCATAGTAAGAAGATGAGAGGCAGAGGAGAAGCAGCCAGTGAATGAAACAGAGGAGAAGAGGTCTTTGTCGGAGGAGAACCAGTTACCCAAACAAGTCCAGATGGCATTCAAGAAGGAAGGAGGAGTCCACGGAATCAAACTCTATCAATCAATTGTACATATCGAGTGCTTACTATGTGCAGAGCACTGTACTAAGTGCTTAGGAGAGTACAATACAACAGAATTAGGAGACATTTTCCCTGCCCATAACGAGATTACAGAAGCAGGGGAATCAGAATGGAATATAGTCCTTTGGACTTGGTTAAAAGGAGGTCATTGCTCTCTCCAAGTTCACCATTCTCGGTGGAGTGAAATAGGCTAGGGACCGCAGAGGGTTAGATGGGAGTTGGAGAGCCGCAAATTACATCAGTGGGTATGTATGAGCGGCTCTAAGAGTTTGGATGCCAATGAGAACAAGGAGATGGGGCACCTTAGGGTTGAAAGAGGACTTTTACAACAACTCAACTCAAATGAGACTGAACTGACGCCACAAAACATGCATTCGTGGGTACTTCCAAATTTCCACATGTGCGAAATAATCAATTTTGTTTGAAGCACACAATGTTATAATCTAGGGCCAAGAAAGTCTACTGGAGTCTACTGAATTTTGGCATCAAACACCCCTGGTTTCTGGGTTTTGTTATTTTAGTTCCTGAACAGCTGATATTGGCTCTTGCTTAGACATTAGAGGATGAACAGTGAACCATCAGGGCATTGCCCAAGAGCCAAGTCAGCACCGCGAAATGTCACCTCAAGGACAGATGTGGAATTTTGTAACAGATGCAGCTGCAGGAAAGCAGCAGGGTCTAGTGGTTAGAGCATGGGCCTGGGTGTCAGAAGGACCTGGGTACTAATTCTGGCTCTGTGACCTTGGGCAAGCCATTTCACTTCTCTGTGCCTCAGTTACCTCATCTGTAAAATGGGGATTGAGACTGTGATCCCAATATGGGACAGGGACTGTGTCCAACCCAATTTGCTTGTATCCACCCCAGTGCCAATACAGTGCCTGGCACATAGTAAGTGCTTAACAGATGCCAATATTATTATTATAGTTATTATTATTCTAAGGAAATTTAATCAGCTCCACCCATCTTTACACTAATGAGCAGTGACCT